>NC_071985.2:224342727-224658181 GCF_028885655.2 Pongo abelii
GTGACCTACTAGATAGAAGCTTTGCCTGTGGGTCTGGGTGGCTCTGGGCAGCTTGAGTCTTCCTTTCAGATCCTGATTTCTGTTGGGAGGCCTGGGGCTGGGCAGCCCTCGGGGATTAAGGCCTGGCTGTCTTCCCTCCTCCCTTGAGCTGTGGGGTCTACAATGGTGCTCTCTTCCTCCCCAGACTCCTCTGACCCAAGGGCTGCCATGGCCCCGGTGAAAGCCTGGCTGGCTGCTGGCTGATCTCTACCTCCCTGCTGTGGGCTGGGGAGCGTGCCTGGAGCCATTGCCAGGAAAGGGCATCCACTTAACTGAGCTTAGCTGGTCCTCCCCTCTGGCCCAGTACCCTCGCCCCCGCTCACTGCCCAGCAGCTGTTGGGTCCCTTGCACCCCGGCTCTGCCTACAGGCCCAGCCACAGGCAATCTGCTGGCCCAGGTGCCCTCCCCCTTCCACGGGAGCCTTTTCTGTGCCTCTGCCTCACTGTCCCCTTCCTCTGCTCCTTGCCCTCCTCCTCCCTCCTTCCCCATGGATTCCCTCCCTCCTGCCCACAGCATCTTCAGACTTCCCTTCCCCCACCTTCTTCCTCCTTGACTGTTTGGGTGGTGACCTCCCCTGAGCTCCTCCCGCACCGTTAAGTCAGCCAACCCACCTGGAGGAGGCAAAGCCGAGGTTAAGACTCACCTGAGGCTGAGCACAGCTCTCAGGCAGAGCAAGTGGGGGCCAGGGCACCCGGGAAAGGACAGGCAAGATTCTGCCCCTCTTCTCCCTCTTGCAGGGACCGACAGACTTGACAACGGTGACAGCACTGGGTGAGTACTGAGTTCCAGGAGGACCATGAGGAGGGAGGGAAAGGGTCTCTAGGCAGAGGAAGAAGAGCAGAAGCCGCTCATTCTCCCTGCTTTCCTTGCGGGCCTGCCATGCCACACACCAGGTGCTGGATCAGGCTGGCATGGGGTTATTACAGCTATTGAAGGAGCCCCTGTCCTGTTGAAGCATGTGCATGGGGGGCAGTCCCATGCTTAGTGAGGGCTGTGATGGGGACAGGAGCCTGTGGGGCCTGATAGACATGGGATGGGGTAGGTGGACCTCTCCCCTGTCCTGCTCTGCCTCTTTCGTAGAAAACCCACTGGTTCCTGCCTCTCGGGAGCAGCTCTCACTGTTCTTGCTCCCTCTCTGCCCTGCACCTGGGCCTCATGAGGTCCTGCCTGTGGTGCCCCACCTGCCCTTCCACACATCTCACACAGGGCTTCACATGAATCCACCCAGACTCCAGTCTTCCTGGGAGACCACTCTGCCCAAGTCATCTCCTGACCAGGGCCCGATGCCCTCCGCTTGGCAGGTTGGACTTCCTGCCAGAGAGAGGCTCCCCCGGTCCCTGACCTACCCTCCTGCGCTGTCCCACTGCTGCCACCCAGGCACCCGCTGTTCCTGACTGCTCTGGCTCTGTGTGTCCACAGAAGGCGCCGCCTGCCCTGCGGCTGCCCCACCCATGCTTGCACGTGTTTTCTTCCTGAGGCCCCCCATTCTCACTCCAGGCCAAGTAGCCCCCAGAAGTGCCCCTGATGTTTCCCGGAACTAGCTTGTCACCGTGTTTCGATTCTGGCCCTGGAACACTCTGCAAATGTTCACCGTAGTGCTGACTGGATCCCAAGGGCACATGCACTTGTGCCATTCCTCTGCTTTTGCGCCTCCATGGGCTTCTCAGTCCCAGCTGTCCAGCCTGTCCTTTGGGGCCTCACCCTGGACATGTGCCAGGCCTCTCCCCACAGCCACAGCCACAGCCCCACTCTTACACTCTTCCTGGCCCTTCTCTACCCAACCAAGCCCCTGCCTGGTTGCTCCCCCTCCTCTCCTGCTTCCCGCTGCTCCACCCCAGCCTCTTCTCTGCGCCTTGGCCACAGTGGTCTTTTCAAGCTGAGGCTTGACTTCCTTCTGCTGAAACACCTCTTCCCCTCCCCCTGAGTGCCCCTGTGGTCCAGCTCTAGCTTGGCCTAAGCCACAACTCTTCCTGTTTCAGGGCCTTCCTACGTGTATGCCACCCCTACCAACTCCTCCTCCTCCTCCAGGCTCCCAGCCGCACATCCCCGAGGCGACTCAAACTTAACCTTCATGTTCTTTGTCTCAGTGTCTGAGATCATTGATCTGGGTGACTTGACTGGTGTCTGTCTCCCCCTGCTCATTGGAAGCCTCTCATCACATGTGAGCCACGGCTGTTTTGCTCACCTGTGTATTCTCAATGCCTGCCGTAGAATAGATGCTCAGTAATTGTTCGCTGAATTTCTGTGTCTTGTGCCTTCCCCTTTCTCTCTACCAGCAAACTCCTGTTCATCCTTCAAGGCCCAGCTCCAGTGACTTCTCCCTGGAGCCATTGGCAGCCAGCCTCTCCCCTGCCTTCCTGCAGAGCTTACTACACCCCTTTGCTCTGCCACTTCCTATGCTGGCTTAAGGCCCTGGGTCTTCTTTCCTCAGGGGCAGATGCTTGGCACAGTACATGATATGTGGTTGGCACTCTAGGAGGGTTTGTGTCTCGATCTAACATATCTTTTTGGCTCATTATCATGTATTATTTGTGTGGTTTTCTCTTTGCCTTGTGTTGTGTAGTTTCCTCAGCCACTCAGTCAACTCCTGGAATGCAGGCTCAGTGTCACGGCCCCAGTTCTGTACCTTGTGCTCCCCAAGCCTGGTTCAGGGCTGTGCATACCTAAAAAAGTTTCAGTAAATCCTTCTTGAGTCCATTTAGTGTCTACTTAAGGTTGTGGAACCTTTGGCAGTTTGAGAAGCATTGTGACCTTCTTTTCCTCATCCTGGACCAGCTGTATCATTTGCAGGGCTCAGTGCAAGCCCCTTTGTTCAGAAATTATTAAAAATTTCAAGGCCAGGGCCCAGCGTGGTGGCTCACGCCTATAATCCCAGCACTTTGGGAGACTGAGGCGGGCAGATCACCTGAGGTCAGGAGTTTGAAACTAGCCTGGCCAACATGGTGAAATCTGTCTCTACTTAAAATACAAAAAATAGCTGGGTGTGGTGGCGGGCACCTGTAATTCCAGCTACTCGGGAGGCTGAGGCGAGAGAATCGCTTGAGCCTGGGAGGCGGAGGTTGCAGTGAGCTGAGATCATGCCATTACACTCCAGCCTGGGCAATAAGAGCGAAACTCCATTCTCAAAAAAAAAAAAAAAAATTTCAAGGCTGGGTGTGGTGGCTCATGCCTGTAATGAGAGGTGGAGGTGGAAGGATTGTTTGAGCCCAGGAGTTCAAGACCACCCTGGGCAACATAATGAGAACCTGTCGCTACAAAAAATATAAAAATTAGCCGGGTATGGTGGTGCGTGCCTGTGGTTCAGCCATGCAGGAGGCTGAGGTGGGTGGATTGCTTGAGCCAGGGAGTTCGAGGCTGCAGTGAGCCGTGATTGCACCACTGTACTCCAGCTGGAGCAACAGAGCAAGACCCTCTCTCTCAAAAGAAAAAAAAAAAGAATTTCAAGATGGTGAGAGTAGAACAGTAAACCAAGCATGGGGCCCTCCTGAATGCAGGCCCTGTGTGACTGTCCAGCCCTCAGGCCCGGGAAGCCAGCCCTAGTCTCACCTCCACTGAGGGAAGACGTGATAGAGGTCACGATCTATCTCCTTTCTACAGGTGGTGAAATGAAGTGCACAGAAGAGCAGTCACTGGCCTCGCGGTGTACAACCAATCAGTGACAGAGCAGAACTGAAAACTGAATCCAGTTATTGGAGCGTGCTTACTGTCTTACATGGATGGGCCCTGGGGTCCAGGGACTTTGAGCTTCAGTTTCTTCCTCTGTAAACTGAGAACATTGACCTGACTATAAAAATGACAAATATAGGTGATTATTAAAACGTCAGGAAACAATAGATGCTGGCGAGGCTGTGGAGAAATAGGAACGCTTTCACACTGTTGGTAGTAGTGTGAATTAGTTCAACCATTGTGGAAGACAGTGTGGCGATTCCTCAAGGATCTAGAACCAGAAATACCACTTGACCCAGCAATCCCATTACTGGGTATATACCCAAAGGATTATAAATCATTCCACTATAAAGACACATGCACACTTATGTTTATTGCAGCACTATTTACAATAGTAAAGACTTGGAACCAACCCAAATGCCTATCAATGATAGACTGGATTAAGAAAATGTGGCACATATACACTGTGGAATACTATGCAGCCATAAAAAAGAATGAGATCGTGTTCTTTGCTGGAAGCCATCATTCTTAGCAAACTAACACAGGAACAGAAAACCAAACATCATATGTTCTCACTCATAAGTGGGTGTTGAACAATAAGAACACATGGACACAGGGAGGGGAACAACACACACCGGGGCCTGTTGGGGGGCTGGGGGCAAGAGGAGGGAGAGCATTAAGACAAATACCTAATGCATGCGAATCTTAAAACCTAGGTGACGGGTTGATAGGTGCCACAAACCGCCATGGCACATGTGTACATAACCTGTGTAACCTGCACATTCTGCACATGTATCCCGGAACTTAAAAAAAAAATAAATAATTTTTTTTTTAAATGACAAATATGCTGCTGTTTGGTTAGCAAAAAATAAAATAAAAAATTAAATGACAAATAGAACAGCTGTCCGTGAATCCCTGGACAGTCCCTATCCTTTGACCCCTTCCCCTGAAGTCAGGAATACAACGTTCCCCTCTGCTTCTTGGAAGGGTCTGAGCTCTGTAGACAGGAATGATAATTGGCTGTCATGGTAGTAGAAGAAATTAAAGCCCTTCGGAAGTAGAGGAAGGCTCTCTTTTCATGTCTTTTTGAAAGAATGTGGGGACTTGGGTGGAAAGTTCCCCAGGGTTCCTTGGTATTTTGGTGCTTTGATATCTAGAGGAATAAAAGAGCAATTAATTGCTATAAATGGCCTGTTCCTGTAGGGTTAGTCTGATGGTGGAGGGGGTGGCAGTGGTGGGTGACAGCTCTCCTATCCCAGGGCCAGTGCTGGTTAAAGGGACACACAGAACAGAGAGTCAGAGGTTTACAGCGATGTCTGACTTTAGGGGAGGCTTTTGAAATCCCGCTTTCTCTGGAAAACATGTCTTCCTCAGCCCCTTGGGTCATCGAGCAACTTTCTTTTCAGAATTCCTTGAAGACAGTGGGTTTCCAAGCTGTCATTGGCCCCACATCTCTCTCAGAACCAGTTTCTCAAAGTGTTGTCTGGCAACCTTTCCCCCACTACGGGGCTGACAGCGGAGAGCCCTGCGGTAGTAGAAGACTGGGGAGTAAAAGTGGGTGTAAAAGCACCCACTTTTTTTTTTTTTGAGATGGAGTCTCACACTGTTCCCCAGGCTGGAGTGCAGTGGTGCGATGTCAGCTCACTGCAAACTCTGCCTCCCAGGTTCAACCGATTCTCCTGCCTCAGCCTCCCAAGTAGCTGGAATTACAAGCTCCTGCCACCACGCCCAGCTAATTTTTTGTATTTTTAGTAGATACAGGGTTTCACTATGTTGGCCAGGCTGGTCTCGAACGCCTGACCTTGTGATCCACCCATCTCGGCCTCCCAAAGTGCTGGGATTACAGGTGTGAGCCACCGCGCCTGGCAAAAGTACGCACCTTTTACAGAACATGTGGTTGCCTACCGCATAATATATAACCACAGACCTGTGCCCTCACCATTTATTGGGATGATTGATACGTGCCTTGGAGATGTGAGGCACTGGGTCTTGCACCCCAGCAGAGCAGGTGGTGCAGCCAGAGCGGGTGGGCAAGGCTCCTAGCGCCCCTCACAACCTCCTGCTTCTCCTGTGTCTCCGCCCCCTCGGCAGTCCATGCTCTTGCTCCATTAACCTGTGCAGGTGACCTGAACGATGAGCTCCTGTGTGGGAGGCAGAAGAAAAGAAGGCAATGTTCTGAGATTCCTGCCAGAGGTGTATTGGGGGCACGTAGACATGTGGCTAGGCTGTAGGTCTGTGAACAAGCTGCGACTGTGCTTTTCGTGTGTTTCTAGCATGTGTCTGTGTTAGCTGATGTTTATGTACACAACTGCAGGTGTTCACCAAGCACACAGACACATATACATGCACTGAGCACAGAGGCTGCGGGGTGCTGAGCTACCTGTGCCTTGCTTGTTATGTTAGATTTGGTAGGTGGGGCATTCTCTTGTGCAGGTGCGGGACTTGGCCATCAACTGTCCTGGAGTGATGCATTCTGGTCCACAGTGTCTCTGAACACAGCGTCTCAATTAGACTTGGTGACTAAGCCAAGGGGAGCAGGGTGTGTGGTGTTGAGCGGACTGACCTGCTTCGGCCGGAAATGCCAGGCCAGCCGAGCTGCCGTCAGCACCTTACTTATCCAGAGGTGTGGGTGCGGGTTTCCTGGGCTTGCCAGACACACAGGTATTTCTGGACCGCAGCAGAGCCCGGCTCCACGAGCTTCCCGCCAGCGGTTGTGCATCCTCAGCGTGGGGCGTGTGCTCCAGGCCCAGCCCTGGCAGCTGCCTGGGCCCTCCCGACTCCTCCCACAACCCATGTTCTGTGTTTCTGCAGGGCGGCACCTTCCTACTTCTGCCCAGCCACAGCCCTCCCCTCACAGTTGAGCACCTGTTTGCCTGAAGTTAATTTCCAGAAGCAGGTAAGGCCCCCAGGGGAAGGACTCTGTAATGTGGCCATACAGTAATGTGGGGTGGGGGGTGAGGAGTCCTCTTGGACGCCAGGCTCCAGGGCTGATCATGAAGTTAGCTCATCTGTTACCTTTCACCGTGAGCACTAATGATGCTCATTTCTCCAGATGTGTTGGTTCTTCTGGAGAATGTTAGTTAGGGTGCTGCTGATTTCTTTTAGGCTAAGACATGTACAGATTCTGGATAATATTTCATATAAGCTCTAGGAACCACCAATTCTATGGCATTGTATTTTTTTGCAATGTAAACATCATGAAAGTATAAATTGTACATTTTTAAATGTATTAGAATCTATCACAATGTATTTTAAAATGGACAAAACAAAAGACGAGTGCAGGGGCTGGAGGCAGCTCGTGTGTCTGAAGGAGCAGCTTTGCTCCCTGGCCTCGCCTGAGCTTACTTGACATCTTCCTAGCAGGTGCAAGACCACCCTGGGTATAAGTGAATATTCTAACATAGATAAATGTGGATGTTCAAAAGCATTAGCTTCCAGTTTAAAAATAAAAAGGAGTGCAGGTGGCTGTGTTTGTATTCAGGGCCACTCGTGCCTGTCAAAGCGAGGCCAGCTTTCAAAGCTCTTTATTAGAATGGGTTGCATTTCCCAGACAGAGACCCATACAGGGAGCCACAGCCGTCCAGCCTCCAACTGCCGCATGTGGCTTTCAGCAGTCTTGTTCTCCAGGTCCCTCTTGCACTACCTCCTAATTCTTCTAAAGTGAGATCAATTGCTTAAAAGCTGGAGATTACATGGTGGTCGAGATTAGGTCCCTGCAAAGGCTGGGAAGGAGTGTGGCATCTGAGCGTGCCTCTTACAGATGCCCTTGGGTGTCTCCCTGAGAACGTGTCTCTCCTTCAACAGAGAGGCAGCTCTGAACTGTGTGTGTGTGTGTGTGGGTGTGTGTGTGTGTGTGTGTGTGTGTGTGTGTGTGTGTGTGTAGCAGGAGTGTGTCTCTGTGTCTAAATTGAAGGTATGTACCTTAATGTCTTTTCATTGTATTTGCCCCAATCAGATGTCATTTTCTGGGATGGCACCCACTTTTTGCAGAATGTGTGGTTATCTACTACATAATAAATAACCATGGACCTGTCCCCTCACCATTCATTTGGATAGTTAATAGTTGCCTGTTGTTTCTTTTCTGTTTTATTGTTTTTGTTTTTGTTTTTTGAAATGGAGTCTCGCTCTGTCGCTCAGGTTGGAGTGCAGTGGCATGATCTTGGCTCCAGGCAACTGCCGCCTCCCAGGTTCAAGCGATTCTCCTGCATCAGTCTCCGAGTAGCTGGGATTACAGGTGCCCGCCACCTTGCCCAGCTAATTTTTTGTATTTTTTATAGAGACTGGGTTTCACCATGTTGGCCAGGCTAGTCTCAAACTCTTAACCTCAGGTGATCCACCCTCCTCGGCCTCCTAAGTGCTGGGATTACAGGCATGAGCCACTGTGCCTGGCCTGTTTCTTCTCATTTTCCTTTTTTTGGCTCACCTCTGACTTGGGCAGCTAACAGAAATTTTCTTAGGATTTGGAGTGGAAGCGCCGCCCCATTTTAGACGCTGGAATGTTTATGGGAATAGCCAAGAGACCATAATTGAGAACTATCATTACTTTTGGTTCTCACGTTCAAGGACTGGATGAATAATTAGTGTGTCTAATTTAGTTGCAGTTTTAGTTTATGTAATTTAAACATAGTTTAATGGAGACCAGTTTTTGATCCCTACAGGGGAAAATAAGATTTCTCAAGTGAAATGAATCTGATGCTTGTCAGAATTGTGATAAAAATATAATAGCACGTTTGCTTGTATAGGCAACAAACAGAGAGACATACTTTAATATACTCGTCGCACACCGTGACTGAAATGTCTGTATTGTTTGGGTTGATTATGATTTATTCTCTCCAATTATGAGTTTGCTCCACACTGACACCCTTACTGCAGATGAGGAGAGAATTATGTAAGCCAGTCACGGTGTTTCTGTTTGGGTTGGAATGGGAAGGGTGGGAACATGTGCTCCTGGCTGCATTTCTGCTCCAGATCCAGCCCTGAGTGTGCCCTCTTGTTAGGTACGAGGGTGGAATCAGCTCAAACTAGAGCTGGAAGAATTCTCCATGACCACACTTTTTAGAAAAGACAAGTCAAGGGTCTTCTCTGTAGTGAGAAGAACTGTCTCTTGCAGGGAAGTGAGTTGAAGCAGGAGTAGCCTGGCTCCAAAATGCAGGCGCAGACGACACCGCAGGCCCACAGCTGGGCAGCCCAAGCCCTAGGAATCCCAGTGTGAGGTGTCCCCGGGACGGCGAGGCTGCACCAGCCGGGAAGACGGGGCGGCACCTATCAGTGCTAGCTGTTCATAGAAGGCTTGTTGGACAGGGCAACGTTCTGTAAAGCCGGCCCCATGGAGGCGGTCTGTGATGGAAGCAGTCTTTGATACGGAACTGACGCTCCTCTGGGAAGCACCTACTGTGTACCCGGACCACTGGCTCCTAGGTGGATGCGGCGGCAAAAACCAGACACCAATCCTTCCCTGGGCAGGGCTGGCTCTCTGAATGAATAAATAGATCTTGCCCTGGGACCCGGGGCTGGAGTGTGGTTTGTGATACTACGATTGGAATGGGGAGAGCCAGAGCAGGAGTCATCTGCTTCCCACATTGGCTAAGGACTGGTCGGCTTGAACCCGGTGGTCTGGAGCCCTGGGAGAACCTGCTGGGGGTGGGGAGGAAGCAACGCTGGTGCTTTTGTGTTTGGCGACACCTAGTGGCCAGCTCCTTGTATTTCACCCTGTCTCTCACCAGGAGAGAGCAAATGAAAACTAGCCCTTAGGCACAGGACAGAATTGGAAGGTTCTTACTCTTGGAAGCCCTAACTCCCAGCTCAAAGGCTTTACGGAGCATTTCAGATGTTCTTTGGAGAACACAATAGCCCAAGGCCCACTACTTTGAAAGTGCGAGTCCTTTGGAAAAGCTAAATTTGGTTATGGGAGACTGGGTTAGGTACTTGGTCTCTTAACACAATGACATTTGGGCCTAGATGGGTGTGGATATTGCAGAGTGGGAGAAGCTCAGACACCACAGGCTGTTTCACTATTCCATTTAGCCAAGCAGGCAGTGTTTATTAAGTGCCTGCCAAGTGCTAGGTTCCCGGAGGACAGGGGTGAACACAGCAGAGGGGGCCCTGGCCTTGCAGTAGGCAGTGGGCAGAGGCAATAAGCAAGTTCTCCAACAGGGCACTTTCAGAAAATCAGGACAGGTGGGCATGGTGGCTCATGCCTGTTAATTCCAATATTTTGGGAGACCAAGGCAGGAGGATTGCTTGAGACCAGGAGTTTGAGACCCACCTGGCTGGGCAACATAACAAGACCTCTACAAAAAAATTTAAAAGTGGCAGGGTGTTGTGGCATGCTTCTGTGGTCCCAGCTACTTAGGAGGCTGAGGCAGGAGGATCGCTTAAGCCCAGGAGTTCAGGGCTGCAGTGAGTTCTGATCATACCACTGTACTCCTGGGCACCAGAGCAACTGTCAGGGAAGGCTTCCCTAGGAAGGTGCTTTTACGCCAAGACAAAGGATGGAAAGAAGCCAGTTCCTGGCTGAGGGGACACCCAGTACAAAGGCTGCTAGAGGGAAAGAGCTTCTCCGCATGTTCTAGAATGGACGAGTGCCAGGAAGGCAGAGCAAGGGGAAGAGGAAGAAGAGACAGGCTGGAGAGGGAGGCAGGGCTGACAGCAGAGCCCTCGCAGGGTCCTGGCAAGGATTGTGAAATGCATTCTCAGGTG
This sequence comes from Pongo abelii, assembly GCF_028885655.2. Taxonomy (NCBI): domain Eukaryota; kingdom Metazoa; phylum Chordata; class Mammalia; order Primates; family Hominidae; genus Pongo; species Pongo abelii. The sequence goes on from NC_071985.2 coordinate 224,353,132, forward strand.
GGTTTAAGCAGGGAGTGATGTCATCTGTTTTGGGGAGGATGAGTTGGGAGGATCACTTGAGCCCAGGAGTTTGAGACCAGCCTGGGCAACATAGCAAGACCCTGTCTCTACAAAAAAATGTTTTTTAATTAGTCAAGCGTGGTGATGTGCACCTGTGGCCCTAGCTACTCAGGAGGCTGAGTTGGGAGGATTGCTAAAGCCCAGCAGGTTGAGGGTGCAGTGAGCTATGATCGCACCACTACACTCCAGCCTGGGTGACAGAGGGAGACCCTGTGTCAAAAAATAATCAATAATCAGATCATTCTGGCTATTGTGTAGAGAAAAGGACAAGAAAGGAAGTACGGGGATCATGAGGAGGTTACATAGTAACCCAGATCCAGGTGGCCACTGCGGAAGAGGTGGAGACCGCATCATCATCCACACCCAGGTTCGGGGTGCAAGGTTCACCCCACGAGGCTGTGTGGAGTCCAGCTCCAGACTGGCAGTGCTCCACATCTAGTGAAGTGGAAAGAAGTGAGAATGGGTCAGTGTGAGGAGTGATACCCCAGAACAGAGCTTCCCTGCTCAGCTGCACAGGAAGTTATGGCCTTCCCCATGCTGGGATGCACCCTGGCCCTGGGGAGTGGCTGGGGGTCCTTCTCAACAGAGACCATTCCTGAGGCAGTTTACTCCTCTTTCCTAGCTCCCAGTTATCACTTAGTCCGTTTTCTGAGCCCAGGAGGAGGTGGAAGGGGAGCAGACAGAGTAATAGAGTCTGGGCTGTAGGGGTTTAGCAGAAGTTGCTGGAAAGAGACCTGTGCCGCATCAAGCATGCAGCTGCTATTAGCTTATTGTGTGCACTTTTAGGGTGAGGGCCCCATTAGCTTATGGGGAATGAGCAGTTGACAAGTACCTACAGGGAGGCTGCTGCCCAGGCTCTGGCACATTGCTGAGGCTGCCCTCTGCACAGAGAGCCACCCTGCCTGGGAAAGCGCGCTGGTCCAGGGTTTGCTGGTCCTGGAGGGATGGATGGTGTGAGGAGTGTTCTTGGCCTGCCAGCTTGGTTCCGTGGTTCTCCAAGCGCAGTTCCTTGGCACCAGGGCTGATAAGGCTCCACCCCAGCAGCTGCTGCGTTATTTCTGACTCATCCAGGAGTTACCAGTGTGTAACCCAAGCCCCTCCATACCCAGCTTCCTCTCCTCCAGCTCCTCCTGGAGGGAGGGGGCTCTGGACTTCTCTCCTGGGGACTTTCTACAGGTTAGGTCCCTGCTGCATGTGGACACACTGCTGGCCTTCCCAGCTGCCTGCAGGAGCTACCCTCTGACAGGTGGGGTGGGTTTGTGAGGGCTGAGGTAGCAAGCCCTGCAACCCTGGGCCAGCGTCTTTCCATCGAGGGACCCCTTGGAGCCCAGCCCAGGAGCCACAACCCTGGCCTCTTAAACTTGTCAGGGGCTTTTGCCGAGGGAGCTGTCTCAGTGTTTGGGGGCTGGGCACTGATCTCACGGTTTGTCGAGCCAAAGGCCCTAGCCAGCTGCCTCTGATCCCATCACTTTTTTGCCCCTTGTGGAAGTTCTCCTGAAAACCTGGGACATTTGGGGCTTCATGCACCACGTGTCTTGTGGCTTGTAGCAGGAGCTTTGCTCTGGGGTGATTCGCAGGTAGAAACAATCAGCAGTCCAGGTCATCTCAGTTTCCCTGGACCCAGCAGCTTCATGCACAGAGGCAGCAGGCAGGCCAGCCCCTGCAGCGCCCGCTGGAGAACAGAGCTGCTCAGTCCAGCCTGCTGGGACCAGCATGGGTGAGAGAGGAACCCAGCATCTCGACACCAGCCCCATGCTCCCAGAAGGGAGACTGCGGGTGGAAAGCGGCTCCTGAGAGGAGTGAGGGTCACTAGCAGGTGTCATTGTTCCAGTATGTCACATCCTGATCTCTTCTCTTTTGATGCTGTTGCTTGCTCTGCAGAAGTCCCCAGAGCTGGGCAGGGGGATGAACCGCGAGGGAGCTCCCGGGAAGAGTCCGGAGGAGATGTACATTCAGCAGAAGGTCCGAGTGCTGCTCATGCTGCGGAAGATGGGATCAAACGTGAGTGCCTGTGGGATGTCAGGCAGCGGGACCCCAGGGAGGGGCTCCCAGGGAGGGGCCCTGCTGGGCTGTTGGAGGGTGGAGCCACTGCAGCTGCCTCCTGCGGAGCCACGGGCTGAGGAGGGGCCGCGGGGCCTGTGGCTCTAGGGCTGCTTCCGGCCCCCTAGGCACAGAGCCCAGCACGTCAAGTTCTGGGGTCACTGCTGGGTAGTCTGCCCACCTCCATGCCGGGTTGGGGCCAGGCAGGTGAGGGTCTCAAGGCCCTGACCTTCCTTTTCTCCCCCTCGCAACCCCGAAAGTCTTCTCTCCCAGGGGGCAGCTCAGGGACTTGTCAGGACAGGAGCTGAGGGGGCAACAGGCATGCGTGTGCAGGGGTATTTCTCAAAAAGAGTGGAGGGACATGGAATTGCCCCTCAGCCTTCCGGGCAGGACCTGTGTCTTCCACTGGCCCTATACTAGAACAGATCCTAATCTCAGATTCAGTCTGAGTGGCAAAGCCTTTGGACCCCTGGACCAAGTTTAAGGAGGGTGGGAGTGGGGTGTGCTGGCCCTGAAAGCAAAGGGGTCAAATCTCAGAAACAGAAGCCCGAGAAGCAAAGAAGGAGGCACCACCCAGGGACCAAGCAGGCCTAGGCGGTGCCTCTAGGGGTGCAGGTGCCTTTCAAGGAACAGGTGCATGCTGCCCCTCACCACAGCTCTCTCACCCTGCAGCTGACAGCCAGCGAGGAGGAGTTCCTGCGCTCCTATGCAGGGGTGGTCAACAGCCAGCTCAGCCAGCTGCCTCCGCACTCCATCGACCAGGGTGAGTCGGCGGCAGAGGGGCTGGGGCAGTGGCACAAGTCCCAGGGGCACCGACTTGTGGTTCCCTTAGAAAGCGTAGCTCCAGCCCTCTTTGATGGGTGATCCCAGGGCTGACTAGGAGGGGCTATAGCTCCCTCCACCCACAGAGCTGAGCCAGGAACCTCCGGAGCCTCCCACCTGATCCTATCTCCTTCCTCAGGTGGGAGCCAAAGACTCTACAAGACAAATGGCAGGATCCCTTTCTCAGGCCTGGAAGAGGCAGGAAATGGAGATGTCTGGGGGGCCCTCATAACTGCAGAGACTGTTTATTGCATTTCTTTAAACTTTGACCTGACCCCTACCCACCCAGCACCCTGTCCAGGAGAGAGAAACTGCCCTTGTGTGCTAGGACAATGAATGCCGTCACTGTTGTCCTGAGCACAGACCACATTGTGGCTGGTGTGGTCCTGGCTGTGGCCAGGAGGACTGCCCCAAAGGCCTGATGTCTCCGTGTGCCTGAGGGAGTTCTGTCTTTTTGGGGTGACCTCAACCAGTCAGCATGGTAACAGGCAGGATGTGAGTGTTTGTTGTGTAGCAGGCACCGTTGTTTCATTCTATTGTAGGTAGCTACTATTTGTATTATTAGTACTTCCACTTAACAGGCAAGGAAACTGGGATTTGGGAGCAGTAAGCCACTTGGTCATGCAGCCAGGTGGTTACTGGGGAGTCCCAGGATGTACACCTGTGGCTGAGGAGCGCTTCACTGTCTGCCATCTTGCCCATAACCCACATGGCTACTGCCATCTTGCCCATAACCCACATGGCTACTGGACAGCTCCATGTCCCTTGGCTGCTTAGCAAGGTTCTCCTTCTCTAGAAGGCTTATCATGACATGGAGGCCCAGTATTCTGACCAGCATCTCCATAGAGTCCTTTCCTTTTATTCTCTTTATGCTTTGTTGGAATGATTGGCCATGAAATATTGCAACCTGTGGCATGTCCAGACGCGAGCGGGCCCCGGAAAGCAGAGTGCTGACGGCTGCATTTGCTGTGCTTTCAGGCTGGCATGCGGGGCCTGACCTAGATCACCAGCCAGCCCTTGTTCTCCTGGATGTCTTAGGGCTCTGTCCTGGCACAGGGGCGTGTTCCCAAGCGCTGATGCTGGGTGTGACCTGGCTTGTGCACCCAACTCAGCAGAAACCTTCCAGGCAGTGGCTCAGGCAGCTCCCTGGGACAGCAGCTCACCACGCACAACCTGCCTGGGTGTGTCTGCCGAGGTGTGCCTCCTGGATCATGCGGCAGCCTGTTCTGCGTGGCGTCGGCTCCCGCCCCGTCCTGGGATCTCTTGGGTGAGGTCTCTTCTCTTCCAGGGCTAATCTGGGTTTCTAGCATGGCAACCTCTACCATGGCTTCTGACTCATGTCAGCCTGAAACCTTCAGGCTTCTGAGTCCCTGGGGACTCACCTTCCTTCTCACTTAGTCTTGGTCACTGAGTTAACCTGAATTTGAGCTGGGATGGTAAGAAAGCCTCCAGTTGAATACTCTTGGGAAAAAATCAAAATAAGATACATCAAAATGTAGGACCATATGTCAGTATAAAAAGCAGCAACAGGCCGGGTGCAGTGGCTCACACCTGTAATCCCAGCATTTTGGGAAGCCAAGGCGGGTGGATCACCTGAGGGCAGGAGTTCTAGACCAGCCTGACCAACGTGGCAAAACCCCATCTCTACTAAAAATACAAAAGTTAGCTGGGCGTGGTAGCATGCACGTGTAATCCCAGCTACTTGGGAGGCTTAGGCAGGAGAATAGCTTAAACTCGGGCGGCAGAGGCTGCAGTGAGCCGAGATCTCACCGCTGCACTCCAGCCTGGGCAACAGAGCAAGACTCCGTCTCAAAAAAAAAAAAACAAAAACCCAGCAACAACACACATACACACAAGCTGTATATGCGCATAGAAAAAAAAGCTGGTAGCTGGGTGCAGTGCCTCACGCCTGTAATCCCAGCAATTTGAGAGGCCATGGCAAGAGGATTGCTTGAGCCCGGGAGCTCAAGACCAGCCTGGGCAACATAGGGAGACCCTCTCTCTACAAAAAATACGAAAACTAGTTGGCTGTGGTGGCACACATCTGTAGTCCTAGCTACTAGGGAGGCTGAGGTGAGAGAATCGCTTGAGCCCAGGAGGTTGAGGCTGCAGTGAGCCATGATCACACCACTGTACCCCAGCCTGGGCAACAGAGGGAGACTCTGTCTCATAAATTTAAAAAATTTTTAAAAGACAAAGGAGCTGGTGGAATATATACCAGGCTGTCAAAAATTTTGTTTTTGACAAGGGGTGCTGGGCGTGGTGGTTCATGCCTGTAATCCCAGCACTTTGGGAGGCCAAGTTGGGCAGATCACCTGAGGCCAGGAGTTCGAGACCAGCCTGGCCAACATGGCAACATCCTGTCTCTACTAAAAATACAAAAATTAGCTGGGCATGGTGACGGGTGCCTGTAGTCCCAGCTACCCAGCTACTTGGGAGATTAAGGCAGGAGAACCGCTTGAACCTGGGAGGCGGAGCTTGTGGTGAGCCAAGATCACACCACTTTACTCCAGCCTGGGCAACAGAGCTAGACTCTGTCTCAAAAAAAAATAATAATAATAATTGTTAGGGGATAGGACTATATAAGAAACTTTAACTTTCCAAGTCACACATTTTTGTAAAACTAATATTTTAACATTGTACATTTGTTTCTTTGTCATAAGGGAAAGTTAAAAAAAAATTTTTAGGAGAACTCTTTATCTTGCCTAGCTGAACCCACAGTTGAGAATAAAAATGAGCTCTGCCAAGTTGTTGAGGAAGGTCAATGACCCCACTTAGCTGTTGACCTTTCCCTGAAACTGCTGAGCAGTAGGAGCAAGCCGGCAGCTGTGACCAACTGTGTGGGCCGTGGAGTCCAGGCCCTTCTGGGTAGGTGGTGTCCACAGCTACTTCTTTCTCCGGGGAGGGGTCTCCTGGAGCTGAAGTTGGAGCCAGGGAAGACCCCAGGGAATCGTTGGGGAATAGGTGGTGGGAGTCACTCCCTGCTGCTGGGGCGCCCTGTGGACTGCCCCTACCTCCATAAAGATACCTCTGACCTGGCTGCCGGGGCCTGAGCCACACACACCTGAGCTGCAGGAGGTTCTGAGAATTCTGTGGACTGGGAGTGGAGAGGGGAGGGGTCAGCCATGTCTGGAAGAGTTTCATAAGCATATTTATTTTCTTTGCTAGCCTAACGACACCACAAACAAACACAACAACAATAACAACAGAACTGCAATCAGCCCAGTCCCATAGTGGGCTTACCCATGTGAGGGCAGGACCCTGCATCTGCCTGCGCCATGTGGGCAAATGGATCTCTCTTAAAATCTCACCTGCCCACCTTCTCTATCGCAGCCAATCTCAGCTGATGCTGCAGGGTCCTGCTGTCAGAGGCTCAGACACTGCCTAGGTGGCAGAAGCCCTGGATTGTTGTCTCCAGGGACTGGGACAGGCTGCAGGGGCCGGAGCAGGGTGCAGGGACTGCCATAATGAACCCCAAAGGCCTGGAGCCTGCGGGTAATGGCTTGGCGTGCACCTCCTGCCCACTAGGTGGCGCTGTCTCTCAGCAAATTCTCCAGGCTGCTTTAAGTGTTCCCTGAGCCAGAGGAAGCTCCATCTCCCCCGGGACTCCCCTAGTAGGGGGTCTGAGGCAGACCCTCCAATGGACAGCACCCGACCTTGGTCCTGAGGGTCTGGCCGCCACCTTTAGCCCTGCACATGCTTACCCTCCAGGGCTGGAGGGGTCTGGTACCTGGGGCATTGCTCCCTTACTTGAGGCCCAGGGAGGGGGCCATGGGTACCCCTTTACCCCCTACCCTTCGATTCTTTCCTCAGTCACATTTGTTGAGTATCTGTGGGGAGCCAGGCAGGTGCTGGAGACCCTGGGGTGGGGGCCTCCCCTTAAGGGCTCACCAGGTGGTTCCAGCAGAGGCCCCAGTGGCCCCCCAGTTCCCAGCCTGCCTGGCCTCTGCTGGGCTGAGATCACCAATGACAGCCTCTTTTCCCTCCCTTGTCCTTCACGTCACCCCTCGCCGGCTGTTTCCCACTCCCTTCCCTCAATCACGCTGGCCTCCTCCAGGGTTGCCCCCTCTCTTCTCCCTGTCCCACACGCATTGCTGTGTCCTCAACAGAGAGCATGGCCAGCTGACTGTTGGCCGGCATCACCACAGCCGTCCATGCCCAGCCAACGTGAATTTTCCACCTGTGTTCTGCCTTGACCAATGCCAGCAAGTACACAGTGCCCGAGGACTCAGCCTCGACTCCTCTCTTCCCCAGCAAGTACACAGTGCCCGAGGACTCAGCCTCGACTCCTCTCTTCCTCAGGAACCTAATCGGTTACTGAGTCCATCCTAAGGCTCCCCGGACCTGCTTCATTTTCTCCCCCTCGTTTCGAGCCCCCTCTTGGACTGATCCCATATTCACTCTTGTCTCACCACTTCAGATCACTCCTATCTGGCATCTCGACTTCTCATCTTGCCCCCTGAGGTCTGCCCTCTACCCCTACAGCTGGAGAGACTTTTGGAGGCTTAGAGTGACATTAGTGGGTCTCTACTCAACTTCTTTTTTTTTTGAGAAGGAATTTTGTTCTGTCACCCAGGCTGGAGTGCAGTCGCGTGATCTCGGCTCACTGCAGCCCCCACCTTCCCAGTTCAAGCAATTCTCCTGCCTCAGCCTCCCGAGTAGCTGGGGTTACAGGCTCCCGCCACCACACGCAGCTAATTAGAGACGGGGTTTCACCATGTTGCCCAGGCTGGTCTCAAACTCCTGACTTCAGGTGATCCACACACCTTGGCCTCCCAAAGTGCTGGGATTACAGGTGGGAGCCACCATGCCCAGCCTCCACCCAACTTAAAATCATTCAGTGGCTCCCCGCTGCCTTGAGGATAAAATCCAGCCCCTTTAGCTTGGTGAGCAAGACCTGACCTCACACTGTAAAGGGCCATAGTGAATAGCCATGTTCATGCCTTTCTGCCACTGCATTTGCCTCTTGGCCGCCAGGAACCAGCCTTCACCCCCACCTTACTCCCCTGCCCCCTGCAGCCTGGGCCAGGCCCTCCTGTCACATGTGCATGCACCTCGGCTGTGCTACACCCACACTGTCTCCTAATCCATCTATTGACCGGGCTCGGAGCTCCTTGAACTTGGAACTGTGGCTTCCATCTTATTATTTGTCATGTTTGGACAAATAAATGAAGTGGGTTCTAGTCCCCAAGGGTGTCTAAGCAGACCTGGCAACCAGAGGGACTTGGCTTTGAACCAGAGGAAGTCAATGCTTCTCAGGAAGGTCGCCCTGCTGGGAAGGGGCAGCTGCAGGAATGGGGAGGGCCAGAGCTTCCTGAAGCAGGCCCTGTGGAGTGCTGAGTCCAGGCTTCTCTCATGGTCAGTGTGGCTCCCTCTAATGTGTAGTGATTTTTTTCCCAGTTATAGAATTGTGCATAGTCATTGTAAAAAATTGGGGAAAGGGAGAAAGAGCAGAAAAGTTTGAAACATTGAATCCTACTGCATAGCTGTAATCACTCTTACCCTTTGTTAAGTTTCCTGTCATCCTTTCACAAACATGCATACATCTGTAGCACAAGGCTGAGACCATAAACATTTTAATACTCGTTTTTTTTTTTTTTTTTTTTTTTTTTTTGAGACAGAGTCTCGCTCTGTTACCCAGGCTGGAGCGCAGTGGCATGATCTCGGCTCACTGCAAACACCACCTCCTGGGTTCACGCCATTCTCCTGCCTCAGCCTCCCGAGTAGGTGGGACTACAGGCACCCGCCACCACACCCGGCTAATTTTTTGCATTTTTTTTTAGTAGAGACGGGGTTTCACCTTGTTAGCCAGGATGGTCTCAATCTCTCGATCTCCTGACCTCATGATCCTCCTGCCTCAGCCTCCCAAAGTGCTGGGATTACAGGCATGAGCCATTGCACCCAGCCTTAATACCCATTTTTAACATCCATTTTTTACTTATGATAATTTTACTGTGTTCTTAAATAATTTCCAGTAAAACTTTTTTTTTTTTTTTGAGACAGAGTCTCACTCTGTCGCCCAGGCTGGAGTGCAGTGGTGCTCTCGGCTCACTGCAACCTCCACCTCACAGGTTCAAGCAATTCTCTTGCCTCAGCCTCCCAAGTAGCTGGGATTACAGGTGCCTGCCACCATGCCCAGCTGATTTTTGTATATTTAGTAGGGATGGGGTTTCACCATGTTGGCCAGACTTGTCTCAAACTCCTGACCTCACATGATCTGCCCACCTTGGCCTCCCAGGGTGCTGGGATTATAGGCATGAGCCACTGCGCCCAGCCCGGCCACATGCTTTTTTAAGCAGGACAGTGTTTACTTGAGGAACAGGTATGATTTGGGCAGTTAGGTATTTCAGAAAGGGGCAGAACAAATAGGGAGCACTTTCTGCTACATTTTTACCCTGGGCCCTCCACCTATAGGTGCCTTCCAATGTGCCGGTCCTCTGAGAGCTCCGGGTCTCTTCTTGCCTCAGTGCTGCACTGGGGTGGTGCCCAGCAAGTACAGTTCCAGGCCTCTGACGGTGCTGTGCAAAGGCCACCCATGGCCAGTCACCTGCATAACTGTCATCCTCCCACAGTGCCTCAGAATAGGCCCTTGTCCGGCCAGGCACGGTGGCTCACACCTGTAATCCCAGCACTTTGGGAGGCCAAGGTGGGCAGATCACGAGGTCAGGAGATCGAGACCATCCTGGCTAACATGGTGAAACCCCATCTCTACTAAAAATACAAAAAATTTGCCCGGTGTGGTGGCGGGCGCCTGTAGTCCCAGCTACTCGGGAGGCTGAGGCAGAAGAATGGCATGAACCCGGGAGGTAGAGCTTGCAGTGAGCTGAGATCGCGCCATTGCACTCCAGCCTGGGTGACAGAGAGAAACTCTGCCAAAAAAAAGAATAGGCCCTTGTCAAGGTGTTGCTGAGAGGGACCCCGCCTAGACTTGGCTCATTTTGTCAAGGAAGCTCCTTGTTTTTTTTCTGCCTGGGGGCCTCGTGGGGCCATGCCCTGGTCTGCTGCCACCCTTCTTGTCTCTGGGAGCTGTGTGCTGGCACGGGGGCTCCCAGGCCTGTTCCTGCCTCCACCTGATCACATTCTCCAAGACACCTTCCAGGGAAGGTTCCCCCAGCTGCGGCCAGCCAGGCTTTCCCCTTTGGAAGCTGAGGCTGCTGGTTCAGGGTCTGCTGCCAGAGAGCCTAAACTAGGTCAGTTGGCTTGAGGGTTACACTGGGAACCTTGTTAAAATATCTGTGGTCATGGGTAGATCAGCAGAAACCAGGCTGTAAGGAAACGGCCTCTCCTTTCGTAGCATGGCATGAGGGAGGCAGCTCTCTGCTCACCAACCCCCTTGACCCCCTCAGCGGCCCTGCCCTCTTAGGGGTGGTGGCATAATCTCCATGTTACAGCTCAGTGTGGAAAGTTCTTCCTGGAATCCCCCATAATAGCCTTCCAGCCTCTGTTCTTTCACTTCCTTCATGAAGCCCTCGCTCACCCCTTCCAAGTCAGCATGTGCCCTGGAGCTCCATGCCAGTCTTACCACCTTATGTCAGGAGCCCTTCGGGGCCAGGGTCTGTGTCGTGTTCACCATCACACATGAGTCCCCCATCCCGCCTCTGGTGCAGTGTAGGTGTCTGCTGGATGGATGCCTGGACTGCGGCCTTCCAGGGCCAGGCTGCTGGAGCAGCTCCTCCTTGGGGGCAGCCGGCTGGGCCTCTCCTTTGCACCGGCCCGGTGCCGCGTGGATGATCTGCTGGGGTTTCTGGGTCCCCTCTCTCCCCATGTGTGGCTTGGAGGCTTCTCCCAGAGGCTCCAGGCAGTAACAGACTCTGCACTGAAATTATAGTCAGGCCCAGGGAGAATTCTAGTCTATGGGATGGGAAGCTAATCTTTGTTAACTTTAATCAACACTTATATGAGAATTACCTGTAACCTAATAACAAAATTAAACCAAAAATCACCTATATATTGAATTGAACAGAAATCAGCCAGGAGGATTTGGTGTCTAAGTTGTGTCACTGAAAAAGGGGGAAAAAGAATCCTGAGAAAAGCGAGGAATGTGCTGAAGTTCAGGGCCAGCTGCTTACTCAGCACCTGGCTGTGGCTCCAGGGAGGGTCGCTTTGACCCCATCACCCCGCGTCATGGGTTCTATTGTTTAGAACTGAGAACAGATGCCCGAATGGCCGCAGAGAAGTCCTTGTGGGACTCTACACTTCCCCCCTCCAGCCCTGGTAAGAGGCGGGCCCTGTCAGAGAGGGGCATTGAGAGCTGCTCCATCCAATGGCTGGACGGTTCCACTCACATCAGCCCACAGTTGCTCTGTGCTAGGCACGGTGCCACCCTTCAGCACTGCCCGTGAGCTCCTGGACCAGCAGAGCAGACTGGCGTGTGAACTAATGCGTAAAGAGCTTTGAGCTGAGGGAGGGGAGACCACCTAGGAAGTCGCAGAGAAGAGGTGCTGTTTGCACGGGGCCTTGGAGAATGCATGTGGATGTGCATGTAGAGAAACTGGTGGGAAGGATGCTACAGGATTCTCCTCCAGAATGCTGGGCAAGAAGGCATGACAGCTTGGGGTCGGGCGGAGGTCAGGGGACAGTCTGTAGCATTGAGCTCTCTGAGCATGCTCTACACATTTGCACACCTCAATCACTGAGGGTACTTGTTAAAATGTAGACTTCCAGGCCCTGCCATAACCCCAGAATACCTGCCAGATGAGCCTGGGAATTTGCATTTTAAGCAAGCTCCCAAGGTGATTCAATTCTGATGCCCACTAAAATTTGAGAATATGCCAGGATGGGGCAGGCACAGTGGCGCATGCCTGTAATCCCAACACTTTGGGAGGCTGAGGCAGGAGATCATTTGAGTCCAGGAGTTTGAGAGCAGCCTGGGCAACATAGTGAGACCCCATCTCTATTGAAGGTGTGTATATAAAAGAAAAAGAAAAAAGAGAGAGAATATGTCAGGGTTTTAGGTGAAGACCTGGTCATCTCCGTCCCTTCTTGGCAATCAAAGCTCCCTGGTCTATGAGAGCTTATATTTTGGGGAACCAAGGAATTTGAATACAGGGAATGAACACCTTACCTGGGAAGACATATCACAAAGGTCATGTGGGTGTCACGCTCAGCAGGGATGGGAGGGTGGGAACAGGGCAAGATGGATTTGGGGGAGCACATCTGGGATTAGAACAGAGCAGGGATAACAGAGCCCCAAGGTGCGACCCTGCGGGATGTCGTTTATGATGCTTTATGCTGTGGATGTTATCCTGTGGCTAGTTAGATTGGGGATAGATTCATCACATTGTACAGGTGAGTAAACTGAGGCTAGGTGTGCAGGGACCTCCCCCTGGGATACACAGCTAGTCAGAGTCAGACCCAGGCTGGGAATCAGCTGCAGGGTCTTGGTACTTGGGTACCACAAGGGACCCCAAGCCTGGAGGGGCTTTTAGCTGCCTCCTGAGCTCTTGTTGGCTGTTCCAGGAGGCCTGATGTCTCTGCTGGGAGCTGGCTGAGCAGCTCGGCAGCTTGGCGCACGTCCACACAGCACTGGCTGCTGCAGTGTCACCGCCCAGCAGCCTCCTGTGCCCGTGGTGGTGGTCAGCCTGGAGCCCAGGAGGTGCCCCTGAGCCTGGTGCTGCTTTGGCTGCTAAGACCCTGGTGGATCACTGGTTGCCGGCCGCCATCCCCATAGCAACCCAAGTGTATGCTGCCTCTGGGTAAAAGCCATCCCCTGGGGACTTTGGGGCACCAGAGCTGAGATGTATAGAACACCCAGCTCATAGCCCTGAGCTGGTGAAAACAGCACATGCCACCAGCAGGTCTTGGTTTGTCTGGGAGGAGGCCCAGTCCAGGGTGGTACCTGAGTTTTGTCCCCTTCAGAAATGCTTCCCGTTAGAGGAGCGTCTGGGTCCTGTTTTTCCAGGTAGCCTTTCCCTAGAGCTGGTAGTTCAGCCACTGCAGTTTTGGATAGCCAGGTAGCAGATGCTAGTTGGTATTAATAGCAAGATTAATGAGCTTATGGGAGGAGGAAAAGGTACCACAACCAAAAACCATATGGTCAGAGAAGAGGATGAGACACAGAGTGGGCATTGTCCTGGACACTTGGGAGCATGTGGTTGCATTCCCTCTCCAGCCTGGTCTGCCATGTGTGTCAAGGATGGGCCCTGGGCTTGCCAGGTGACATTCCCTGGACAGTTGTGAAGCACTTAGCCAAAGTTAGCTCCCTCTGCTGATGGTGACTCACAAAGGGAGCTCCCCGCATCAACCATGAGAATTTGCAGACCCTGAAGATTTCAGGTCACATTTCTGAGTTTTCACGCCCCACTTTTTTACCCTCTTTAGGAAGGAGTAAGGCTCCTGAGGAGTTCAGGAGGCCTCCAGGTACCTGACCCCAGAATGTCTGACACCGTCCTGGGAAGTTCTGGCCAGCAAGGAAGGGGGGTGGTGAGGATTTCAGTGGTCTTGCAGGATGATGTGGCAGAAGCTCCCTGTCCCCAGGGCACATGGTTGTGGGGAGCTGGGCCTGGAAGAATCCTGGTTCTTTTTTCTTTTCTTTTTGAGAGATGAAGTCTTGCTCTGTTGCCCATGCCAGAATGCAGAATGCAGTGGTGTGATCTTGGCTCAACTGCAACCTCCGCCTGCCAGGTTCAAGCGACTCTCCTGCCTCAGCTTCCCAAGTAGCTGGGACTACAGGCATATGCCACTACGCCCAGCTAATTTTTGTTGTTTCTTTTATAGTAGAGACGGGGTTTCACCATGTTGGCCAGGCTGGTCTTGAACTCCTGACCTCAGGTGATCCACCCACCTCAGCATCTTAAAGTGCTGGGATTACAGGCATGAGCCACCACACCCAGCCTAGAATCCTGGTTCTGAATTGGGTGATGCAGGAGTGTCCATCTGTGACTGAAGTTCCCCTTTTTCTCCAGTGACATTGTACAGGGCTGTGCCCTGCCTGGTCTGCAGAGCCTGCAGGGCCTGCGGCCTTTGGGAGTTTAGCCAGGCTTTTTTGTACCCTCATCAATTTTGGCTGAAGGACTTGTGCTCAGGTCTGTTTTCTTTCTCCCTGGCCACCTCTGAGCACCTGTGCTGAGTTGGACTTTGCAGGATCCTGGATCTGGAGAAGTTCCCCGGGGTAGGAGGTTAGCTTGTCCCTCCCACACCCAGAGGCTTTGGTGAAATGAAGCCAGGACCGAGCCCTCCTCTTGGCTGTGAAAGCAGACCCCACCATGTTGGATAGTCCAGGGAGGCACCCTGGAGGTGGGAACAGGGTCTACAGATCAGGGTCACAGGCCTTTGTCTGCTACATTTCACCCATGTGGCCTGGGACTGGCCTGTTTCCAAGTTTGCAAATTAGGAGCTAGTGCAGCACTAGGCTCCACCAGGATTTCCCCAGCCAGGTCTGTGAAATGCCCTTGCTCCGTGGATTGGCCTTGGGGCTTTAGCATCTCCATGCTCCTCTCTTTCATCCACTATTGCTGATCCAGCTATAATCCTGCAGGGCCAATAGCAGCCTGCCCTGGCAGTTCAGGAAATGCATCGAGCTGCCCAGCATATTCAGGAAAGGACCTTTGAAAGACTTCAGCTTAAGAGTCTGAAATAGCAAGACTGATTCTCAGCAGACTTTGGGAGTTGTCAGAGGCCCCCAGGAGGCTTTCTCCAAAAGCCTGAGTGAGCCAGGCCAGGCCTAGGGTGAGTGTTGGCGGGAACAGAGCTGGTTCCAGCATGCTGGTGGGAGTTCATCCTGAGCTCCCATTGTCTCTCTCCCGCCCCTGCTAGGGGCCAGCTTCCCTTTTCTAAGCTCCTGCATATTTGTCATTTTTTCTCCCCAGTCAATTGACTGGACTCCACTAAAGGGGCAAAGCTGGCATTGGGCGTGGGATGGGAGGGCCTGCTGGATACCCTGCCCTGGTTTAGAAAGCTGCGCCCTCGCCAGTGTCCTGGCCCTGGTTTCCAGGGCAGGTGAGCCAGGGGACTAGGGAGGTGTCTGGTAGGGCAGTAGGCAGAGATAGGGAGCAGGGCTCAGGAGAGATAGGAGTGGGGACCAGGTGGGGGCAGGGGGCCAGGGCCAGGGCTCTTCCCAGGTTGGCACTCTGGGTTCCATGTTGAATTATCTCTAAGGTGTCCCTGGGCTGCTTTGGTGGTGTTTTTAAGCCCTGGTTCTTAGTTCCATTCTGATGGAACTAAGATGGAACTAAGATGCTAGGAGGCCAGATGAGCCTTAGTGCTCTGGGTGACTGGAGAGGTCCATGGTTTCCTTTCTCCTTCTAGGGTGAAGGCATGGGCTTTGGAGTCTGGATCTGGGTCTTCTCTCTGCCTCTGATTCACTGAGTTGCTTTGTCTCTCTGAGTTTCAGGTTCCTCATCTATAAAATAAAGATTCATCCTCTATCCCAGGTACTTGCCCAGATACTGTGACTATGACAGTGAACAAAACAAAGTCCCTGATCACATGAGATGTACGTTCCAGTGGAGAAAGGAAGGTCAGCTCAATATAGAGCTCTGTGGGTAGCACTGAGGGTGCTGAAGACCTCATTCACCTGAAGGATTGAGACACAAGGGCCATTTTAGAAGTTGTGTTCAGGGAGGGCCTCTATGAAGTGCAAGAACCATGAGATAAACTTGGAGAAGAACATCAAGGCAACGGAAGCAGCAGGTGCAAAGGCCCTGGGGTGTAAGGACTTGTGCTTGAAAGACGGCCAGGGGCCCATGTAGCTGGCGCAGTGAGTGGTGAGAAGTGTGTTGTAAAGGGAGGCGAAGTGGCAGTCAGAGACCAGTGTGTGGGTCCTGCGGGCCACAGTGAGGAGGTAGGCGTTGGCCTTGAGTATGATGAGCAGTCTTGCAGTAGAAGCTTCTGGAGGGTTTTGAGCAAAGGCATGGTAGGAGCTGACTTAGGTTTCTAACAACTTCCCTCTGGCTGTTATGTGGAGAATGGACCATCAGGGGCCAGCGAGAGGAGGTCAAGGCAAGTGGGGATTCAGGAGTCCACCCACCCCGGACCAGGCTGGTGGTGGCAGAAGTGGTGATGTACTTAGCATCTACCTTATAAGTAGAGAAGTAGAGTCAATGGGATTTGCTGATGCATTGTGTGTGGAGTTTATGTATGACAGAGGAGTTGGGAAGACCCCAGGACTTCTGACCTGAGCAACAGGAGGATGGAGGTGCCATCAGCTGAGATGGGAAAGACTGTGAAGCAGGCTTGGCAGCTGCACCACCTGACACTCCCACCAGCAATGAATGGATGAGGGTTCCAATTGCTCCACAACCTGGCCAACACTTGTTCTCATCTGTCTTTTTGATTCTGGTAGATGTGAAATGGTTTATCGTTATAGTTTTGGGTTTTTGTTGTTGTTGTTTTTGAGACGGAATCTTGGTCTGTTGCCCATGCTGGAGTGCAATGGTGTGATCTCAGCTCACTGCAGCCTCCACCTCCTGGGTTCAAGAGATTCTCTTGCCTCAGCCTCCCGAGTAGCTGGGACTACAGGAGTGCACCACCACATCTGGCTAATGTTTGTATTTTTAGTAGAGATGGGGTTTCACCACATTGGATAGGCTGGTCTCAAACTCCTGACCTCAGGTGATCTGCCCGCCTCGGCCTCCCAAAGTGCAGACAAAGTGCAGAGATTACAGGTGTGAGCCACTGTGCCTGGCCTTTTTTTTTTTTTTTTTTTTTTTTTTTTTGAGACAGGGTCTTACTCTGTCACCCAGACTGGAGTGCAGTGGCGCCATCTCGGCTCACTACAAGCTCTGCCTCCCGGGTTCACGCCATTCTCCTGTCTCAGCCTCCTGAGTACAACAGTCCCTCCTGGGACTACAGGTGCCCGCCAGCACACCCTGCTAATTTTTTTGTATTTTTAGTAGAGACAGGGTTTCACCATGTTAGCCAGGATGGTCTTGATCTCCTGACCTTGTGATCTGCCCATCTTGGCCTCCCAAAGTGCTGGGATTACAGGTGTGAGCCACCGCGCCCAGCCACCCATTTTTTAAAATTGGGGTTTTCTCCACTTTTTTATTATTGAGGGTTTTTTTTGTTTTGTTTTGTTTTGTTTTTGAGATGGCATCTCACTCTGTCACCCAGGCTGGAGTGCAGTGGTGTGATCTCAGCTCACCGCAACCTGTGCCTCCTGGGTTCAAGTGATTCTCCTGCCTCAACCTCCCGAGTAGCTGGGACTACAGGTGCGTGCCACCACACCCTGCTAATTTTTTATTTTTAGTAGAGACTGGGTTTCACCATGTTGGCCAGGCTGGTCTCGAACTCCTGACCTCAGGTGATCCCCCATCTCGGCCTCTCAAAGTGCTGGAATTACAGGCGTGAGCCACTGCACCCAGCCTATTACTGAGTTTTGAGAGTTCTTTATGGTCTGGGCATGGTGGCTCATGCCTTTAATCCCAACACTTTGGGAGGCTGAGACGGGTGGATCACCCAAGGTCAGGAGTTTGAGACCGGCCTGGCTAACATGGTGAAATCCCGTCTCTACTGAAAATACAAAAATCAGCCAGGCATGGTGGCTGGTGCCTGTAATCCCAGGTACTCTGGAGGCTGAGGCAGGAGAATCACTTGAATGCAGGAGGCGGAGGTTGCGTTGAGATTGAGATCGCACCACTGCACTACAGCCTGGGCGACAGAGCGAGACTCCCTCTTTAAAAAAAAAAAAAAAAAAAAGAATTTTTTATGTATTTTGCGTAACAGTCCCTTACCAGATATATGATTTGTCAATATTTTCTTTCATTTTGTGTGTTGTCTTTTCACATTCTCGATGGTGTCTTTTGAAACAGAAAAGTTTTTAATCTTGATAAAGTTCTCTTTGTTTATTTTTTTCTTCTGTTGCTTGTGCTTTAGATATCATAATTAAGAAACCATTTCCTGCCAGGTGTGGAGGCTCATTCCTGTAATCCCAATACTTTACATGGCAGAGGCAAGAGGATGGCTTGAGCCCAGGAGTTCAATAGCAGCCTGGGCAACATAGGAAGACACCCCATCTGTCAAAACAATTTTTCTTTTATTTATTTATTTATTTTTTTTTTTGGAGACAGAGTCTCACTCTGTCGCCCAGACTAGAATGCAGTGGTGCGATCTCAGCTCACTGCAACCTCCAGCTCCTGGGTTCAAACAATTCTCATGCCTCAGCTTCCCGAGTAGCTGGGACTACAGGCATGCGCCACCATGCCCAGCTAATTTTTTGATATTTTTAGTAAAGATGGGGTTTCACCATGTTGATCAGGCTGGTCTCAAACTCTTGACTTCAAGTGATCTGCCCACCTTGGCCAAAAAAAAATTAATTAGCTGAGTGTAGCAGTGTGGGCCTATGGTCCCAGCTCCTCAGGAGGCTAAGGTGAGAATCAATTGAGTCCAGAAGGTCAAGGCTGCTTTGAGTGCTGATTGTACCACTGCACTCTAGCCTGCGTGACAGAGCAAGACCCTGTCCAGAAAAAAAAAAAAATCATTTCTTAACCCAAGGTCATGAAAATTTGTTTCTATATTTTCTTCCAAGATTTTTGTAACTTTATCTCTTGTATTTAGGTCATTTATCCATTTCAGGTTAATTTTTTTAGATGCTGCAAGGTAAGAGTCCAGTTTCATCCTGTACATGTGAATATCCAGTTGTCTCACCACCCATTTGTTAATTTCTTCCCCACTGAATTGTCTTGGCACCCTTGTCAAAAATCAACTGGCCATAAATCGGAGGGTTTATTTCTGAACTCTCATTTTTGTTCCACTGATCTATATGTCTGTCTTTATGCCAGTACCACCCCGTCTCGTTGACCTTGCCTTTGTAGTAAGTTTTGAAATCGGGAAGTGTGAGTCCAACTTGTTCTTTTTCAAGGTGGTGTTGGATATTCTGGGTCCCTTGCCTTTCCATATGAATGTTAGGATCAACTTGTCAATTTCTAGGCCGGGCGCGGTGGCTTAAGCCTGTAATCCCAGCACTTTGGGAGGCCGAGGCAGGAGGATCATGAGGTCAGGAGATCGAGACCATCCTGGCTAACACGGTGAAACCCCATCTCTACTAAAAATACAAAAATTAGCCAGGCATAGTGGCGGGTGCCTGTAGTCCCAGCTACTCGGGAGGCTGAGGCAGGAGAAGGGCGTGAAGCCAGGAGGCGGAGCTTGCAGTGAACTGAGATTGCACCGCTGCACTCCAGCCTGGGCGACAGAGCGAGACTCTGTCTCAAAAAAAAAAAAAAAAAAAAAACTTGTCAATTTCTACAAAAAAAAAAAGGCAATTTTTACAAACTCCCCAAGAAAGGGATTTTGATAGAGATCATGTATTGAATTTTATTCAGTATTACGTGTACTGTTCAAAGCACAAAAATTTGCACTTTGTTAAATTTGTTCCTAAGTGTTTTATTATGATTAATGCAATTATAAGTGGAATCATTTTCTTAATTTTACTTTGATTGTTCATTGCTAGTGTATAAAAATACAATTGATTTTTGTATATTGACCTTGTATCCTGTACCTTTAACTTGTTTATTAGTCCTAATAGTTTTTTAGTGGGCCAGGTGCAGTAGCTCAAGCTTGTAATCCCAGCACTTTGGGAGGCCAAGATGGGCAGATCACTTGAGCTCAGGAGCTCGAGACCAGCCTGGACAACATGGCAAAACCCCATCTCTACAAAAAATACAAAAATTAGCCAGATGTGGTGCACACCTATGGTCCTAGCTACTTGGGAGGTTGAGGTGGGAGGATTGCTTGAGCCTGGGAGGCGGAGGTTGCAGTGAGCCAAGATTATGCCATTGCACTCTGGCCTGGGTGACAGAGTGAGACCCTGTCTCAAAAAAAAAAAAAAATTTTTTTTTAGTGGATTCCTTATGATTTTCTACATATAAGATCATGTCATCTACAAATAAGGATAGTTTTACTTCTTCCTTTCCAATCTGAATGGCTTTTATTTCTTTTTCTTAACTTACCTAACCTGGAATGAACCTCAAGACAATATTGAATAAGAACGGTGAAAGCGGATATCCTTTTCTTGTTCATAATCTTGGTAGGGAGAGTTTTTACCACAAATATGATAAAAGCTGTGGGATTTTCATAGATGCCATTTATCAGATTGAGGATGTTCTCTTCTAGTTTGTTGAGTGGGTTTTTTTGTTTTTTGTTTGTTTGTTTGTTTTGAGATGGAGTTTCACTCTTGTTGCCCAGGCTGGAGTACAATGGCGCGATCTCAGCTCACTGCAACCTCTGCCTCCCAGGTTCAAGCGATTCTCCTGGCTCAGCCTTCACAAGTAACACAGGCATGCGCCACCATGCCTGGCTAATTTTGTATTTTTAGTAGAGGTGGGCTTTCACCATGTTGGTCAGGCTGGTCTTGAACTCCCGACCTCAGGTGATCCGCCTGCCTCTGCCTCCCAAAGTGCTGGGATTACAGGCGTGAGCCACCGCACCCAGCCTTGTTGAGTGGTTTTATTATGTTGGATTTCATCAGCTGCTTTTCCTGTATGGTTTTTGTCCTTTATCCTATTGATATGGTGTTTTACAGTCATTGATTTTCAGATATTAAACCAACCTTGCATTCCTGGGATAAATCTCACCTGGTCAGGGTATAGAATCCTTTTTATATGTTGTATTCAGTTTGCTAGTATTTTGTTGGGCATGTTTGCATCTATATTCATGTGAGATGCTCATCTGTAGTTCTCTTTTCTCGTGATACTGTCATCGGGTTTTGGCTATCCTTATCTTTTAATGTGTTAGAGTGTGGAACAGGAGACACAGATCAACCTCTCCCCTCCTATGCTCACTTGCATCTGGTGGGAAGGGACAAATAGAAGCTCTGAGCTCAAGTTCAGATAGTGTCAACAGAGGTACCAAGGGGGAAGACAGAGCTTCATCTGTAAAACAGGATAGGAAACCCAGCTGGCAGCCTGGAGGCAGTGGGCTGACCTGCTGCCTTCTTTGCAGTGCATCCAGGACAGCGAGACTACCTGAGGGAGCTGCCATATGCTGGTCTTCAAAGGAAAGACTGTAGGACTCAACCTCTGAGGTCCCTCCTGGCTCTAAAACTCCAGCTCTGAGGGATCGAGTCATGATCATAATGTAACAGCTCACCCTCCCTATTTGGTAACTGGCCCCAATTTCATAGAGAAGAGGAAAAGGGGAACCAGTGTCCTCAGCCAGAGGCCTGTCAGGTTCATGGCCAGACCTCATTGAATGACAAATACCTGGCCGACCAGTGACAAGGATAGGTCAGAGAATGCTCTGGAAGAACTGAGAGCCTGCCTTCTTTTTCGTCCCAAAGGAAAGCAGATCCTTGTGGTAAAGCCTGGATAATATCCTTAAGGAACAGAAGAGAGCACAGACAGGCCGCAGCTCCTCAGGCCTTTTCCTCTCTGCAGGGCTCCAGCAGCACAGTGGGAGGCTCTATAAATGCCATCAGGGAAGGGGGTGGCAGCTGGCAATGTGGGTAGGGTAGGACTCTTGCGAATCCTTTGCTCCAAGTGTCTTGTTAAATAGCCATCAGAGTCCCTGTGTGACCTGGAGAAGATTACTTCCTTCCCACCCTCAGAGCACAGGACAGGCACACACACTGGGCAGGCTGTGGAGTCGGGAGTCCTGGTCCCCATGTCTGGGCTCCTCTGAGGCGCCAATAGCCCATTCCCTCTGTAGACACACCATTCCCTCCTGGGGCATCCAGGGCTATTTTTGTGCCTGCAGCTCACTACAGAGGCCCAAGGTCCCTGAGCGAAAGGCCACGGGGCAGGCAGGGAGAGGAGTGAGCGGGCTGCCACCATCACTGCCACTAAGGCATCTTCTGCTGACAACTCCCCTTTCACAGACTCTTGCCAGCCCCCTTCTGATTAGCGAGCTGGGCAAGCAGCACTCAGGAAAAGTCGGCATCTGTTAGGTAACCAACTCAGCTGCCGTGCAGGGGATGATGTAATCTTGGATTCTGTGGTTGCTAGGAAAATTCTGCCTGCAGTGATATTGCGTGGTCCTAGGGCTCAGGCGAAAACAGAATGTTCCCAAGAAGACAGGGGAAGGATTCACAGGGCTTCCCAAGCGAGGGAGCCCCATCCTAGGAAGCCGGACAACTCGTGCCCCTTTCTAGATGCTTATTTCCCTTCTGAGCAATGGAGTTTGTTTTGGTAAAGCCAGAACCCCATGAAGGCAGGCTGGCAGTGGGAGGTGACAAGGCTCATTCCCTTAGCAGCACCTTGGTGCTCTAGTGCCAAGTGGAAGGTGTGTCTTGTGCATTGCATCCTTGCAGTTGGGCCCTCCATCTCTGGCCCTCTCGACGGCTGGGTGCATCCTCCCTCTCTTGGTAGAGCAGTTGGAAGGAGGTCAGCACATGCCGGCTGTGGGGGAGACCCGGCTCACTGAGTGGAGGCCGGCTCACTCTGCTGACTCCATTTCACATGCCAGGAGCCTCACTTCACACCCCCCACACTGGCCCACCCTCGGGTGGCCTTTCCTGTCTTTCCTATTCCGATCCACCCCCTCCCAGAGAGAATGCCTGCAGTAGCACAGACAAGATGTCAGAAAGACCACGGGCAGCCAGACTGGTACTTTTCGGGGCAAAGTGAATATCTGCCCTTTTACAAAGGGGGCGAGAGCAGCAGGACTGGGTCAGGGAGTCAAGGTGGGGCCCTACAGGTCACCTCCTGGCCCACAGCCCCTCCCCGGCCATGTCAGCCCCTAACTTCCCAGGCAGTTGTGGGTGTGGGCGGCAGGTCAGCATTTTGAGCTTTGCCCTCCTGCCACTGCCTATCCTGGCCACTCATCAGAGCCTGTCCTCTGGAAAACAAGACAAAGGAAGTTATTTCACAAGGGCCAGAATCTCAAATTCAGGATTAAGAAAAAGAAGGATTGGCTGGGCACGGTGGCTCATGCCTATAATCCCAGCACTTTGGGAGGCCGAGGTGGGTGGATCATGAGGTCAGGAGTTTGAGACCAGCCTGACCAACATGGTGAAACCCCATCTCTACTAAAAATACAAAAAAATTAGCTGGGCGTGGTGACGCACACCTGTAATCCCAGCTACTCAGGAGGCTGAGGCAGGAGGATCACTTGAACCTGGGAGGCAGAGGTTGCAGTGAGCCGAGATTGTGCCACTGCACTCCAGCCTGGGTGATAGAGCGAGACTCCGTATCACACAGAAAAAAAGAAAGAAAAAAGAAAAAGAAAAAGAAGGATTGTGGGCATATCTGTCTCAGTCAGAGCCAGGCGGACAGCAGGCTGGATGTGGGCCCGGCCATGCTTCTTGGAAGAGGTGTTGGGTTTGGGTGAAGGAGAAGCTGTTGCAGAGGAATGGCTATTTAAAACCACCGTGAGCCAGACCCTCCGAAGGCATCAACACACAAGTCTTGAGAAGAAAGAGGGAGGTTCCCAAGGGCCACCCGGCCTCTGGTTTTGGTAACTCTGGAGCAAGGGCTGTGAGCAGAGCTGAGCCCTGTTCCAGGTCACCTGGGGCCTCGTCATGGCTCACCTGTCAGCTGTGTAGCCTTGAGCAAGCCTCTGAGCCTCACCCTGGCAGACCTGCCTTGCAGCCCTACAGCAGGGTTGCAAGCCTTGTCTCCACCCAGGAGGCAGGGAAGACCAGAGGGGAGGAAGACTTCCTCGGAAGTACTTTGTCCTGAGAGAGTGCTGCGATCCTGGTGGGCGGGGGCTCCAGCTTGGCCACAGCCTCCTTGCTTGTCCTGTTCGCAAGCCAATGCTGGAAGCCCCATCAGCGATCCTTGTCGCCTTATCTGCAGGTGCAGAGGACGTGGTGATGGCGTTTTCCAGGTCGGAGACGGAAGACCGGAGGCAGTAGCTGCAAAGCCCTTGGAACACCCTGGATGCTGTTGAGGGCCAAGAGATCTGTGTGGCTCCTGGGCCGGCTGAGTGGCAGCAGACCCCCTTGCCTCACCTCCCCCTTCCCCTACCCAACCCTGCCCTGCCCCACCCCACCTCACAGCTACTCAGTGGGGCTGGCATCAAGGGAGACACCAGTGGTGCATTTATAATTGGCTTAAAGGGATGGACTTGTGATTGGCTGCAGGAAGAAACTTTTTTATTTTTTAAATCTTGACCAACAGAAACTTTTTATTTTTATTTCTGACTCTTATTTTTTACAAAATTTGCGCCTCGGTATCTGGCTTCCCTGGAAGCTCTCCGAGCTCTGGTGCTTTAGTTAGGTCATTTTTTTAGAAATGTGAAGAGGTCTGATTGGCTGCTTAAACTGGAAAGGGACTGTGATTGGCTGGTTAATGGGAAACGGTTTTTTTCTTTGATTGGCTGCAGGTGTTCTGCTGATATCAACAGCTTCCCTATTTTGAATGCAGAAAACAGGGTCTGGGACATTAGTCGTTATATTTGACTTGAAAAGAAAGAAACCAAGTGCGCTTTGCAATATTTATTACACAAAGAACTTGCTGCTGCCTTCACATTTGGGGTTTGTGTTTGATTGGCTTTCTATGCGTGTGTTTGGTTTCCCATTGGTTCACCTGTGACTCCTGTTGCCATGGTTTCACCCCCCCTCTGCTGCCGGCTTTGGGCCTGAGGGTCCACCTGGAGAGTACATTTGCTTTAATGAGTGCACCTGCCTCCACCAGCAAGGGGACCCCGAGAACCCTGAGCAGGGTCCACAGCTGGAAAGTTGGGCCCCTGAGGAGCTTTGTGTCGTCTTGAATGAGCAGCCCAGGGCCTAGAGGTAACCGTTAGGTGGGATTTATGTACATTGCCTGCATGAGCTGGCAACCAGCCGGCGTCCCTTGGTGAGAAAGGGATTGCTGAGGCACCATCCAGGCCCCACCGGCCAGGCCGGGCCCAGCAGAGGCGTACTACCCAGCTCTGTCCTCTTGGCCATCCCTCTGTGTACCACTTCCTGAGGCCTCATTTTGGGGGTCATCTTGGAAAGGGGAGGAGCTTCTCCCAGTGTGAGACCCCAAAGAATCTGGAGGTCATCTAGCGGAGGTCTCTGCTTGGGGGCCCAGAACCCACATAAAAGCCCCAGCTTGGCTCACAAGGCCCAGGAGACCTCCAGCTAAACACCAACCCCTGACCTACCCCAGCCAGGCTCCTACCTGTCTGCTGCCAGCGCAGCAGGTCCTGGCCAGCTCTGGAGTTCTCATCGGAGGCCCATGCCCTCCACTCCACTGCCTTTGGAAGGGTCTCTCTCCAGGTCAGCCTGGAAGGGACAGTATCGTTTGTTTATGAAATGCCACTGGGACAGCTGGCTGGGCCTTCACCAAGCAAGTCCCTTCAGACTGGCCCTTAAGCCAAACTCAGGCCCAGAATTGCAGTTCAGAATGGCAGTCCTGGAGGTAAGGCGTGAGGGGCAGATCTAGTGTTCCTGCACCAACCCTAAGTCCTTCCACCTGCCACCCCCTTCCCTGGGAGGGAGGTGGTCCTCCTGTCTCCCTGGATCACTGGCAGTTGTGGGATCTGGGGAGCGGGGTTGGAGAAAGATGCAGTCCTCAGGAAGGGGGCCGCCACCCTCCACTACGCTGGTAGATGCTGAGGCTCCTAGGTGCCCAGAGCCAGGGGGACCCTCTCAGAACCAAGTCTTTCCCCTTTCTCGGGGCTTGGGACTCGGGCCGTAGGGGCTCCTGAGTGTCACGAAGTGCACAGGAGCCAAATGACCGAGCCCTGGAGAGCCCCATGGTCGGTGGGTGGTTCATGCTGTGCTCTAGCACCATCAGCCTGTTCCAGAAGGAGGATTCGAGCATCAGGCTAAGACCCTGTGTCCTCCACCGTGCACTCACCCCTAGCCCTGGTTAGCTGACAGTCAGCTGTGGGGAACACAGCTACAACCCTACCCTGGCAGGGACCTGAGAGCATCTCAGGAGGGGCAGCGCATGTGTGCATGTGCTGTGTGAGTGAGCACACCCGTGTGCGCACTCAGATACACATGTGCACACACACGCACTCTCCCAGCTCAGGGGCTTGGAGTTCTGGCTGAGCCCCTGGGGAAAGGTGAGTTCTTTCATCTCCCTCCTCCAGGTCGGAGTGCCTGGAGTCAGGTGTCGAGGCCACATTGCTGGCTGCCCCCTCTTTGTAGCTCCTATAAAGGGCCCACACCCGGTGGATACCTGGTTGAGCGTGTGGTCTCTGCCCCAGCCTGTCCTTGTCATGATCACAGGCCTTGCTTTTGTAACAATGACGACCCTGGCCTGTCTCATCTTCTGAAGAGGAAAAGTCAAAGTGTTGCTGTGGCTTCATATCTCAACTAAAAATATATCTGTTGGAGAAAGAAATTAACAATAAAGAATTTTCATAGGTTGGCGTGTGAGCTGAGCTGGTTTCTCCCTCGGAATCAGGCGCTCTGACTGATTTCCCCACATCACGTGGGCTCTGCTCCTTCCCAGGGAGGCGCAGCCAGGAAGGACAACACCAAGTTTGATAAGTGTCTGTGACCTGAGTTGAGCTCAGGGTTTGGAAGAATTTCTAGATCTACCCAGCCCAGCTCAAGGGTTGTTAGGAAGGTTGAACCTCCTTTTTGACCTGGAGATTCTAAACATCATTCCAGATTCAACTGAGATCAGTAAACTTCAGAGGCAGCCTCGTCTTCCACACCTATGAAAAGACACTAAGCACTCCATAAGGATGTGGGGACCCCGCCATCCTAGGCACCCCAACATCCTGATGTGATGCCACCGGTTTTAGAATGCTTGTTACAGACACCCAAACAGAATATCTGTCCCTTCCACCATCCCAGAAGTGGAAGATATATTGGTTTTTAGCTGTATGTATAAGTTTGGAAGCTGAAATCATTTCTGCTTCAATAATTTTTGCTTCAGAAGCATTTTCTAGAAATTTTCATTTCCACCCTTCATAATCCCATTTTTGGGTCTTTTTTTTTTTTCTTTTCTGTTTACGTAGTCTCACTGCTTCTATTTCCTTTTCAAAGAATTTCACTGGGTCCTAGAGGCTATGGAGTTTACAGAATATGAGTACAATGGCACAACCAACATCATTAAATCTTTGTGTTGGGGGAGATATTGGGTCTTGTAGCAGCCCACGCAGTAGCTAGATGCACAAGCCCCTCTGAAACATTTCTGAAAAGACCTTGTCCAGGATTTGCTTGAATACTCTAGAGTTGGGGAGCTCACTATCTCACAAGTTAGTCCAGACCATGTTCATGTAACCTATGCTTATCCTTATATTAAGTTGATCTGCCTTTTTCTGTAACTTCTTGTCCAGAAAGGAGTTTGTAGTCATTGAGAGAAAGACAAACAAAGATTGCTGTGTTAACCGGCAGTTACATAGAGACACACATCCAAGGGTCCATGGTAGGTAGATTATGTGCAGATTCCACCCCTTGCCCAGCGCTCTGAGTGACACTGTCAGCCTTGTAGTTAATCAGCTCTTCTAAGCCGAGCCACTGAGTAGTTCAAGGGACTGACCGGCTGGCCCTGGTCCCACCTGCCCAGCCCCCAGCAGAGAGCTTGGAAACCGGAGCCAAGCGGGATCGTCCTCCCGGCGCTGTCTAACCTGTCTAAGCTGCCTAAACTGTCATGGGAAGTAGGCCACGTAAATGAGTTGGAGACACTTCAGCAGGCAAAGGAAAAACACTGGGGACAGCCTTGGGTCTTTCGGGGTCCCTTAGCCTACACAGCAGGCAACCTCCTGGGTCACCTTCCCAGGCACGGGATGGGGTAATGACTCCAACAGGCAGCGCAGGGACTGCTGCAGCCAGAGACAGCAGAGGGCCAGGCTGAGCCTGGTGTGGGGGAGCCAGAGTGGCCAGAGACAGCAGAGGGCCAGGCTGAGCCTGGTGTCGGGGAGGCAGAATGGCCAGAGACAGCACAGGGGCAGGCTGAGCCTGGGGTGGGGAGGCTGAGGGCTGTGCCTCTTGGTGTTTCCCAGGCTTGGGGGGCGGGCGGTTGAGAATGAATGAAGCGCTTCTTCTCCCCGTCCCTGTAGGTGAATACCAGCACTGAAAATCCAGGCTGGCCTCAGCCTTTGAAGAGGGTCTTTTTAGCAGGGAATATGATCCCTCCATTGGTGGTAGGGGGAACTCTGGCCCCAAGGGACCCCTGACACCACCCAGGTGCCGCCTTTGCTTGGGCAGGGCAGGTACATTTCTCTCTCTCTGTCTCTCTCTCTCTCTGTCTTTCTCTCTCTCCCTCCCTCTTCTGGGTTGTCCATGGCCACCCAACCGTTTCCATTTCCCAAAGGATAAAATGCACCCAGACTAACTGACTAACCTGAGGCTGTGTTGAGAAAACGTTTCCCTGCTCTGCACTGTCCACCGAAAGCACTTGATCTTCTGGGAAATAACTGATGTTCAGGAGATTTGGGGGGACTTGCAGGGCGAGTTAGGGGTCAGTTCTAGTTTGAAGAAAGTCCTCAAGGGACAAGGGCAGTGAAATGCCTCTTGAATATCAACTAGTATCTTGCTTTCACTTTTCTCCTTGACATTGGAACTTTCCCCATCACAGATGGTTCCCAGAGGGGCCTTCCAGTCCTGCCAGCACGGAAGTCATGAGCGCTCTTGACACAGGGACGAGCCACGCCCTACTCACCCTGCCCCGTCTGCTCCTCTTCCAGAGCCCCTAGGTTAGGCATGTGTGCAATAGGTGGCCGTCCCTGTTTGCACACACGTGGGAACCCTGCCCCGCCCTGCGCAACCCCAGAGGAGGTGACTTCAGACCCAGAGCCTCTGAGAGTTTTCACTGCCTGACCCTTGGTCTTGACCATGCTGCTTCCGGTGGAAGGAGGTGGATCTTCACAAACATCTTTGACAGGTGTCTCCTATGTCTCGGTCTTTTTTTTTTTTTTTTTTTTTTGAGACAGAGTCTTCCCAGGCTGGAGTGTAGTGGTGCAATCTCGGCTCACTGCAGCCTCCGCCTCCCGGGTGCAAGCAGTTCTCCTGCCTCAGCCTCCTGAGTAGCTGGGATTACAGGCACCCACCACCACACCCAGCTAATTTTTGTATTTTTAGTAGAGATGGGGTTTCACCATGTTAGCCAGGCGTGAGCCGCCTGGCCCAGCCATGTGTCCCAGTCTTAACAACACAGCTAATGTTGACTGGATGGTACCTGTGTGAAGGCGCATGCTAGTCACGTGCGAGGTATGTTCCTAGGCTGCCCTGAAACTCCCGGGTTTGTCTGAAGCCTCCCATGCGGACCTAGCACTTCACCTCCAAGCTAAGCTGGTTTTGCCAGAAGTTCCTCTTCCACTTTAAATTTTCGAGGACTGTTTGCCCCCACAGCATAAATCTTTATGTCCACATAGCTGGGGGCTGGGGAGACATCATGGTTTAGAGTGGGAACTGTGGAGGCTGACTGGAGGCAGGACTGAATCTGTCACTTGGCAGCTGTGTGACTTGGGGTGAATGATGAACCTTATTGAAAAAAATGGAAAAAATAAGAGCATCAGGGCCATAGGTTGTTGGTGACAACTAATGGGATAATTCCTATGACATAGCAGAGTGACCTGCGACCAGTGGGGGGTCAGGACATAAGGTCATTGTTAAGTCACCATAGTGGGTTCCCTCCACCCCATCCTCTCTACTCAGAAGTCACACAGAGTGAGGACTTGTCAGCAGCCTTTGGTGTGGGGAGGAGCACAGCCCCAGGTCCTGCGAGGTGCTTAGAAAACGCTTCTTTGATGAGGATGAAGGAGCCCAGATGATCCCTTTGTAGAAGCCAAGGCCAGAGCTGCCTCCAGCTCCCCAGCCCCTGCCCTGAGCCTCTCCCTCTGCTGAGCCGCTTTGCCTCGGAGACGGGTGCTCACTGGAGCAGAGCCCCTCCACCTTCCCCAAAACCTGCCAGCTGAGAAGGGTGCCCCCTCAGGGTGGACTCTGTCATGGCTGGACAGGCAGGGAGGGACCTCGGCAGAGCCTGGGGGTGGGAGTCTTGTTTTCCAGGGACCCTCCTGCTCGCCTCGTGCTTAAACTCCAAATAGAATCACAGCCAGTCAGGAAAGGGGATAAAATTAAATCCTTGATCATGATCAAGTGGTTAAAAAAAACCCATCACAGCCAGCGGCTCCTTCTCACTGCAGCCAGCTCTGCCTCAGAGCAAATAGGAGGAGGAAGACAGAGCCATCTTGGGCCCCAGCACCCCTCCCTCCTGGCCAGCCCCTCCTCCTACCTTCCCAGCCCCCCAGGGCCCCAAGACTCTGCACCCCTCACCCCAAAGGTGGGGAGGCTGGGAGGGTGGCTGCTGTGGAGAGAGGCCCACATCCTGCCCAAGGAGGCAGGGCCTGGACTCTGAGCTCTGGAACTGCAGGCCTGGGATCGAATCCAGACTCTGCCAATGACTGTGTCGTGGGCAAATCACTCGATGTTTCCGAGCCTGTTTCCTAATCTGGAACGTGGGAACAATCATGGCAACTGCCTCATTGGCTGTTGTCTGGATTCAGTGGGTGGGCACCGGCAGTGGTGAGCCAAGGGTGGGGGGGCACGGATGGGGAAGCAGCCTGCCTGGGGTTCAGGCAATAAGGGGGTGTATTGTCTGGAGAGAACTTCAAAACACTAAAACTGATGGTCTGGTCTGCTTTCTTTCTTTTGCCTCCACGCCCAGGCTACTCTAGCCCTGGGACAGAGCACGGCCACCCCCCAACACTTGACCTCTTTGGGCAAGAGGCCAGGCTGCTGACTCAGGGCATAGGTCTAGGTGGGCCCGGCTGAGATGCCCCCATGGCAGTGGGTGATGCCCCATGACCCCTCAGTGCCGCTTCCCAGCCTCAGGCCTCCATCTGCAGAACAGGAAGAGGCCGCAGCTCCTCACCTTGGGCCCTGGCTGCACCCTAGGCCCTGGCCTCCTCTGCGCAGCCCCTGAGGGGTGGTAGAGGCCAGAGCTGCCAGCACCTGGCAGGGCGGAGCCTGCAGAGCCTGCAGAGCCTGCAGAGCTGGAGGTCTGCAGTGTGCCCGGAGGGAGGACTGAGGTGTACCTTGGCTGGGGAGTTAGGAAGCTGCCAGAGGAAACAATGAGGCTATAAAAATAGCCCTTTGTTTACCGTAGGTGCACATCCTTGTGTGTCCTTGTGTGAAAGAGGGGCCGGCTTGGTGGAGGGGCTGAGCTTCTAGTGGGGAAGGGACCTGGCGGAGTCAGTGGCGGGGCGGAGGTGGGGGGACTCATCCACCCCCACTGCAGTGCCCACGTAGCCTCCTCAGGTAGCATCTGATGGCCTCATTGGCCTGAGGTGGACCCTCCAGCCAGGCCTATGGTGTGGCTGTACCTGTGTTCCCTTAGCAAGGCTCAGCCCCAGCCCCCAGCCCAGAGGCCTGTGGCGGCCCTGCCTGACCTCCCAGGCCCAGCTTGGACTGCCCCTGCCAGCTTGTCCCTTGGGAGTCAGTCCGGGGCTGGTCCTGCATCCCAGGGTAGAATCCTGCCACACAGTCTGTAGACTTCTCTGACCGATTCAGCCCTCCACCCCATCAGAAGGGCTGAGACTGTAGAGAGGCCATACCCTGAGAGGCGCAGCCCGGACTCTGCCCCTCAGGGTTCTATCTGGAACCTTCCTTCCTAGCTCTCGCAGCTCCTCCCAGCACCTCCGGCTGGTTTTGGAGGTGAGCCCTGAGCCATCTGGCTGCCTCCCAGGACTCCTCCAGGCACTGCGAGAGTTAATCAGCCCAGCCTGTGCCAGCTGGGCCCCTGCCGGGCATTGAGCCCATCAGGAAATGCTGGCTGAGGACCTACTGGGCGCTGGGCTGGGAAGTGAGATGCGGGGCTGAGGCTGCTAGACAGGACTGATGTGCAAATAGGCAGCAACGGTGCAGGGCCCTGCAGGAAGGGAACATCCGTGCCAGGGAGCTGTAGCTGGTGGCCCCAGGCTCACCTGTAGGGGGCTGAGGTGGTTGGGAGGGTCCCTCAGCGTTCCTGCACCTGCCCAGGGTGGTGAGGGGCGCACTTCTCCTTGGCTTGTGATGTGGCTTATGGGGCAGTCAGGGCACGCTGGCCACAGAGGCCTCTGGGTCCACTGGGGACCATTGGTCCCTGACACTTCTCCGCAGCTGGACTCAGAGAGGGTGGGAGGCTTGCTCATTTCTGTCTTGGGCTTACTTGTTTCCACAGCAGAACCTGCCTCTTTTGAGCACTCAGGTTGCACTGGTGGTCTCTGGAGCCCCTGAGGTCACATGGTGCCAGCTCTTGCCGTTCTGTTCCCAGTCTAAGGATTCCCCCAAAAGGTCGTGTCTGAGAGCCAGTTGCTTTTTCTGGCACCTTCCCAGGGAGGACCCCTGGGAAGCAGCTTCAGAAGCAGAACATGTTAGGAGGGCAATTTGTCAGGACAAGCCTGGGAGGTTAGGCTCGAACCTGGCAGCTGCCCAGGCCCTGCTGTGTTTCCTGCTTAAGCTGCTGATGCAGCTGCCAGGGCCGGGCGGGGCTTGCTCTTCCCACCCCCTCCCCAAGCTATGTGGTCTATTCGAGGCCCAGACATTGGTCCTAAGGGAGAAGAAGGGCAAGAAGGGGTGTCCTAGTTCCCTGGGTGGTAACCAGGGGATTCACCCCATCCCTCCTCTGAGATGCTGGGAGGATGAGCAGATGCTGGTGTGCAGAAGGGGCCAAGAGGCTTAGGAGATTAAGCTATAAGTGGTCATTAGGTAGTGGAGGAGGCTGGGCAGTGTGGGGAGGGGAGGGCGGCATGGCAGAGAGTGCTTGTCCAGGAGCCCAGGTGGGTCTACAGCCCACTCTGCCACTCACCCTGGGTAACTCCATCGTGTGTGTCTGAGCCTCCAGGGGGCTGTGGGAGTCATTAATGTTGTTCCCCAGAAATTCCCAGCTCTCTGCCTTCCAGGCCCTTAATGGGATTGTATTTCCCCACCCACTTTAGTTTGAGTGTGGCCCTAACTTGCTTTAGCCAATGAAATGTGGGCAGAAGTGAGAGCCATTTTGTAATGTTCCAGAAGCAGCTGCCCCATCAGCCTGAGTCTCGGCCACGAGCAACAGAGGAAGCGTGTTGTTTCATGCCTTGGGCATCTTGGGCTTGCTTGTTTCTGCAGCAGAACCTGCCTCTCCTGACCACTCAGGTTGCACCAGCGATCTCTGGAGCCCCTGAGGTCATGTGGTGCCAGCTCTTGCTGTTCTGTTCCCAGTCTAAGGATTCCCCCAAAAGGTCATGACTGAGAGCCACTTGCTTTTTCTGGCATCTTTGGCATCACAAGTAAGGCTGTCCTGGTCCCCACCCTGGACCCTGCAAGGCAGACCTGCCTTTTGCTCTTAGGACTCAATCTGCCCTTCTTGGCATGCGCAGCCCAAGGCCGCGGTGATAGGGCTCCTGTTAATCCGACCTCATCTCTGTCATCCCCCTGTTCTTCCCACTCCAGCCACCAGCCTCCTTTTGTTCCTCAGATGCTGAGCTTCTCCCACCTTGGGGCTTTGGTACCTGCTGTTCCTTTGCCTGGAATGTTCTTCCTCTATGGCTGAATCCTTCTCCGTGTTCAGATGTCAGCTCCAATGTCACCCCCTCAGAGTGTTCACCCTGACCACCCTATTTTGCTTTCCACTCTTTTTTTGATTGTCACCCAGGCTGGAGTGCAGTGGCATGATCTTGGCTCACTGCAATCCTCACCTCCTGGGTTCAAGCAATTCTCCTGCCTCAGCCTCCCAAGTAACTGGGACTACGGGCAGGTACCACTGTGCCTGGCTAATTTTTGTATTGTTAGTAGAGATGGGGTTTCGCCATGTTGGCCAGGCTGGTCTTGAACTCCTGACCTCAAGTGATCCATCTGTCTCGGCCTCCCAAAGTGCTGGGATTACAGGCATGAGACACTGCGCCCAGCCTTGCTTTCCACTCTGTAACACACTCCTGTTTTCCTGTTTTATTTTTTTATTCATGAATTTCTTTGTTTACTTGTTTATGTTTCGCTCCTCCCGCTAGAAGCCAAGCTGCATGGCTGGATCTTGTGTGGCTGCTTCACTGCCATGTCCTCGGCACCTGACATATAGTGGGCTTTCCACAAGGGCTCGGTAAATGACTGAATCATCCTGACCTTTGAGTGGCTTCTCTGCTGAACCCTCTGTGGCCTACAGGTACCCTGATCCTATTTCCTGAACCAAAGTGGTGCTGACAACAAGGAAATCCAGTATCTAGAGAGGAGCGCATCCTGTTGGCTTCACTGGCTCATGTCCCTTAGGGGATGTTTCAGTGGGGCTGGGCCCTGGCACCGTGTGCCACCCCTGTGAGCCTGTCTTGGCTGATAAATCAATTCGGGGCTGCTGAAGGGGCTTGAGGACTTGTCTGGGCAGACTTTTTGGTTTGACTAGGATTACAGACAACAGAAACCCAACTCCAGCTGGCTCCCATCACTGGAAGTGTCTCAAGGTAGCTCACAGGATTAAGGCAATTGTACAGGGACCAGGGCCTCAGGGACTGCTTCCCAAACACCCTCTCCCTTTAGGACCATTTATTCTGTTTCTGCTTGACTCTGCCTGTTGGCCTTATTATCTCCTATGACAGACTGGCATCTCCTCCTATGGGGAGACATGGCCCCTGGCAACTTCAGTAGAAAGGAAGCTGTTCTCCCAGCACTCAAAACAATCCCAGGGTGATCTCTGATTGACTCCTGACCACAGATGATCCGCCCACCTTGGCCCTCCCAAAGTGCTGGGATTACAGGTGTGAGCCACCCCGCCCAGCCGACAGAGCCCTTTTTAAATATTTGGTGGAATACCTCATGAAGACTGCTGGTGCGAATAAAGAAAACTAGATGTAAATCAGAGGTCTTAGTTCAAGTCTGAGTTCTGCTATTTATGGGTATGTGACTTCTCTGAGCCTCAGTTTCCCCATCTATAAAATGGGTGTTAATACCAACTTCTGGCCAGGTGCAGTGGCTCGTGCCTGTAATCTCAACACTTTGGGAGGCCGAGGTGGGCGGATTGCTTGAGCCTAGGAGTTCAAGACCAGCCTGGGCAACAGGGTAGACCTTGTCCTACAAAAAATACACAAATTAGCTGGGCGTGGTAGCACATGCCTGTAGTCCTAGCTACTCTGGAGGCTGATGTGGGAAGAATGCTTTAGCCCAGAAGGTCAAGGCTGCAGTGAGGCGGTGATCATGCCACTATACTCCAGCCTAAGTGACAGAGTGAGATCCTGTCTCAAAAAAGAAAAAAAAAAAGTCAACTTCCGTAAGTTGTTGTATGGAATGAGAAGAGATCTTTGATAGGAATCCTGTCAGTTGTAAAGCACTGCACAGATACCTATTATAATTAGTTTAACTTGGAAAATAACATATACTCTGTTTACAGGGCAGGTAACCCTCTGCCATCAGGATTAGGAGACAAAGGGGAAAGGAAGTGATGAATCTGGGATTGGCAGGGCCAGGTGACTACTTAGCGAAGGGTGCAGAGGGGAGAAGGGACTCCAGCAGCCGTGCCCTGGAGAATAAAGACCTAGGGACTGGGAGAACAGAGGTGGCATTGATGGGCAAACCCTGGGGAGATGCCGAAGAGCAGTTACTATGGCAGCCGATCTCTCATCGTGACTTCTAGACAGCAACGCGGGGCCCCATCCCAGCTTCTGTGTTCCACCTGGCAGACACTGCCTGGGACAGAGGTGGGTCTACTAGTTTGCTAGGGCTGTTGTAACAGAGTACCACACACTGAGTGGCTGACACAACAGAAATTCATCTTCTAACAATTCTAGAGGCTGGAGGTCTGAAATCAAAATGTCAGCACAGGCTGGACATGGTGGCTCATACCTGCAGTCCTAACGTTTTGGGAGGCCAAGGCGGGTGGATTGCTTGAGCCCAGGAGTGTGAGACCTTATCTCTACAAAACATTAAAAACTTAGCTGGGTGTGGTAGCATGCACCTGTAGTCCCAGCTATTTGAGAGGCTGAGGTACCGTGCCCCTGTACTCCAGGGTGACAGAGCGAGACCCTGTCTCAAAACAAAAACAAAAACAAAACGTCAACAGGGTTGGTTCGTTCTTTCTTTTTATTTTTATATTTTATTCATTTATTTATTTTTGAGACGGAGTCTCGCTGTGTCACCCAGGCTGGAGTGCAGTGGTGCGATCTCGGCTCACTGCAACCTCCGCCTCCTGGGTTCAAGCAATTCTCCTGCCTTAGCCCCTCGAGTAGCCGGGACTACAGGCACCTGCCACTGTGCCCAGCTAATTTTTGTATTTTTAGTAGAGGTGAGGTTTCCTCATCTTGCCCAGGCTGGTCTCAAACTCCTGGGCTCAAACAATCTGCCGGCCTCAGCCTCCCAAAATGCTGGGATTACAGGCATGAGCTACTGCGCCCAGCCTTAAAATTTTCCTTCTTTCTCTTTCTTTTTTCTTTTCTTTTCTTTCCTTCCTTCCTTCCCTCCCTCCTTCCTTCCTCCTCCCTCCTTCCTTCCTCCTCCCTCCTTTCCCTTCCTTCCTTCCTTTCTCTCTGTTTCTTCCTTTTTCTTTCTTCTCTCTCTTTCCTTTCTTTATCTCTCTCTCTCCCTCTTTCCTTTTTTTTCTCTCTCTTTCTTTCATTCTACATTCAGACTCCCAAGCAGTAATTGGCTGCTTCTGAGGGCTGTGGGGAAGGTGTCCCGGGCCTCTCTCCTTGGCTTGTGTACAGATGGCCGTCTTCCTATGTCTCTTCATGTTGTCTTCCCTCTGTGAGTGTGTCCTAACCTCCTAACCTCTCTTTTTTTTTTTTTTTTTTTTTTTGAGACGGAGCTTGCTCTGTCGCCCGGGCTGGAGTGCAGTGGCGCTATCTCAGCTCACTGCAAGCTCTGCCTCCCGGGTTCACACCATTCTCCTGCCTCAGCTTCCTGAGTAGCTAGGACTACAGGGCACCCGCCATCATGCCTGGCTAATTTTTTGTATTTTTAGTAGAGACGGGGTTTCACCGTGTTAGCCAGGATGGTCTCGATCTCCTAACCTCGTGATCCGCCTGCCTTGGCCTCCCAAAGTGCTGGGATTACAGGCGTGAGCCACCGCACCCGGCCCTAACCTCCTCTTTTTATAAAGACACCAGTCCTATTAGATTAGGCATCACCCTAATGACTGCATTTTAACTTCATAACCTCTGTAAAGACCCTGTTTCGAAATAAGGTCACGTTCTGTGGTAGTGGGGCTTAGGACTTCAACATCTAAATTTTGCGGGGGAACATAATTGAACCCGTCTAACAGTGGACATTCTCCTCACGGGTATCCCCCTCCCTCTCACCAGCTCGAACTCCCTGGCCGAAAGCATGTGGCTTACGACCTGCCGGAAGAGAAACGGACCCCATAATTGTGTTAATTGCCAGAATACCAGATCTGCAATTAATATGTCACAGAACAAAGAACAAATCCACTAATCGCACATAATTGGACCTAAACCACACCCGCTGCAGAGCCGTGCAACGGAGCTCCACCGTTTATGCTCCTTTTCAAATTAGCAAAGATGAACAAATTCCCATCTGTTTCCCCTTCATCCTGCTCAGGGCAAATCTCCGGGGGAAGCTCAGAGGTGGGGAACGGATAAGACAGTGGGGCACCCTGGTTGGATCCTGTCCAGAGCCAGGCATCAAAGCCTGGCCTTTGTGGCTAGAGGCAAGATAAAGGTGTCCAAGGGACTCTTAGCTTCAGGCTGCAGAAGCGAGGTTTCCGGAGCCTTCTGCAAGTCCTGACACTGTGGCAGCCTGACTGGGGCCTTGGTAGACACCTTGGCAGACACCTGGCGCAGGGAGGAAGTGATTCAGGTGCTCTGGGGGTTGTTCTCTGCAGCACAGTGTGACTCACATACAGGTGAGGACTATTTGGGGGCCCTGGGGCAGGTCTGGGTTGACTTTGGAGACATGACGCTCAGGGCTGCCATCTCTCCTCATTCCTAGAGTGGCAGACAGGTCCAGGGGCAGATGGCCGAGTGCTGTAGCACGATGTTCATGTCCCTTCTTCCTGATGCCCGTCTCAGCAGCAGGCCTGAGTGCTCTGTGTTCCCATGGCCCCAGAGACAGTCCTGCCCGTGCTTGCCTCCTGCAGCTGGAAGGTGTCCTGCTCAGGCCTGGAAGCTGGCACTAGCTGTGGTCTTAACATGCAGCACCTCCTGCCCAGCGCTGGTGCCAGGCAGAGCCTCCCCTGCCCTCCAGCATGTGTGGAGGCTCCTTGCCCTCGGCCTGCCCGTCTGCCTCCTTCAGCTCCCTGGCTTGGCTGCAGCAGACCAGGGACAGAATGAGCCTTCAGCCTACAGCTCAGGTGGTCTTTCTTTACCCACTCGGCACAGCTCCAAGCTAGGCCTGTGCTGCCAAGGACCAGGGGAGGAAGGGGATTTACAGACTCCTCCACACCACCCCTCTCTGGGCCACTAGGTCATCCCTACTTCCCATGGTCTGGGCAAAGTGGGAGGCGCCCATGTTGCTCCAGCGCACTTCCAGTTTGCCTCCCTGCCTTTCCCAGGCTGCTCTGGGCTGCCTCCCTGGCTCCTGCTAAGCCAGCTTCAGGGAGGCTCATTGAGAATTCTCAGAGCCCTATCCACTGGCTGTCAGGGGAGAAGCCTGTCTTCCTCAGACTGGCAGTCTTCTCATTTGCATCCCCTAAATCAATGCCCTCTGATGATCAAAGTCCCAGCGCTGCAACTTCAATGAGGCCGGCTGAGGGAGAAGGGAGAGGAGGCAGGAATTGCCCTCCCTCCTGCTGCCCCTTCAGGCCCAAGGGGAACTGGAAAGCAGAGGCCCTGGGGTGTCCTTGGCAGCGGGGTGCACACAGGAGTAGAAGCAGAGACGTCCCTCCCTGGGTAAGCGTTTCCTTCCCATCTTTTCCCGCAGGCTGGACAGGGAATGGGGCAGTGGCAGGCCCCTGTCAACAAGGCTTGCTGGGACGTTCTGGGCCCCCAGATCAGGCAGCTGGAGATGCTGCCTGGGGGCGTGGGTCAGGTCCATAGGGAGGGTAGGCTCTGGGAGGAAGGCACCTAGCTGGGTCTCCCTCATCAGAGACCCAGGGACTCAGTCCTCAGCGACCGAAAGAACTAGAAGGATTTGGCCAGGCAGAGGACGGAGGAGAGGAGGAGGGTCAGCTGCACCTACCCTGTCCATGCCCTGGGGGTTGTGGGATGCCCAGTAATGGTCCTAGCTAGAATGAGAGCCACCGTTCACTGAGCACTCGCAGTGGGCTGGACACCTCGGACACCTGCATTTCATGTGTTGTGTTGTTGCTGTTTTTTATAATTTTTTTTTTTTTTTGAGACAGAGTCTCGCTCTGTTGTCCAGGCTGGGGTGCAGTGGTATGATCTCAGCTCACTGCACCTCCACCCACTGGGTTCAGGCGATTCTCCTGCCTCAGCCTCCCAAGTAGCTAGGACTACAGGCATGCACCACTACACCTGGCTGATTTTTGTATTTTTAGTAGAGACAGGGTTTCACCATGTTAGCCAGGCTGGTCTTAAACTCCTGACCTCAAGTGATCCGCCCACCTCGGACTCCCAAAGTGCTGGGGTTACAGGCACGTGCCCAGCCCATGCTTTATCATGTTTAATCTACACAACATCCCTATGAGGCCCGTGTCATTACTATCCCATTTTATAGATGAGGAAATAGACAAGAGAAGCCACAGAACTAGGAAGTAGCAGAGCCAGGGTTAAATGAGAGAAGGTTCCAGAAGGGTGTCGACACCTGAAAGGGCTGCTTGCAAGTGAGGAGGCAAGTCTGCACGAGTGTGAGTGTGTGCTGTGGTTTGGGATGATCAAGACAGGTTTGTCCTTACACAGAGAGGACTTCCTGGCAGCCTACGGTCAGAGACCCCCCTTCCCGCCACTGCTCCATCCCAGTGTCTTGGCTCCACTCTGACACCCACCATAGCATGAGTTCTCAGAGCTGGAGGGGGCTGTCAAACAGGATGGACACCAGCAGCCAAGCAGTTCTTCCACCTTGGTGCCCCTCTGTCTTCTCATGGCCTTGCAGAAACGTTCACCATCAGAGCAGTAATGTGGGGAAGAGCGTCGGCTTTAGGGGCGCGGATCTAGGTTTGAATCCTGGCTTTACCACTTCGCTGTGTGATTTTGGGCAAATCGCATAACCTCTCTGAGCCCCAGTGTCCTCTTCTGTAAAATAAGGATACTAATTGTATTCATAAGGCCGGGCACAGTGGCTCACACCTGTAATTCCAGCACTTTGGGAGGCAGAGGTGGATGGATCACTTGAGGCCAGGAGTTCAAGACCAGCTTGGCCAACATGGTGAAACCCCATCTCTACTAAAAAGACAAAAATTAGCCAAGTGTGGTGGCAGGTGCCTGTAGTCCCAGCTACTAGGGAGGCTGAGGCAGGAGAATCACTTGAGTCTGGGAGGCAGAGGTTGCAGTGAGCCAAAATTATGCCACTGCACTCCAGCCTGGATGACACAGCGAGATTCCATCTCAAAAAAAATTAATAATAATAATAGTATTCATTGCATGGGATTGCCACGAGCATGAAATCAGAAATGAATGTAGATTGTTTCCTGGAGGGCTAGCCCACAGAACAATGTGCGGGCTGTATTTGTATTTCTAGATCTCTAGGGGCGGGGTGGGTGTTAATCCCTGTTACCCAGAAGAGGAAGGAGGAAAAAGAGCTGTGTCCGCAAACAACTAAATGAGCGGGAGGCTGGAGAGGACTAGACGTCCTGAAGTCTGGCTCTGATTTTTACTGAAGTTTTCTGGCCTAGGGAGCTTCAAGGTCAAGGAAAAAGCACCAAAAAGTCAGAGAAGCCTCATCTGAGGCCTGGCTATGGTACTTCTAAGCTGGAAGGTCTTTTTTCAGAGACAGGGTCTTGCTTTGTCACCTAGGCTGGAGTGTAATGGTGCCATCATAGCTCACTGCAGCCTTGAACTCCTGGGCTCAAGTGATCCTCCTGCCTCAGCCTCCCGAGCAGCTGGGACTACAGGCACCTGCTACCATGCCCAACTAACTTTTTTTTTTTTTTTTGGTAGAAATGAGGTTTCACTATATTGCCCAGGCTGGTCTCAAACTCCTGGCCTCAAGATATCCTTCCGTCTCAGCCTCATCAAAGAATTAAGATTACTGGTGTGAGCCACTGTGCCTGGTCAGTTGAATGGTCTTGAAAGCCACTCAACCCCTCTAAACTCCTGCTTCCCACCAGTTAAAGGGGAATGATAAGAACCTCTATCCAGGAGATTACTGTTAGACCAAAATGCATATAGATGCTCTTTGAAACAGGGAGTATACTTACAAATGCAAATGCTGATGTGCTACTTGAAAGAAGTTATGATAGCATCATCATCTCCTTAGACTTTCTTTCTTTTTTTTTTTTCTGAGACGGAGTCTCCCACTGTCACCCAGGCTGGAGTGCAGTGGCGTGATCTCAGCTCACTGCAACCTCTGCCTCCCAGGTTCAAGCCATTCTCCTGTCTCAGCCTCCCAAGTAGCTGGGATTACAGGTGCCTGCCACTACTCCCGGCTAATTTTTGTATTTTTAATAGAGATGGGGGCTGGGCACAGTGGCTCACGCCTGTAATCCCAGCACTTTGGGAGGCTTAGGCGGGCGGATCACGAGGTCAGGAGATTGAGACCATCCTGGCTAAAATGGTGAAACCCCGTCTCTACTAAAAATACAAAAAATTAGCCGGGCGTAGTGGCAGGCGCCTGTAGTCCCAGCTACTTGGGAGGCTGAGGCAGGAGAATGGCGTGAACCCGGGAGGCGGAGCTTGCAGTGAGCCGAGATCCCACCACTGCACTCCGGCCTGGGCGACAGAGGGAGACTCTGTCTCAAAAAAAAAAAAAAAAATAGAGATGGAGTTTCACCATATTGGCCATGGGTGGCCAGGCTGGTCTCAAACTCCTGACCTCAGGTGGCCACCCACCTCAGCCTCCCAAAGTGCTGGGATTATAGGCATGGCCACTGTGCCATCTCCTCCTTAGACTTTTCTTTTCTTTTTTTTTTTTTTCGGAGATGGAGTCTTGCTCTGTTGCCCAGGCTGGAGTGCAATGGCGTGATCTTGGCTCACTGCAACCTGCACCTCCTGGGTTCAAACAATTCTCCTGCCTCAGCCTCCTGAATAGCTGGGACTACAGGCATGTGTCACCACGCCCAGCTAATTTTTGTATTTTTAGTGGAGATGGGATTTCTCCATGTTGGTTAGGCTGGTCTCGATCTCCCGACCTCAAGTGATTTGCCCGCCTTGGCCTCCCAAAGTGCTGAGATTACAGGCGTGAACCACTGCACCTGGCCTAGACTTTTTTTTTCCTTATTTATTTATTTTTTTGAGACGGAGTCTCGCTCTGTCGCCCAGGCTGGAGTGCAGTGGCGCTATCTTGGCTCACTGCAAGCTCTGCCTCCCAGGTTCACGTCATTCTCCTGCCTCAGCCTCCCGAGTAGCTGGGACAACAGGCGCCCACCACCACACCCGCCTAAATTTTTTTTCGTATTTTTACTAGAGACAGGGTTTCACCGTGTTAGCCAGGATGGTCTCGATCTCCTGACCTCATGATCCACCTGCCTTGGCCTCCCAAAGTGCTGGGATTACAGGTGTGAGCCACTGCGCCTAGCCCGGGCTAGACTTTTCAAAGTACACCCACATATATCACCACCACCACCGTCATCACTGTGAGAGCAGTCACCTAACTGGGCATCTACTTGTGTCAAATGCTGAGCTAAATGCTTTATCTGTATCCTCTCACTTAATACAACAATCTAAAGGAGGTATTATTATTATTATTATTATTATTTGAGACGGACTTTCACTCTTGTTGCCCAGGCTGGAGTGCAATGGTGTGATCTCAGGTTCAAGAGATCCACCTCCCAGATTCAAGCAATTCTCCTGCCTCAGCCTCCCAAGTAGCCGGGACTGCAGGCACCCGCCACCACACCCAGCTAATTTTTGTATTTTTAGTAGAGACAGGGTTTCACCATGTTGACCAGGCTGGTCTTGAACTCCTGATCTCAGGTGATCCACCTGCCTCAGCCTCGCAAAGTGCTGGGATTACAGGCGTGAGCCACCGCGCCCGGCCCAAGGAGGGCCCATTTTACAGGTGAGGAAACTGAAGCTCGGAGTGATCAGGTTGTCTGGTCTTTTCTGCTAGTAACTGAAACCCAAGTCTATTTGAATCAAGGCCATATAAGACATTCCTCCTTTTTTTTTTTAACCACCTTACCCAACAGCCTCCCCCAGTTCCAACATATTATGATAGAGCTATGGATAGAACCCAGGTCTCCTGACTCGAAGCTTGGTGCTGTTTTCTCTGTGCCGTTTCCTCTGCAGTGTAGGGGAAGCCATGACCCTTCTGCCCCAGGCTTTCCCTCCTCTCTTGCTCCTCCCTGCAAACCCAGCCCATTCCCTTGGCACTGGGGTGCTATGTGTGGACAGGCACGTCGTGTTTGGCTTGTGTATCCCCAGAGGCTAGGGATCACGTTTGCCTACATGTTGTGTGTGCTATATAGTGCGTTGGGGTGTATAATTCGTGCTGCAGAATAAAATAGCCGCCGCCTCCCCACCACCACACACACACACACACAAGGGACCTCCCCCGGCTGCCCATCCACAGAGGGAAGGGGAACATGCTGTGTGTTGCCTTTGGTTTTGCAGTGGGAGGGAGCACGAGCACAAAACCCCAATCCTCATCCCACCTTTCGGGGTGCAGACATGAGCTGCCTGGCCTCTGGGGAAGGTGAGGTTTTCTTTCTCTGGAAATTCACCAGCCAGCAGTAGCTGATGCCTCATGCTTGGGAATGCTCTTAGTTCTTCCTTTGCAAATGGAGAGTCATAGAGAGCATTAGGAAGAGTCTGAAACAGGCTGGGTGCGGTGGCTCACGCCTGTAATCCCAGCACTTCGGGAGGCTGAGGCAGGTGGATCACGAGGTCAAGAGTTTGAGATCAACCTGGCCAACGTGGTGAAACCCCGTCTCTACTAAAAATACAAAAATTAGCTGGGCGTGGTGGTGCATGCCTGTAATCCCAGCTACTCAGGAGGCTGAGGCAGGAAAATCGCTTGAACCCGGGAGGCGGAGGTTGCAGTGAGCCAAGATCATGCCATTGCACTCCAGCCTGGGCAAAACTCCATCTTAAAAAAAAAAGAGTCTATCCTGACTCCCTGGAGACCACAGAAGTGCCCCTTCTTCTTCTTTTTTTTTGAGACAGAGTCTTGCTCTGTCGCCAGGCTGGAGTGCAGTGGTGGGATCTCGGCTCACTGCAACCTCCGATTCTGTGGTTTGAGCGATTCTCCTGCCTCGGCCTCCGAGTAGCTGGGATTACAGGTATGCACCACCACGCCCAGCTAATTTTTGTATTTTTAGTAGAGACAGGGTTTCACCATGTTGACCAGGATGGTTTCGATCTTCTGACCCTGTAATCCGCCTGCCTCGGCCTCCCGAAGTGCTGGGACTATAGGCGTGAGCCACCGCACCCGGCCTGAAGTGCCCCTTCTTAAGTTAGAGTTGCTGCCACTGCCAGAGTAGCTTAAGACTCCTAGCTATGAACAATAATGGGTGCTAGTAACAGCAGATGCTGGTTAACACCTGCTTCTAGGAATTGGCCCTGTACTCTGCTTTGCGCACATCACCTCATCTCTCCCTCACAACCACCCAGTGGGGAGGGCTCGTCTCTGTTTTACAGATGGAAATGCTGAGATTGGAGAGGTGAAGGGCCTTACCCAAGGTCACACAGGTAGAAAGAGGCACAAATGGCAAAAGGTACAAAAAGGCTTCACTGCAGGCTGGGCGCGGTGGCTCATGCCTGTAATACCAGCACTTTGGAAGGCTGAGGCGGGTGGATCATGAGGTCAAGAGTTTGAAATCAACCTGGCTAACATGGTGAAACCCCTTT
Source organism: Pongo abelii (assembly GCF_028885655.2). Classification (NCBI taxonomy): domain Eukaryota; kingdom Metazoa; phylum Chordata; class Mammalia; order Primates; family Hominidae; genus Pongo; species Pongo abelii. The sequence goes on from NC_071985.2 coordinate 224,397,613, forward strand.
TTCCCCCCCACCATGTGTGGTGGTGCGTGCCTGTAGTCCCAGCTACTCGGGAGGCTGAGGCAAGAGAATCGCTAGCTTGAACCCGGGAGGCGGAGGTTGCAGTGAGCCGAGATCACGCCACTGCACTCCAGCATGGCCGACAGAGCGAGACTGCATCTCAAAAACAAAACAAACAAAAAAAGACTTCATTGCAGCATTCTGTAAAAACAAAAAATTGGAAATGACCCATCAACAGGGGAAAAATATTCCTCAATAAGGGGCACTGATTAAATAAACTCTGGTAAGTCCACACGGGACAGCACTACGAAGCTAGGAAAACAAATGCTGAGCTGGGTATGGGGGTTGCACACCTGAAGTCCCAGTGAGTCAGGAGGCTGAGGCAGGAGGATCGCTTGAGCCCAGGAGTTCGAGGCTGCAGTGAGCTATGATCAATGATCACCACTGTACTCCAGCCTTGGTGACAGAACAAGACCCTGTTTTTTTTGTTTGTTTAAAAAAAGACTGTATGTGCTACATACTGCAATGGAGTGATCTCCAGGATGTTTTATGAAGTAAAAAGGCAAGATACAGAGTAGCAGGTATGATTTGCTGCCTTTTAGCTAAGAAAAGGGAAAGACATATATACAACTATTTGCTTGTACTTAAAAAAAACACAATGGAAAGATAAACTAAAAATAGAAGAAATGGTAACCTATAAAGGAAGGAGGATATAGGGAGGAGGAAACAGGAATAGATCTAGACTTCTCTGAACACCCTGCTTTCTAGATACGACTTTGGAGCCATGGAAATATATATATATATATATTTTATTTTATTTTATTTTATTTTTTGAGACAGAGTCTCGCTCTGTCACCCAGGCTGGAGTGCAGTGGCGTGATCTTGGCTCACTGCAAGCTCTGCCTCCTGGGTTCATGCCATTCTCCTGCCTCGGCCTCCCAAGTAGCTGGGACTACAGGTGCCCACCACCACACCTGGCTAATTTTTTGTATTTTTAGTAGAGATAGGGTTTCACCGTGTTAGCCAGGATGGTGTCGATCTCCTGACCTTGTGATCCGCCCGCCTCGGCCTCCAAAAGTGCTGGGATTACAGGCGTGAGCCACCGTACCCGGTCCCTATTTTTTTTTTTTTTAGACAGAGTCTCGCTCTGTCACCCAGGCTGGAGTGCAGTTGGCTCACCGTAACCTCTGCCTCCCGAGTTCAAGCCATCCTCCTGCCTCAGCCTCCCAAGTAGCTGGGATTACAGGCAACTGCCGGGCTAATTTTTTTTTTTTTTTTTTGAGACGGGAGTCTCACTCTGTTGCCCAGGATGGAGTGCAGTGGTGCGATCTTGGCTCACTACAATCTCTGCCTCCTGGGGTTGAAGTGATTCTCCTGCCTCAGCCTCCCAAGTAGTAGCTGGGACTACAGGTGCCCACCACCACGCCTGGCTAATTTTTATATTTTTAGTAGAGACTAAACTTGGGGTTTTGCCAAGTTGGCCACGCTGGTCTCAAATTCCTGACCTCTGGGGTGATCTGCCCGCTTTGGCCTTTTTTTTTTTTTTTTTTTTTTGTATTTTTAGTAGAGACCAGGTTTTGCAATGTTGGCCAGGCTGGTCTCAAACTCCAGACCTCAAATGATCTGCCCGCCTTGGCCTCCCAAAGTGCTGGGATTACAGGCGTAAGCCACCGCGCCCAGCCCAATATTTAATATACTATAAAGCAAAATTAAATTGAAATTTTACCAAAAGGAAGGAAGTGGACAGAAATGGATTTGCACCATTCTGTCCAACCAGAGTCCTTGCTCCTAAGCACAGCATCATTTTCCTTCTCGTTAATTATCCCTTTTAACAGCAACAAAATGACCTGGCCGGCACACGAGAACACAGAGATGGGGCCACATCTTGTACTTTCTGGGGTTCCGAGGGGGACCCTGGTGTTGGTTCTGGGTGCTGTGGTTCTTTCAGTAAAGAACTTCCAGGAGTTTCTAATCAGCTGCTTTCATCAAGATTCTCATAACCTTCTCCTGCTGCTGCCTTCAAGTGGGTTTTTTTGCGAGCACATTATTAGGAAAGCGGCTATAATAACTGCTTAGCTGCCTCCGGCTCCACTCCACAAACACCCGCCAAGCCCACACTGTGCAAAACAGTAGTAACACGCCCGCCTGAGAATGGCTCTGTGGCTCCGCATCACCGCGTTGCTGGCTAAGAGCTTTCCTGCATGTGATCTCATTTCATCCTCACCGCAACTCCGGGCCTGGGAACTCATGTCCCCAGTGAGGAAGCCCAGGCTTGAGATCGGCCTCAACAGTCGGAGGTGGCAAAGCCAGGGCTTGCTCGAAGCCCCACATTCTCACTGTTGGGGAGCAGGCTGGCTCCAAGCTGTGGAATCCTGTGCAGGGGTTATTTTGGTATCTGTGGAGTAATTTCACACTGAGGCTAAGGCACCGTTTTGGGTTCGGATGGACATGAAATTGAATCTCAGGGACCCAACTTTGTAGCAATGTACTCTGGAGCAAATTTGGTATTTTCCTCATCTGTAAGTAGGAACAATAAAAGTACCTTTTTTTTTTTTTTTTTGAGTTGGAGTCTTGCTCTGTCCACCCAAACTTCAGTGCAGTGGCGCCATCTTGGCTCACTGCAACTTCTGCCTCCCAGGTTCAAGTGATTCTCCTGCCTCAGCCTCCCAAGTAGCTGGGATTACAGGCACCTGCCACCATGATTGGCTGATTTTTGTATTTTTAGTAGAGACGAAGTTTTGCCACGTTGGCCAGGCTGGTCTCAAACTCCTGGCCTCAAGTGGTCTGCCCGCCTCAGCCTCCCAAAGTGCTGGGATTACAGGCATGAGCCACTGTGCCTGGCCAAAAGTACCTTCTGGAAAGTGTTGCTGGAGTTACAGATGATATGTTATTGTGATATGGTATCAGCAACAGTCATCTCAGAAGGTGCAGCATCTTGGAAAATTTTCTTGTGTCCGCTTCATCTACTGTCTCAGATAGAGTCACTATACATTCAAAAGTACAGATCTTCCTCCACCAGCTAACAAAGCCACCTCCTTATCCTCAAGTATATGTTCCCAGTTCAGGATGGGCCTGGGTGATGCCTCATTCTCCATGGCTCCAGGGCCTCTGATGCTGCTACTTTGTCAGTGGCTGGCTCAGCTCAGGCAAGGCCCCTCTCCCAGCTAACCATAGCATAAGCCTGAATCGATCCCCATCTCAGGGCCATTTGGAGGATTAACTAATCCATCATGGGGGAAACCTTTGAAATGTGCCAATGTGGCTGAGGCTATCGTCAGGCAGAGCAGAAACTGAGTTTACTGGTTCCCCCATTTCCGAGACTTTCAAGTTGAGCCTTGCGGCTGGACTCACTCTCATGTGGGTGAAATCCCAGCAGGTGCAGGTTGCACTGAGCTCACCAAGCCATCTATCTGCCCCACCTGACACTGGATCTTTTTGATCTATCTCTGTTTCTTTAAGGGGCAGTAAGGGTGAGAAGATAAAGGGATCAGGATTCCAGACACTGAAGAGCTTTTGTTTGTGTTTTTAATAGAACTGAACACATTAAATTTCCCCTCTTGGCATCATCAGTCTATGGACTGAAAACATAGTTCTGAGATTATACCTTTCCGATTTTATGTTCTGCAAATCTCGAAGCTCCCTGGAAATCTACAGGGTACATCTTTTTTCACCCTCTGAGATGTGATCTCCATAATAATAAAACCTAACTCAGCAATTCATTGAGTTCATCACTATTTATTGAGTACCTACTGTGTTCGCTGGTATACTAGAAGCACAGAAGCCTTCTTGAAGGGAAAAAGAAACTCATGTATCTAGAGACACCAGGCTGTATGTGGCACTTTCATTTATTCGCCACATAAAGCCTGGTATTTCTAGATCTATGTGGCATCATTTCATTTAATTCTCACAACTCTTAAGAAGTAGATATTGTTCCATTTCACAAGTGAGGAAAGAGATTCTGAAAGTTCCATAACCTGTCCAAGGTCGTTTGCATTCGCAGAGGCCAGCACTGAAGTTCAGTCCTGTCTGACTAGACCATCTGGGTCCTTCCCACTAGAATACAGTGGGGAGGAGAAAAGGACACTGATGGATTAGTCAGTCGACAGCACAGGCAGCAGATTATAAAGCTGAACTGTTTGGTTAGAGCAGCTCAGGGCTAGAGAGGGAGGGCTGGCAGGAGGACTTCCTGAAGGAGACAGCCCAGAAGCTCCTTGTAAGGACCTGAGGCTTGGGTATGGGTGGAGGAGGAAGTGTGATGTTGGCCCTGGGAGGGGAATGAATAAGAGGAGACAGTGGCAGACAGCATGCCCTGAGGTCAGCCGGGTGGAGGATGGGAAGCCCGGCAGAGATGTCTGGACCTGATGAGGTGGCAGCAGGGAGGCACTCACTGAGTTTATAACTCCAGGAGGGCCAGAAGCAATGGCAACACCCGTCACCAAGGGAGAGGATGACTCAAAGCCTTGGCTGGAAGGAGTGGTGGGTGTGGCTTGGAGCCTGCGGGGGCCAGGCAGGTGCTTTGGGAAGGGTCCAGCCAAGGAGAGTCCGGTCTTCGTCAACCCAGGGGAGGGGGAGCAGGGGAAGGAATGAGAGACACTAGTAAGATGGAATCTGTAGGCTTTGGTGCAGGACGCTTATGGGGAACAAGGCGCAGGGAGTTGGATTCTAGATTGCTTTTGAAGCCTTCCCCAGGTCACATCACACCGCTGTTCCCAGCCGTTCCAGGTCTTCCTGTTGACTGTAGGATCAAGTCCATTCCCCCAATTTGGCCTCGATCTACGTTTTTGGGCTCTTTGCCCACTAGTCTCCTAAATAAGTCCTCTGCACCCCACAAACCAGTCTCCACCCAACCTCCAGTGCTGCCAGCCTCCTCCACCCCCACCTGGAGCAATGACGTTCATGGATGGCTCCTCCAGCAGTCTCGAAAAATGAACATTTTAGGGTTCCACTTTTTGCTGTTGGTGTCCCCCTAATGCGAACATCCTGTCCTTGAGGGCTGATTCTTTTTACAATAGTGGTCCCAACGGGGGAAGTCATTTCACTTTTCTGACTTAGTTTCCTTATCTGCAAAATGGAGCCAATAGTCTCATAGGGTACAGTGCCTGCACACACGCCCATCCACGGCTGTTCCAGGCCTTTCCTCCACTGCGGGGGGTGCCAGGGGTCCAGAGGAGAGGAGGAGGGGGCCGCTGGACGCTGGGAAAATGGGAGGACCCCAAGATCCCTGTAGGGATCCACGGTAGAGGGGGGGGGGGCTTCTCTGTCCTCTCTATCCATTCGGACCTCCGCATTTCTAAGAACCAGCATCGCACCATGTCACTGAGAAAGAGCGCGCACACCAGCCGCCTTTAGAAAGTCACAAATAGATTCCTTCAGTGAATTCAGGACAGACTCCCTGGGGGCAGGTCCCGGGGCGGGAGCCGGTGCGGGTAGTGCAGCGCGGCCCTTAACTGTTTACCAGGAGCGTTTCGCTGACCTCGTCTCCTGGACCCCCTTTCGTGACCCCTCTCATCACCTCTACTGGAGAGACGAGGACTCCGAGGTTCTGGGGGGCGACGCGACCTGCCCGAAGTGACAAGGGTCCTGGGCCGCACTCCCCCGCCGGGGTCTGCGCTCCTCCGCGGAGCGGGTGGGAAGGATGAGTCCTCGGGGTGGAGAAGGAGGCGCGGGTCCCCGGGTACCGCTCACCCGGCCTTAGGAGCCCGGGAGCGCGCGTAGGGACGCGGAGTTGAGGCTCTCCATCTGCGGCCGGGGAAAGGGATACAGTCCCCCGGGCCCCTCCCGGCCGCTCGGAACCCACCCCAGGCTCGTCCCCGCGGGGCGCGCGCTCCAGGCGGGGCTGACGGGCTCGGAGGCGCGCGCCCGCTGTCGCGTCCGCCGCGCGCGCTCCCTCTGCTCCCCTCCCCCGCCCCTCCCGGGCCCGCGCGCTCCCCGAGTCCGCCGCGCGCGCGCCTCGCGTCGCTCCCCATCTCCGCCCCTCCCGCCGCCACCCCGCCCCCGGCCGGGTACCCTCGCCGGACCCGAGAGAGAGCGCCGCCGCCATCTTAGTTGCTGCCGCTGCCTCCAGCAAGGCGCTGCTCCGAGGCGGGGAGGGCGCCGCATCCCGAGCGCGCGGCCCAGCGTCACGGCGGCGGCGGCGGCGGCTCCTCCTTGGACCCCCGGAGCTCGCCGCGCCGCGGAGCAGCCAGCCCCAGGCCCCTGGAGCCCCGAGAGCTCTGAGAGCTCCGCTCGGCGTCCCGCGCGCCTCCCTGCCGCTCCCGCCCCGGGCTGGCGATGCTGCGCCGCCCCGCGCCCGCGCTGGCCCCGGCCGCCCGGCTGCTGCTGGTCGGGCTGCTGTTCGGCGGCGGGGTCTGGGCCGCGCGAGGTAAGCCCCGGGGCTGGGCCGGGCCGGGCCGCTGGGTCGGTGCGGTATTCGAGTCCGGGTGCGGGATTCGGGTCCCGGTGCGGGATTCGGGTCCCGGTGCGGGGATTCGGGTCCGGGTGCGAGGATTCGGGTCCGGGTGCGGGAGTAGGGCCGGATGCTGGGATTCGAGCCGGGATGCGGGGAGTCGGGTCTGAGCGCAGGGAGCCGGGTCAGGGCGTGGGGTTCGGGTTGGGGGTCGGGCTCGCGGAGCCGGGGCCGGGGCGCAGTAGACTGTGGGCGCGCGCTGCAGGCGTCCCGGGGAAGCCAGGCTCCGTCCCGGGCTGGGCACCTGGGCCTGGGCCGCCCCCACTGCAGCCCATGGTGGTGGCTGCGCTGATTTGGGGGGACGTGCAGACGGGCCAAAGGGTCAGCCCGCCCTGCTCAGCGGCGCACGCAGGCTGGGGCTGCACCCCTGGGTGAGATGCTGTGTGTACGTGTGCTCAGATGTGCATCAGGCGGGGGGTGCACGCACAGTTTTGGTGTGTGCTTACATAAGAGCCCACTCCTCCGCATCCCGTTTCCAAGATCCCGATTCTCTGTTGCTGCACCGCGGACACCACGACTTCGCCCCTTTCCGCCTCCTCCCAGGGTCCTTCAGACGTTGTCTGTTTCCAGTGGAGCCGAGGCTGAAACTTCGTGCTTCGCTCCCACCTTTTCACCCAAAGGTGAAATCGCTATGAGATTTGCGACCGCGGGCTCACCCAGTGTTAGAAATCTCCGTCTCTGCTACCCCTGGTGCCTTGGTGCTGTTTTTCTGACGGTCATTTAGACCGTGGAGGGTTAGATGTCCTCTACAAAAACGAGAAACCTCTCTGGTTTTTTAGGATTGTAGGACCGAAATTATTTTATGGCTCGGTGGGAAGTAATATTTCTTGGCTAATTTATTATTAGCTTTTAACCTTCATCCACTTAACCTTTTAAACCTTGTACGCCTCTGATATTGACTGGTCTTGCCAACGAAAAGCTTACGCATTGCAGATACAGTATTTGCTTCTGAGTGGATCTTGAAATCGTAAACATTTTCCTTGGCCTTAGAGCAAAGTAATCTAGGTGTAGTCTGTAGAATCTACTGTAGGCTTAAATCTGTTGTTCTGATTTTTTTTAATCAAAATAAATTTTGGGGAGGAGGATTGATAGAAATCTAGATGAAATGATCATATTTGAATTTAGCAAGCTTTTTAAAAATTCTTATTTTCCCTTCCCTGGCGTGACATAAGGAGAGAAGTATGGTGTTCACGAATTAAAGGGCAGAGGCGGCAAATGCATCTTTTGTTCCATGTTCCTTTCTAAACATCGAGGATGATAAACTTTGAATACTTCTTTTATTTCATTTCTAACATTCTGTTGACTCGGTCAAATTCAGATCTTAGTCACTAAGTATCTCATTGCTGGCCGTTTGATTTTTAAAAGTAACATCAAGCTAAGTTTGAAATGTTCTTTCCAGATGTGGGTTGGAGGTCTGAAACTCTAATATATCCAAGAGAAATGTCAAAGTTTTGCTTCTCTTGGGGAAAACCCACACATTTTAAAAATATGTGCTTGGATTGGGTATTTTGGGAACAGTTTAAGTATATTTAGTTTAGTCAGTGAGACCATTTCTTGTTAAAATTGGTGCTTTCTTAAATAGCACCTACATTTGTTAGTCATTATTTAATTGCCTTGGTTACTTAAACAGCATACATTTCAACTTTGAATATCTTCATTACCCGAGACCGACAGAAATCTTGTATGAAAGGTGTGTTGACTAGTTGAGTCATTTGTAATTTGCTTTCTCTAAGTTTTTCTTGGTGCAGTTACAGTAGTTCAAGATTCTTAGTCTTCAGAATAAAGGCATTTTATACATCAGTTATTCGGTTGCATTTGTTTTTTTTCAGGTTGCAAGTTAGAAAATGTCTTGGAATTATTACACGAAATGCTAATAAACAATTTCATTTTGAAATATTACAAGTGAATTTCATATGTAAATTTACAGTTTGGAGACGCTCTGTGGGCTCATTTTAAGAGATCATTTCAACTAATATTTGAATTTTTTACTGCTGTAAGGCAGTACGACATGAACTCCTGTTCATGCTGTAGCTACCTTTAATAATTGTTAATGTTAGATTATGTACAGAGTGCTGGAGAAAATGATGGATTTTCTAATATAAATTGCATCTTGACTCTTAGTTTTGCAGAGACCCTCAAATTTTATTTTAATTATAACTGTAGTTCTCAAAAAACATTGAGTAGAGCTGGGTGCAGTGGCTCGCGCCTGTAATCCCAGCACTTTGGGAGGCCGAGGCCAGCGGATCACCTGAGGTCAGGAGTTCGAGACCAGCCTGGCCAACATGGTGAAACCCCATCTCTACTAACTATATAAAAATTAGCTGGGTGTACTGGTGGGCGCCTGTAATTCCAGCTACTTGGGAGGCTGAGGCAGGAGAATTGCTTGAACCCAGGAGGCGGAGGTTGCAGTGAGCCGAGATTACGCCACTGCACTCCAGCCTGGGTGACAAAGCAAGACTCCATCTTAAAAACAAATTAAGTAAGCCAAAATATTAGAAGAAATATCTTTGGCATGCCCTGGACAGTCATGTCCTTCAGCTACCTGCCTTCTTCATGGAGATCGGGAAATAGAGCAGTGAAGCAGAGAAAATAGAAAGCTTATATGAATATTTAAAAAATGCAACCATGTAATGCGTTTCGAAGCCACATAATAAAATTCACTGTTACTTTTCCATTTGCACACAGGCTTAGTGAGGCCTCTCCTCACCATCCTATTTGAAATCATTTCTCTTCCTGAACCCCTAAATCCTGTTTCCCTGCAACACTTTCTTTTTGCATAGCACTTAGCCCATTCTAACATGCCTTGTTGTTTACTTATTGAATTGTTTATCGTCTGTTTCCCCTCAGTAGAACATATGCCCCAAGATGGAAGGGTATCTGCTTTGCATATGTTTCCCGTCACCAGCACACCAGAGGCATGCCAGTATTGTGTGATTGAATGAATGGGTGGATGGATAACAGCATTTCAGTTTAGACAGCGTAATAGCTTTGCATCCTAATTTTCACTTCACAGATAAATGCTCTATACTGAAAAAAATTACATAGTGTAAAGCAAACTTAAGTTTTTTTTTTTTTTTTTTTGAGACAGAGTCTCATTCTGTCACCCAGGCTGGAGTGCAATGGCGTGATCTTGTCTCACTGCAACCTCCACCTTCCGGGTTCAAGAGATTCTTCTGCCTCAGCCTCCCCAGTAGCTGGGACTACAGGCATATGCCATCACACTGGGCTCATTTTTGTATTTTTAATAGAGACAGGGTTTCACCATGTTGGCCAGGCTGGTCTGAACTCCTGACCTCAAGTGATCCGCCTGCCTCTGTCTCCCACAGTGCTGAGATTACAGGTGTGAGCCACTGCACCCGGCCCAAACTTAAATTCTGCAGTGTGGATATGGGAATTCATTAGTGGGTAAATTTTCAAGGATCATGGGGCCAGCCTTGGTGGCTCACACCTGTAATTCCAGCACTTTGGGAGAACTAGGCAGGCAGATTGCTTGAGCCCAGGAGTTTGAGACTAGCCTGGGCAACATGGTGAAACCTTGTCACTACAAAAATACCAAAAAAAAAAAAAAAAAAAGTTCAAGGATCCATTCTGTTGGTTGCAGTATTGGGGATATTAGATCATGAAACTCTTTCTCAGCCTTTGAAGGCTGTAGCTCTGTGGCTACCCCTGTTAGTCCCTTTAAAAATACTATAATTTGCAGCTTTTTTGGGAAGATGGTTTCTTAATTTATTACCTCATTTTTCAGAAGTAACGATGTGGAAAAAAGTCGTTCGAATATAGACCTCAGTATTACCCATAGTCTAACATTTTTAATACTGAAAGTAAATAACATTTATTTCTCAAAGGAGGCCTGTAACTGCTGAAGAAATAATAAAATACGAATAATTTTGAATATATTCCAATTTTAGAGCATTAACTCGGTTAACTGGAACCTTCAGTTACCTGGAATTCGTCCTTTGGCTGGATTTTTTTTTTGGGAGAAAAAGCATGAAACCAAGCAGTTTTATAGGAATTATTTTTCAAAAGGAAGGTTTAGGAGGTCATATCATACATTATCTGTGCTAGTATTTGATATTTAAGCCAAAAACAGCAACTAGTATTTCAGTTTTAATTATGAAGAATATGACCAAAAATGAAATTTTTGTGGGATATGAAATATTACATTGAAACTAGAAAATGCCATAATTTCATAACACTAGCTGCAGGACTTAGTGAAGCTTATTAAACCAAGTCTAAATGTTTAAAATGAGGAAGCTGAGATATGTTAAAATTTTAGAACAAAGGAAAAAAAGTACTGAGTTATTTTTATTATTGCTTTCTGAGACAGGAAAATATGTTTTTTATTTTTATTTTTGGATAGAGTTTTCATTTATAAGGGTTGAAACAAAATAGAGATCTGATTATCCTAAAAAACCACCAAGAGTCTATTTCTTATGTATTCTGGTTGAGGGCTTAGATCATTAAAACTTGTTTTTTCAGTGGGTCTTAATTTGGTGTGAAGCGTTGCTTGAAGGGGCCGGGTGTGGTGGCTCACACCTGTAATCCCAGCATTTTGGGAGGCCAACGTGGGCGGATCATGAGGTCAGGAGATCGAGACCATCCTGGCTAACACGGTGAAACACCATCTATCTCTACTAAAAAAAATACAAAAAATCAGCCAGGCGTGGTGGCGGGTGCCTGTAGTCCCAGCTACTCGGGAGGCTGAGGCAGGAGAATGGCGTGAACCTGGGAGGTGGAGCTTGCAGTGAGCCGAGATTGCGCCACTGCACTCCGGCCTACAGAGCGAGACTCCATCTCAAAAAAAAAAAAAAAAAAAAAGAGTTGCTTGAAGAAATGTGTCTTTATAAGTGAAATTTAAAATGTTGATTTGCTACAAAATGTGGATTTTAGTAGTGTTTCAGGACTACAGATTCAAGATTGGTGGAAATTATTTATGCAATGTCATGTTCTTGCATTAAAAAACAACCAAGGCCTGGCGCGGTGGCTCACGCCTGTAATCCCAGCACTTTGAGAGGCCAAGGTGGGTGGATCATGAGGTCAAGAGATGGAGACCATCCTGGCCAACATGATGAAACCCTGTCTCTACTAAAAATACAAAAATTAGCTGGGCGTGGTAGCGTGCACCTGTAGTCCCAGCTGCTTGGGAGGCTGGGGCAAGAGAATCACTTGAACTCGGGAGGTGGAGGTTGCAGTGAACCGAGATTGCACCACCGCACTCCAGCCTGGCGACAGAGTGAGACTCAGTCTCAGAAAACAAACAAACAAACAAAACAAATGGCCAGGCATGGTAGCTCACACCTGTAATCCCAGTGCTTTGGGAGGCCAAGATGGGTGAATTGCTTGAGTCCAGGAGTTGGAGACCAGCCTGTGCAACATGGTGAAACCCCATCTCTACTAAAAATACAAAAAAATCAGCTGGGCATGGTGGCATATGCCTGTAGTCCCAGCTACTCAGAAGGCTGAGGCTGGAGAACTGATTGAGCCTGGCAGGTTGAGGCTGTAGTGAGCCAAGGTCACGCCACTTGCATTCCAGCCTGGGCGACAGAGCAAGACTCTGTCTCTTAAAAAAAAAAAAAAAAAAAGCCAAACTATAGCAAGCCCTCAAAAGTGACATTTTGAGGCTATGCAAAGGCCATATATAGGAACCCTTAAATGGTGACAGCCTCCCCACTGTGTCAGCTTGACATACAATACCCATCTTTTCCCTAAGAACTGCCACCACCCGGGAACTAGAATGCTGCTTTCAGTTGTTCCTGATTTGATAGGTTCTTTCTCTCCTATGTTTTAGGTATATTTTTGCTCATTTTTTGATTTAGCTTTAGGATATTATTATTAGATTAAAAATTTTCACAAGATCTGTTACTAAGGGTTTTATTTTTAAAGGTTCTTGGCAGCGATTCACATACTTCAAAGTAGCAGAGTTTAAAGCAGCTTAAATACCTATAAAACATCTGAAAGTTGGCCGGGTGTGGTGGCTCACACCTGTAATCCCAGCACTTTGGGAAGCGGAGGCGGGCGGATCACCTTAGGTCAGGAGTTTGGGACCAGCCTGACCAACATGGAGAAACCCCATCTCTACTAAAAAATATAAAATTAGCCGGGTGTGGTGGTGCATGCCTGTAATCCCAGCTACTTGGGAGGCTGAGGCAGGAGAATTGCTTGAACCCAGGAGGTGGAGGTTGCGGTGAGCCAAGATGGTGCTATTGTACTCCATCCTGGGCAACAAGAGCAAAACTCCGTCTCAAAAAAAAAAAAAAAAAAAAATCTGAAAGTTAGCTTCCTTCCCATTCGGGAACCCCAATAAGAAGTATGTGGTAGCATATCAGAAGAAGAGTCATGTTTTTTCTTTTTTCTTCTTTGGTCAGACATGAATCATCATCTTAAAGAGAATGAATGGAAATGGCGTCTCGCTGTGTTGGTCAGGCTGGTCTCGAACTCCTGGACTCAATCAGTCCTCCCACTTCATCCTCTCAAAGAGCCGAGATTATAGCATGAGCTACCACACCTGGCCGAAGAATCATCTTTCAGCCATCTGTTTCGTTCTGTCTGATTCTCCCGTGACAAGAACTTCTGTTGAGTCTGCTACTTTTCAAGCCTACCTTGGTCTGTACTTTCTCTGAGTCATTGTGTAGGACAAAGGAGGACCACCGGCTGGGTGTGGTGGCTCACGTCTGTAATCCTAGCACTTTGGGAGGCCGAGGTGGGCGGATCATCTGAGGTTGGGAGTTCGAGACCAGCCTGACCAATATGGAGAAACCCCATCTCTACTAAAAAATACAAAATTAGCCGGGCGTGGTGGCACATACCTGTAATCCCAGCTACTTGGGACGCTGAGGCAGGAGAATTGCTTGAACCCAGGGGGCAGAGGTTGCAGTGAGCCAAGATCACACCATTGCACTCCAGCCTGGGCAACGAGCAAAACTCCATCTCAAAAAAAAAGGAAGACCACCTTTGTCATTCCACTGCACTCCAGCCTGGGTGACAGAGCAAGACTTTGTCTCAAAAACAAACAAACAACAAAACCCCACCTTTTTCTGCATCCACTCCTTTTTTTTTTTAAACAGCTTTATTGAGATATAATTCACATACCATAAAATTCAACCTTTTAAGGCATACAATTCAGTGATTTTAGTATATTCACAAAGTTGTGCAACCATCACCACTATCTAATTTCAGAACACTTTCATCACTCCCAAAAGAAACCACATACCTGTTAGCGCTCATTCTCCCATCTCCGTCCTCCTCCATCCCTTGGCAACCCCTAGTCTGTTTTCTGTCTGTGGATTTGCTTATTTTGGACATTTCATATCAATGGAATCATGATATATGGCCTTTTGTGACTAGCTTCTTTTGCTTAGTATGATGTCTTCAAGGTTCATCCATGTTTAGCATGTATCAGGACTTGTTTCTTTTCATAGGTAAATAATATATCCTTGTAGGGATATAACACATTCTGTTTATCCATTTATTCATTGATGGACATTTGGGTTATTTCCACTTTGTAGCTATTTTGGAAAATATTACTATGAACATTTTTGTACAGGAATTTGTGTGGACATATGTTTTCATTTCTCTTGGGTATATACCCAAGTGGAATTGTTGGGTCTTAGGGTAACTCTTAGATTTAACTTTTTAAATTTTTTAATTTTTTTTTTGAGATAGAGTCTCACTCTGTCACCCAGGCTGGAGTGCAGTGATGTTCTTGGCTCACTGCAGCCTCCGCCTCCTGGGTTCAAGAGATTCTCCTGCCTCAGCCTCCCGAGTAGCTGGGATTACAGGTGCCTGCCACCATGCCCCGCTAATTTTTGTATTTTCAGTAGAGATGGGGTTTCACCATGTTGGCCAGGCTGGTCTCCAGCTCCTGACCTCAAGTGATCCACCTGCCTTGGCCTTCCAAAGTGCTGGGATTACAGGCATGAGCACTATGCCCGGCCTGTGTTTTTAACATTTTGAGGAACTACCAGTTGGTTGTACAAAGTGGCTGCACCATCCTATATCCACTTGACCTCCAAAATCACTCACAGGAGCATTTTTCTAATCAAATCCACATTTCACAGTTTTCTAGTTTGTTAGAATTTTAAGTTGAATTTTTCCTAGTCTAGGTGCAAACTGGCATTTCATCCAACCAATTCCTTCCTTTGCCATTGTCTCTCATATAATTTCTACTCTGGACTTTAGACTTGGAGTTGAAAGGAACTTTGAAAGTTCTTTCCTCTATACTTTAAATAGCCTTCCCTGTAAAACAGACATTTCCTCATATGTCCCTGTGTGTTGATCATTCAGCCTCTGTTTGAACTCTACTGCTATGGGGCTCTTGGTAGCTCACAGAGCAACCCTTTTAAAAACATTGAGCCTTTGGTCAGCTTTCCTGAGGACTAAATTTTATCATGCCTTCGTATTTTTGCAGGCATCCAAGCCTACAGTGTGTTGTTTTTACCACCACACACATTAAGAGAGGCTGAGAGGACTGAGGCCTAGGCCTTGATTTCTGTAGATTTCTCAGGAATGAGCCTAGCACAGGGCTACACGTGCAGTGTTTGGGGGACACCCACCCAGACACATGCAGAGTCAATATCCTGGTTCCAGGAGCAGGGCTTAACTTAATGAAAGGGACTGGAAAAAACACGAGAATTTTCAAACTACAACTAGTTTAGAAAAATGACATTTTTCTTTTCTTTTTTTTTTGAGACAGGATCTTGCTCTGTTGCCCAGGCTGGAGTGCAGTGGCACAATCACAGCTCACTGCAGCCTCAACCTCCCTGGGCTTAAACTGTCCTCCCACCTCAGCCTCCTGAGTAGGTGTGCACACCCCCACACCTGGCTAATTTTAAAATTTTTGTAGAGACAGGATCTTCCTATGTTGCCCAGGCTGGTCTCGAACTTTTGGGCTCAAGCAATCTGCCCTATTTGGCCCTCCAAAATGCTGGGATTACAGGCATGAGCCACCATGTCCAGCTGACATTTCTTCATTAATTACATTTTTGTTATGCTAGTTGGCTAAAAATGTGCTTTGTTAAAAAGTAAATTATTTTTTCTAGTCCTTTGATTTTATTTAACTATTCCTCAATTACCCAATCTTCAAACATATAAAACACTTAGAAATATGTCTTTAGATTCAAAGTGAATTTTAAAACTCAGTGAAAATGAATATCTTCTTTGTTTACATACTTAAAGTATAGCAAAGAAATTTTTGTTCAAGCTGGAGTGCAGTGGCACGATCTCGGCTCACTGCAATCTCTGTCCTCCCAGGTTCAAGCGATCCGCCCACTTCAGCCCCCTGAATAGCTGGAACTACAGACACATACCACCATGCCTGGCTTTTTTTTTTTTTTTTTTTTTTTTTTTTTTTTTGGTAGAGATGGGGTTTTACCATATTGCCCAGATTTGTCTCAAACTCCTGGACCCAAGCAATCTCCCTGCCTCATCCTCCCAAAGTGCTAGGATTACAAGCATGAGCCACCATGCTCAGCCTAACATTTTTCTTTTTCTTTTTTGAGACGGTGTCTCGCTCTGTCACCGGGCTGGAGTGCAATGGCGTGATCTCAGCTCACTGCAAGCTCCTCCTCCCAGGTTCATGCCATTCTCCTGCCTCAGCCTCCTGAGTAGCTGGGACTACAGGCGCCTGTCATCGCGCCCGGCTAATTTTTTTTTGTATTTTTAGTAGAGACAGGGTTTCATTGTGTTAGCCAGGATGGTCTCGATCTCCTGACCTTGTGATCCTCCCGCCTTGGCCTCCCAAAGTGCTGGGATTACAGGCATGAGCCACTGCGCCCAGCCAACATTTTTCTTAAATAGTACTTTTGAGGACCACTTCAAAATAGTTGAATGTCATAAATTTAAATTGAAGAAATGTAAAACTTTAGAATGATTTGTATAAGGTTGTCTATTAAGTGACTTTTAAAGGATATAATTAATTCCATCTGAAATGCAGACTCTAGTCTGAGTTTTGCATATTTCAGATGTAGTTAATGATGAAGATTGACAGGACTAGCTACATAATCCAAGGGGCCAATGCAAAATAAAGTGTGGGGCCCCTTGTTCAAAAATTATTAAAAATGTTTTTCTTTTTTTTTTTTTTGAGACAGAATCTTGCTGTATTGCCCAGGCTGGAGTGCAGAGGTACGATCCCAACTCACTGCAACGTCCGCCTTCAGGGTTTAAGCAATTCTCGTGCCTCAGCTTCCGGAGTAGCTGGGATTACAGACATGCACCAGCAAGCCTGGTTAATTTTTTGTACTTTTAGTAGAGACAGGGTTTCACCAGGTTGCCCAGGACGGTCTTGAACTCCTGAGCTCAGGCAGTTCACCCATCTCAGCCTCCCAAAGTGCTAGGATTACAGGTGTGAGCCACTGCATCTGGCCCAAAAATTATAAAAAATTTCAAGATGGCAACAGGTTTTTCTTTTTGTTTTTTAGACAGAGTCTCGCCCTGTCACCCAGGCTGGAGTGCAGTGGCGCACTCTTGGCTCACTGCAACCTCCACCTCCTGGGTTCAAGCGATTCTCATGCCTCAGCCTCCTGAGTAGCTGGGATTACTAGGCACCCACCACCATGCCTGGCTAATTTTTGTATTTTTAGTAGAGACGGGGTTTCACCATGTTGGCCAGGCTGGTCCTGAACTCCTGACCTCAAGTGATCCTCCCGCCTCAGCCTCCCAGAGTGCTGGGATTATGGGCTGAGCTACCTCACCTGGTCGGCAGTAGGTTTTTGTTTTTGTTTTTGTTTTTTTTTTGAGATGGAGTTTCAGTCTTATTGCCCAGGCTGCAGTGCAATGGCGTGATCTCAGCTCACCATAACCTCTGCCTCCCGGGTTCAAGTGATTCTCCTGCCTCAGCCTCCTGAGTAGCTGGAATTACAGGCATGCACCACAACTGGCCTGGCTAATTTTGTATTTTTAGTAGAGATGGGGTTTCTCCATGTTGTCAGGCTGGTCTTGAACTCCCAACCTCAGATGATCCGCCCGCCTCGGCCTCCCAAAGTGCTGGGATTACAGGCATGAGCCACTGTGCCCAGCTGGCAATAGGTTTTTAAACCAACCCTGGGGCCCTTCTATGCCTGGCTCCTGGCCCATGCAGGAAACTGGCCCTGAGTATTGATAAACTTAGATGAGGGAGTATTAATAGTCAAATTGTGAGCTCAGGGCCTGAGATTTTCACCAGAGCCACTTGTCCTCTGTGTCTCTTGTCAGCTGCATCTCTGGCCAATGCTCCTCCCTCCCCTTGGGAGAAGACTCCTGCCTTTTATTCTAAGTGGCTTCAGGGTGCAGGTTTCCCCTTCATCTTTCCATCCCCAACAACAAGCAAAGGACAGGCTCTACTCCGTTCTCAGTGGACAGTGAGAACCGATGGTAGACAGAGGCTCATAGAAGTCTAGGGTTGCTTATGATTTGGGGGACTAAAGCCCTTGTGTTAAGCAGATTATGTTTACTCTTTTTTTTTGTTTTTTTGAGACAGAGTCTTGCTCTGTTGCCCAGCCTGGAGTGCAGTGGCGCGATCTCGGCTCACTGCAAGCTCTGCCTCCTGGGTTCAAGGGATTCACCTGCCTCAGCCTCCTGAGTAGTTGGGATTACATGCACGCGCCACCACGCCCAGCTAATTTTTTGTATTTTTAGTAGAGATGGGATTTAACTGTGTTAGCCAGGATGGTCTCGATCTCCTGACCTCATGATCCGCCCACCTTAGCCTCCCAAAGTGCTGGGATTACAGGCATGAGCCACCGCCCTTGGCCTATGTTTACTTTTAAAATGATTTGACTAATTGATGCTAGTTTCTTATTACTTACAGAATTAGTAAAAAGGATAACAAATCATTAAAATTCTTGGATAATCCCTACTCTTTTTTTTTTTTTTGCCATGCATTTCAAGCATTTATCAGAGCACAAAGTAAATAGTAAAACACACTGACTTGAATTTCATTTTCTCCTTAGGCCCTCTCACTCTGGGCTAAAATTATTAAAGGAACAGTGGGGGTGGGGAGTAACAGGTGGGGTACAGTCGTTTTGAGTTTTCGAGCCCCTCAGTTACTGGTGCCTTGTGACTAGTTGGAAGGGGACGTTGATAATCCTGACTGATTATAAAGCCCTAAGTTGGCAAGGTCAGAGCTTGCTTCTGAGCTGTCTGTAAATATCCATTGATAACAGCTCATGATTCCTGTAGAAAACATTTTCATTTGGCAAGGGTTTAAAAAGTCCATGCCCAAGTGTCCGAGAGCCGTCTCTTGTTTAGCTAGGAAGCAGCGAATACATGTCTTCTAAACATTCAGAGCCTTGAATAGAAAATAAATACTGGCTTAAATGCTTTTTTATATGAAATCTGACATGTTAAAACTTCTTCTAAATTGGAGTACGTACCACTGGGATAGTTTCATAACATAGCCTTTCCCCTCCCTTCTGGTGACTTTAATAACAACTACGACATTAATGTTTGTTTGAATGAAATAATGTTTTAGAGAGGTCATTAATACCAGTGGTTAATATATATTTGCAGATTCAATTGGTAAAGTTTATTAACCTTGTCTTTTTCTAGACTTTTTCTGAGTGTTCTTAGAAGGTTTGGGCTTTTTAACTGCTACTTAAAGTAATGCATATGGCAGTGGGTCTGCATTTTTCTTGTTGCATATAAAGTATATCATACATTGTTGTGAGGGTCCCAGGAGCAAGAGAATTGATCAGAGAACAGAGAGGAGAGAGGATCGGAGGTGTGTGGAATGAGGCATCCTAGGTAGATGTGGTCAACAGTTTAGATTTTATTATTTATTTATTAATTTTTAATTTTATTTATTTATTTTTTTTGAGTTGGGGTCTCACTGTGTCGCCCAGGCTGGAGTGCAGTGGCGCAATCTCGGCTCACTGCAACCTCCGCCTCCCAGGTTCAAGAGATTCTTTTGCCTCAGCCTCCTGAGTAGCTGAGATTATAAGCGTACACCGCCACACCTGGCTAATTTTTGTATTTTTAGTAGAGATGGGGTTTCACCATGTTGGCCAGCCTGGTCTCGAACTCCTGACTTCAGGTGATCTATCTATGTGGCCTCCCAAAGTGCTGGGATTACAGGCGTGAACCACTGTGCCCAGTCTTTATTTATTTATTTATTTTTCAGACAGAGTCTCATTCTGTTGCCCAGCCTGGAGTGCAGTGGCGCGATCTTGGCTCTCTGCAACCTCCACCTCCCGGGTTCAAGCAATTCTCCTGCCTCAGCCTCCCGAGTAGCTGGGATTACAGGTGTACACTCCCACACCTGACTAATTTTTGTATTTTTAGTAGAGATGGGGTTTCACCATGTTGGCCAGTCTGGTCTTGTACTCCTGACCTTAGATGATCCACCTGCCTCGGCCTCCCAATGTGCTGGGATTACAGGCGTGAGCCGCCGTACCCTGCCTGCCTGCCTGCCTGCTTGCCCGCCTTTCCTCCCTCCCTCCCTACCTCCCTGCCTCCCCCCTTCCTTCATTCCCTCCCTCCCTCCCTCCTTCCTCTCTCTCTCTCTCTCTTTCTCTCTTTCTTTCTCAGAGTCTCACTCTGTTGCCCAGGCTAGAGTGCAGTGGCATGATCTTGGCTCACTGCAGCCTCTGCCTCCCAGGTTCAAGCTATTCTCCTGCCTCAGCCTCCCAAGTAGCTGGTATCATTTTTGTAGTTTTTTTGAGACAGAGTTTTGCTCTTTCCCTTAGGCTAGAGTGCAGTGGTGTGATCTCGGTTCACTGCAACCTCTGTCCCCCAGGTTCCAGCAGTTCTCCTGTCTCACCCTCCTGAGTAGCTGGGATTATAGGCGCCCACCACCATGCCTGGCTGATTTTTGTATTTTTAGTAGAGATGGGGTTTTACCATGTTGGCCAGGTTGGTCTCGAACTCTTGACCTCATGATCCACCTGCCCAGGCCTCTGAAAATGCTAGGATTACAGACGTGAGCCACTGCTTGTATTTTTAGTAGAGACGGGGTTTCACCGTGTTGACCAGGCTGGTCTCAAACTCCTGACCTCAAGTGATCCAGCCTCCTTGACCTCCCAAAGCACTGGGATTACAGGCATGAGCCACCCTGCCCGGCCCAGTTTAGATTTTAGAGAAGTGAATGCAAGCATGAGGACCGAGGAGAGGCAGGTGGGGTGGTGATTAAGAGGCCGTTCATGTTATCTTCAGGAATGCACGGTGCAGAGTGGTTGGCACAGGAGCCTTACTGCAGAGATTGAAGGACTGAATTATTCAGGGCTGGGTGCTGACCCAGGAAGAGGATAGACCATCAGGCGAGTAAGGGAGGTCCGCATTTGGGCAGGTGTTTCAGAGTGACTCCGGGAGGCTGGGGGGGGTGTGTCTGATGGGCTGTCACTCACATCCTGTGTCTTCTAAGGGAGGGCTCTGGGAGGCATCTGGGGCCAGCGGACAGTGACAGCATAAGGCCAGAAGTCTTAAGTCTTGGCAGAGAATAAGGGCAGAGCCTGGAGGGCCATTGTTTCCCCTCAGCTTGGGTTGTGGGTGTTTCCTGCGCATGAGGTTTTCACTTTGGTGGACAGAGTGAAGCCAGGGACAAAGGGAGAACAAACATGGGCCCCTTGGGCCAGATCTGGTTGTTGCTTAGGCCTGAGGGAGAAGGGGAAAAGGTTTCCTGAAGTTTCTGTTATATCTAGAAACCCAGCCCACTGGCGCAGGAGACCATATGAGGATGGACAGCAGCCTTGGCTCAGGATAGAGCAGTCCTGGCTGTACTGTCTTATCGTTTGGAAACCCAAGTACAGACAGGTAAGCTGGGGCAAGCTGGTGCAGAGAGCAGTGATGGAACCCTGGCATCTGAGCAGCCCACAGCAGTGGCCAGCCAATGTGAGTCCATGCTAGTTCTGGTCAGATTGAGGCCTTTTTCCTGAGAGCTCGGGCATGTGTTATTTCTCCACTCAGTCTGTCTCCAGGCCTGGGTAAACCGAACTCGCCCCTTGCTGAAATTCCTGACTACCTCCGCTCATGGGATCTTCTAGTAATTAATCACTGGCAAACTGCCTCAACCTAGCTTTGTCTTGATACATTGTTTCCTGGTACCTAAGCCATTTCTGATTTGAAAAGGTAACTCATATTGATCTGTTTGGAGTTCAAGTTGGAACCCAAATTGTGTCTTCCCCATGGAAACTTGTTATAAACAATGCTTATAAAGCTCCAAAAGTGACTGTCAGAAACATATTTAACCCATAACAAGTGGAAATTGGGCAGATTGGCAGTAAATTCCAGCGCGTGCATGCACGTGTGTTCACACTCACCCACGTTGCAGTACAGTGCTGTTGAGCCTTGAACAACATGGCTTTGAACTGCATGGGTCCACTTATAAGTGGATTTTTTCAACCAAACGTGAATGGAAAATACAGTATTTGTGGGCTGTGACACCTGCATATGGGAAGCGCTGACTCTTTGAATACTTGGGTCCTGCAGGACCAACAACTTGAGTATGTGTGGATTCGGGTATAGACTGGGGTCCTGGAACCACTACCCTGGTGGGTACAGAGGGACCGCTGTCATTCTGTAAACCAGCAGTGAGGCGCTGGTTAAGATGGAGTGGTGGGAGGCATTGGAGTGGCAGCGGCGCAGGATTCTGTGGGGGCGGCAGCCGCAATCAGCGGCCCCTTGACTCCCGCCTGGGATGAAGGGGCTAAGAGGCTGAGGTACAGAGAAGGGTTGTGAAGGAGGCAGAAGCCTAGTTCCTGGAGTCCTAGGTGACCGAGCCAGTGAGAAGAAAAGGAGGGAGAGAGTAGCCTGCCACTGGGATCTGCAGAAGCACGTCAGAAGCCCAGGGAGGAGGGGCCCCCATGCCCAGGCAGAGGCACTGCCTCCAAGGGCAGGAAGGTGTTGAGGTGGAGGAGGAGCAGGAGAGCCACAAGCGGGGGGCGGGGGGCCCTCTGCAAGCAGCCGCCTCTGCAGGCACTGCCTCTGCACGGTGGCCACGCCTTTCAGGGGATGCTGACTGCTGTACGCTGTGTAGAGGAATGACTTAGGGCCAGACGCGCTTAATGTTTTTCATCAAAGAATTTACTGAAGTATTGCTATTTAAAATTGTTACTTGAATTTACCAAGTTCCTAAATCTATATGAAGTAAATTTACTGCTTTGTATAGAGGCATTTTACTAAAGTCAGTGTAAAAAATGTATTTGATATCTCCCAGCTATTCCAGTGGGATGTATCATGTATCATTTAATATTATCATTTAATATTTAATAATATTTAATATTATCTTTGCTAGAAGATATCTTTGTAAATAATGGTGACGTGGTCCATATAGTGACTTCTAATGGTAAGGATGTAGTGACCAACTGCAGGCTTCCCCTTGAAACTCATCTAGGATGAGAAATGGGTCTCCCTAGGTGTGTGACGTGGACAGGTGCTGTTAGGTCAATGCGGTCTCGGTCATGTAAGCTTGGGAAGCGCTGTTAACGTTAAACAGGTTTCGTTCCTGCAGGGCTTCTCACAGGCTTGAGTGCACTTGGAGGAATTGCTGAGCCGGGGGTAAAACCAGTTCACTTGACCTGGGACTCTTTCTGCGGCACCTGTGGCACCAGCGTCCCGGGGAACACACTTAGGCAATGCTGCTCCAGACTCCCTGCCATGCCCTTAAAGTACAACGAGAAAACACAGTTAGTCCAAAACAGAATGAAAGTAAGGTAAAATGACTTAAAAGACTGCCTCTTTGACATCATTAGCATAAACATTTTGTGTCTATTTCTATTTCTATTTTTATTTTATTTTATTTTATTTATTTTTTTGAGATGGAATCTCACTCTGTTGCCCAGGCTGGAGTGCGGTGGTGTGATCTCGGCTCACTGCAAGCTCCGCCTCCCGGGTTCACACCATTTTCCTGCCTCAGCCTCCCGAGTAAGCTGGGACTACAGGCTCCCACCACCACGCACAGCTAATTTTTGTATTTTTAGTAGAGACAGGATTTGGCCATGTTGGCCAGGCTGGTCTCGAACTCCTGACCTCAGGTGATCCACCTGCCTTGGCCTCCCAAAGTGTCAAGATTACAGGCTTGAGCCACCGTGCCCAGCCATATGTGGGTTTTATCTATGGATATTTATTAGAAATGAAAAGTGAGAACCTATTAAATAATGTAATTATTAAATTATTTAAAATAGCAATCATAAAACCATTTCATGGTGACTTAAATAACTTTTTTTTTTTTTTTTTTTGAGACAGAGTCTTGCTCTGTCACCCAGGCTGGAGTGCAGTGGCACAGTGTCGGCTCACTGCAACCTCTGCCTCCTGGGTTCAAGCGATTCTCCTGCCTCAGCCTCCTGAGTAGCTGGGACTATAGGCGCGCACCACCACACCTGGTTAATTTTTGTATTTTTAGTAGAGACGGGGCTTCACCGTGTTGGCCAGGCCGATCCTGAACTCCTGACCTCAGGTGATCCACTTGCCTCGGCCTCCCAAAGTGCTGGGATTGCAGGTGTAAATAACATATTTTTAGTGAAAATTAACTGTTTTCCAAAAACCAGAAACAACTTAGTAAGAAGACTGGCATTTTAAGTTTTTGCTAATCTCATTAATGTCCAACTTAAGAGAAAACAGCTAGATTCTGCATTGCCTGTTACCTGTTTGAAGTAGATGGAGAAAACTGAGCTTCACACAGATATAATAGTTGGGAAAGAGAGAGCTTTGGGGATTCCTCCCCGCCCCGCCAGGAGTCCTTAGACCATGCTCTGATAACTGCTGCTCTAGGGCAGTCATTGATGTCAAGATACAACTAGGGGACATGTCACCAGTAATTTGCTTCTAAATAATAGTTGAAGTAACAAAGCAAAGCTTACTAGTGATCTACTTGCTTAAAAAGGAAATGAGAGTTAGTTCAGCTTTTTCCTAGAATTATGTCTCTTCGTAGTTTACATTGCCCCTTGCTTTTTTTTCCTTTCTTTTTTTTTTTTTTTTTGAGAGGAGTCTTGCTCTGTCTCTCAGGCTGGAGTACTATGGCGCGATCTCGGCTCACTGCAGCCTCTGCTTCCCAGGTTCAAGTGATTCTCCTGCCTCACTCCCGAGTAGCTGGGATTACAGGCATGCACTAGCACGCCCAGCTAAGTTTTGTATTTTTAGTAGAGACGGGGTTTCACTGTGTTAGCTAGGCTGTTCTGGAACTCCTGATCTCGTGATCCCCTGCTTCGGCCTCCCAAAGTGCTGGGATTACAGGCGTGAGCCACTGTGCCTGGCCTTTCTTTTTTTAAGACAGGGTCTCACTCCATCGCCCAGGCTGTAGTGCAGTGGCATAAACTCAGCTCACTGCAGCCTTGACTTCCCGAACTCAGGTGATCCTTTCACTTCAGCTTCCTGAATAGCTGGGACTACATGCCTGCCTGAAATTTTGTGTTTTTTGTAGAGACGGGATTTCACTATGTTACCCAGGCTGGTCTCAAAATCCTGGGCTCAAGTGATCCGCCCGCCTTGGCCTCCCAAAGTGCTGGGATTATTGGCGTGAGCCACGGCTCCTGCCACTCCTTACTTTCTTAAGTGGAGAAGCTGAGTGGAGTTCTGGCTCCAGGCCTGGAATTGCCCATAACATAGAGCACATGCTGCTGCTCCCAGGGAGGCCCTCACAGGTGGACAGGTGGTGCCCGTTCCCATGTGCAGTCAGGATCTGTGTGCTTGTGGATTATTTACCCTCGCCTTTTTTTTTTTTTTTTTTTTTTGAGATGGAGTCTCTCTCTGTTGCCAGGCTGGAGTGCAGTGGCGCAGTCTCAGCTCACTGCAACCTCTACCTCCCGGGTTCGTGCCATTCTCCTGCCTCAGCCTCCTGAGTAGCTGGGACTACAGGCACCCACCACCACGCCCGGCTAATTTTTTTGTATTTTTTAGTAGAGATGGGGTTTCATCACGTTGGCCAGGCTGGCCTCGATCTCTTGACCTCGTGATCCACCCGCCTCAGCCTCTCAAAGTGCTGGGATTACAGGCGTGAGCCACCGTGCCCGGCCCCTCGCCTTTAGTAAGGGAAAGGCAAGAATAGGTACAAAAGTATAAGTAAACGTTAAAATCAGGTTTATTTGGGCTTATTCTTTGGTAATGTATCCTTTCACCATATTAATATTTTCCTGAGGTCTAGAGAAAGATCAAGGCTTTAACAAAAAAAGTTCAATAGTTGAAAAAGATTGCCACTTTTGTTTTTCCTCACAAGATGGCCTTTTTGAGACCTTTAAATGGCTGATGTCATTGTAAAACACTTTTTTAAAAAAATTTAACTTTACTTACTTTTTTTTAAGATGGAGTTTTGCTCTGTCGCCCAGGCTGGAGTGCAGTGGCGTGATCTTGCTCACTGCAGCCTCCACCTCCTGGGTTCAAGCAATTCTTGTGCCTCGGCCTCCTGAGTAGCTGGGATTACAGGCACATGCCACCACGCCCAGCTAATTTTTGTATTTTTAGTAGAGACGGGATTTCACCATGTTGGCCAGACTGGTCTTGAACTCCTGACTTCAAGTTATCCGCCCACACTGGCCTCCCAAAGTGCTGGGATTGCCGGCGTGAGCCACTGCGCCCGGCCGTAAAACACTTTTTATAACTACCACGATAAAAGACCTTTGTGCTACCGTTTCCTTTATTTTTATGAAAAATCTTTTCAGCTTTTCTCAGAATCTGGTTTTACCCATGGAATAGCTGTGCGTGGGCCTGTACCTGGGCTGTCTGCCTTGATGGGAGAGGTTGAGAGCTGCTGTTTTGGGCGGTGTGTTGGTTTGTTTTGGTATTATCCTTGATTACCAATGATCTGGTTTTTGCCTAGACTATATCCCATAAATCCAGTTTCCCCTTGAGAGGTTATCTAATCCTTTCCACCCTTTTATGATAGAATCCTTTGCTTTTAAAATCTGGCAGTGTGCCTTCCCACTTAAATAAGCTCTGTTTGCTTGTATATTATTTTTGCATTAGAATGTTAAGTACTTTTAGCAGGACGTGGTGGCTTATGCCTGTAATCCCAGCACTTTGGGAGGCTGAGGCGGGAGGATCACTTGAGCCAGGAGTTTGAGACCAGCCTGGACAACATAGCAAGACCTTGTCTCTACAAAAAATAAAAAATTACCTAAGTGTGGTGGCGGGTGCCTGTGGCCCCAGTTACTTGAGATGCTTAGGTGGGAGGATCATTTGAGCCCTGGAGCTTGAGACTGCAGTGAGCCCTGATTGTGTCACTGAACTCCAGCCTGGGCGACAAAGTGAGACTCTGTCTCAAAAAAAAAAAAAAAAAAAAAAATCTAAGAAAATCAACTCCTGAATTATATGGCTAGAATTCTAGAAATGGAAGGAGCTTGAGAAATCTTTTAGCCCAGTCAGCCCATTTTATCAAAGAGGAAACAAGTGAAGTTGTCATTGTCGTCAGTGTGATATTTTCGTAGTTCAGAATAGGGAAAATAGAATGAACAGTGGGATCTGGTCTGGGGTGTCTTTAACCCGGTTTCCCTATAATAGAGAATATTCAGAAAGCATACATTTGGGTGAGTCTGTACCTCTCTCATGTACAGTTGAGTCAGGAAACTAGATTATAAAATTAGAGTGGAGTTTAAAAAATCTGGATGGATAGTACATCCTGTTAACAAAGTCACATTATTTGAAAATTTGTAGCACTTTTTAATGTGAACATCTCAGAAATTTGCACACTCTGCTGAAATCACAGCTGCGGAGTTGACAAGAGCTTTAGAAATGGTCTGGCTGGGGCAGCTTTTGATGTAGGATCCTCTTCACAGTGTGGCCTGACATCAGTTAGCCAGGCCCTTCTGGAATTCTTCTAATCAGAGAGCGTCTTTCTATTTTGGAGGGAAGCATTCCTTGTCAGAAAGTCCTGGGTCTCAGTTCTGCCTAAATTTTGGCACTGCAAGAGCATAGTGGACAAGTTATGAGCATGAACTCTGAACTAAACTGTTGAGGTTCAGACCCCAGGTCTGTGGCTCATTAGCTCTGTGATCTTGGACATCTTACTTAATCTCTCCATGCCTCAGTTTCTTTATCTGTAAAATGGGGATGATGATAATAATACCCCTCTCACAGAGTGGGTGGGGAGATTGAACCAATTTTGTAAAGTACTTAGAATACTATAGTAAAGGTGTGTTTGCTGTTTTTTTGTTTGCTTTGTTGAGGGTTTTTGCATCTGTGTTCATGAGAGATACTGGTGTGTAGTTTTCTTGTAACATCTTTGTCTGGTTTTGATAGAATAATTGTGGCCGAGGCCAGGCGTGGTGGCTCACGCCTGTAATCCCAGCACTTTGGGAAGCCAAGGTGGGCGGATCACCTGAGCTCCGGAGTTTGAGATCAGCCTGACCAACATCGAGAAACCCCATCTCTACTAAAAATACAAAAAGTTAGCCGGGCATGGTGGTGCATGCCTGTAATCCCAGCTACTCAGGAGGCTGAGGTGGGAGAATCACTTGAACCCAGGAGGCAGAGGTTGCAGTGAGCTGAGATCGTGCCACTGCACTCCAGCCTGGGTAACAAGAGCGAAACTGTCTCAAAAACAAACAAACAAAAACAAACAAACAAACAATAATGGTGGCCTCACAGAATGAGTTACGAAGTATTCCCTTTGCTTCTGTAGAGAATTGGTGTAATTTCTTCCTTAAATGTTTGGTACAATTCAGCAGTGAACCCATCTGGGTCTGGTACTTTTCCTTTTGGAAGGTTATTAATTGTTGATTTAGTTTCTCTAAGAGATACAGGTCTATTTAGATTGTCTGCTTTTTCTTGGGTGAGTTTTGGCAGATTGTATCTTCCAAGGAATTGATAAATTTCATCTAGGCTATCAAATTTTTAGGCATAGAGTTGTTCATAATATTCCTTATTTATTTATTTTTGAGATGGAGTTTCGCTCTCGTTTCCCAGGCTGCAGTGCAATGGCACAATCTCAGCTCACTGCAGCCTCCGCCGCCTGGGTCAAGTGATTCTCCTGCCTCTGCCTCCCGAGTAGCTGGGATTACAGGCGCTCGCCACCATGCCCAGCTAATTTTGTATTTTTAGTAGAGTTGGGGTTTCTCCATGTTGGTCAGGGTGGTCTCGAACTCCTGATCTCAGGTGATCCACCTGCCTCGGCCTCCCAAAGTGCTGGGATTACAGGTGTGAGCCACTGCACCCAGCCTCTTATTTATTTATTTTTGAGACTGAGTCTCACTCTGTTGTCTAGGTTGGAATGCAATGGTGCGATCTCAGCTCACTGCAGCCTCCGCCTCCCAGGTTCCAGCTATTCTCTTACCTCAGCCTCTTGAATAGCTGGGATTACAGGCGCATGCCACCACGCTCCTGGCTAATTTTTTTGTATTTTTTTCTTATTTATTTTATTTTTATTTTTTTTGAGGCGGAATCTCATTCTGTTGCCCAGGCTGGAGTGCAGCGGCACGATCACAGCTCACTGCAAGCTCCACTTCCCGGGTTCACGCCATTCTCCTGCCTCAGCCTCCCGAGTAGCTGAGACTACAGGCGCCTGCCACCACACCCAGCTAATGTTTTTGTGTTTTTTTTTTTCTTTTTTTAGTAGAGATGGGGTTTCACTGTATTAGCCAGGATGGTCTTGATCTCCTGACCTTGTGATCCTCCTGTCTTGGCCTCCCAAAGTGCTGGGATTACAGGCGTGAACCACCGCGCCCGGCCCCTTTATTTATCTTTTTAATATCCATGGAGTCTATAGTGGTGTTCCCGCTTTCATTTCTGATACTAGAAACTTGTGTCTTCTCTCTTTTTTTCATAGTTAGCCTGTCTAGAGGCTTATCAGTTTTATTGATCTTTTCAAAAAACCAGCTTTTGGCTTTGTTGGTTTTCTCTATTGAGTTCCTGTTTTCAGTTTTATTGATTTTTGTTTCAGTTTTTATTTCATTTTCTTCTGCTGTCTTTGTATTTAATCTGCTGATCTTTTTCTAGTTTTCTAAGGTTGAAGCTTATATGATTGATTTAGCTCTTTCTTCTTTTCTAATATATGTATTAAATGCTTAAATTTTCCACTAAGCGCTGCTTTTACTACATCCCACACATTTTGATAAATTATATTTTCTTTTTCATTTAGTTCAAAACACTTTAAAATTTCTCAATATTTCTTTTTTGATCCATGTGTTATTTATAAGTGTGGTTTTTTGTTTGTTTGTTTGTTTTGAGACGGAGTCTTGCTCTGTCACCCAGGCTGGAGTGCAGTGGCACGATCTTGGCTCACTTCAACCTCCACCTCCTGGGTTCAAATGATTCTCCTGCCTCAGCCTCCCAAGTAGCTGGGACTACAGGTGCCCGCCACCATGCCCAGCTAATTTTTGTATTTTTAGTAGAGATGGGGTTTCACCATGTTGGCCAGGATAGTCTGGATCTCTTGACCTCATGATCTGCCTGCCTTGGCCTCTCAAAGTGATGGGATTACAGGCGTGAGTCACCGTGCCTGGCATTTTTTTTTTTTGGGAGATGGAGTCTTGCTCTGTCGCCCAGGCTGGAGTGCAGTGCCGCGATATCGGCTCCCTGCAAAGTCTGCCTCCCGGGTTCACACCATTGTCCTGCCTCAGCCTCCTGAGTAGCTGGGACTATAGGCGCCTGCCACCACGCCCGGCTAATTTTTTGTATTTTTAGTAGAGATGGGGTTTCACCGTGTTAGCCAGGATGGTCTCGATCTCCTGACTTCGTGATCCACCCGCCTCTGCCTCCCAAAGTGCTGAGATTATAGGTGTAAGCCACTGCGCCCAGCTCCCTGGAATTTTTAACTCTCAGAGTTCTGCACGTTGAACTCCAGCAGTTTGTCAATTACCTGCCCTGGCACCAGTTCCCATGGAGGTTTCTGTCTTGTAAATTGTGATTCCTTGTGTATTTGCCTGTGTCTCCAATTTTTAAAATTTATGTATTTTTTTCTTTTTTGAGATAGGGTCTTGCTCTGTCACCCAGGCTGGAGTGCAGTGGCATGATCAGGGCTCACTGGATCCTTGACCTCCTGGGTGCAAGTGGTCCTCCCATCTCTGCTCCCTGAGTAGCTGGGACCATGGGTGTGCGCCACTATGTCCGGCTAATTTATTTTGATTTAGTAAGAGATGAGGTCTCACTTTGTTGCCAGACTGGTCTCAAACTCCTGGGCTCAAGTGATCCTCCTGCCCCGCCCTCCCAAAGTGTGCTGGGATTACGAGTGCGAGCTACCACACGCAGCCTGTGTCTCCAATTTTGGGGGCAGCAATTGCCTTGTGATCTGACTTCTCTTAGGGATCTAAGAATAGTTCTTGATTTTTCAGTTTGTTTGGCTTTTTTACTTGTTATTAGGACAGAGTAGCAACTTCTAATCTCCTGACATGCTGGACTGGAAACTGGAAGCCCCAGCATCACATTTTAAAATGTATAATCCAGTGGCATTTAGTACATTCAGCATTGTGCAACTACCACCTCTATCTAGTTTCAAAATGTTTTCGTCATCCCAAAAGAAAACCTCATGCCCATTAAACAGGCATTTGCTACTCCCTTCTGCCCCCAGCACTTGGCAACCACTAATCGGCTTTCTGTCTCTATGGATTTACTTATTTTGGATATTTCATATAAGTGGGGGAATCATGTGATACGTGACCTTTTATATCTGGTTTCTTTCACTTAGCTGAATGTTTCTGAGTTTCATAATTTTTTGAGGCTCGTACATGTTGTGGATATCAGTACTTCATTCCTTTTATGGTTCCTTGTTTGGATAGACTGCATTTCGTTTGTCAATTCATCTGTTGATGCAAGTTTTAGGATGGTTTTGGCTGTTGTCTGTTGTGAATAGTGCTGTTGTGATGATTCATTCATAAGTATTTGAGTACCTGTTTTCAGTTCTTTTGGATGTATACCTAGGAGTGGAATATCTGGGTCATATAGTTTTTCTTTCTTTTTCCCTCCCCTCTCCCTCCCCCTCCCCCTTCCCCTTCCCCTTCCCCTCTTCCCCTCTTCCCCTCTTCCCCTCTTCCCCTCTTCCCCTCTTCCCCTCTTCCCCTCTTCCCCTCTTCCCCTCTTCCCCTCTTCCCCTCTTCCCCTCTTCCCCTCTTCCCCTCTCTCCCTCTCTCCCTCTCTCCCTCTCTCTTTCTTTCTTGACAGAGTCTCGCTCTGTTGCCCAGGCTGGAGTGCAGTGGCGCCATCTCATCTCACTGCAACCTCCACCTCCCAGGTTAAAGCAATTCTCCTGCCTCAGCCTCCCGAGTAGCTGGATTACAGGCACGTACCCCCACGCCTGGCTAATTTTTGTATTTTTAGTAAATATGAGGTTTCACCATGTTAGCCAGGCTGATCTCGAACTCCTGGTCGCAAGTGATCTGCCCGCCTCATATAGTATTTCTATTTTTAATTGATTGAGGAACCGCCAATCAGTAGCTGAAATATTTTAACATTCCTGCTAGGAAAGGGAATTTACTTTGTCCTCCCCTCTCTCTCTCCATATCAGTTTCTTTCATTTCCTAGCCAAGCCTCCTCTGTTCCTTCAGCTGTTTTTCATGTCACTTTGTTTCCAAAATCTCCACCAGCCAGCCTTCTCTTCTCTTCTCTTCTCTTCTCTTCTTTTGAGACAGGGTCTTGCTTTGTCTCCCAGGCTGGGGTGTAGTAGCATAATCATAGCTCACTGCAACCTCCAACTTCTGGGCTCACATGATCCTCCTGCCTGAGCCTCCCAAGTAGGTGAGACTACAGACGTGCACCACCACACCAGGCTAATTTTAAAAAAATTTATTTTGTAGAGATTGGGATCTCATTAATGTTGACCAGGTTGGTCTTGAACTACTGGCTTAAGTGATTGTCCCCACTTTGGCCTCCAAAGGGATAGAATTGCAGGCATGTGCCACCATGGCCAGCCTGATTGATTTTCTTTCTCCCCTCTCCCTCCCTCCAGCCCCTTCCTCTCCCACCCTTTTCTTTCTTTTGGACAGGGTCTCACTGTATTGCCCAGTCAGGACTCAGACTCTTCGGTGGGCTCAAGGGTCCTCTTGCCTGAGCCTCCTGAGTCCAGCTTGATTTCTTTCTCTTTGGATGCCTTTCAGATGGGGCCAAGGTTTTAACAGAATTTCTGACTCAAGGACAGCCTTGGAGTAGCATGGGGCTAGCATTCCCTTGTCTAAGTGTCTCAGCAGCCTTGTCACACTGCATTTTATTTAACTCCAATCCCCAAGTCCCCCTACCACGCGCCAGTGTTTAACCATGCTTCTCATCTTCAAGCTTGATGTTTTGTTCTAGTGTGAGTCTCTGCATTTATCTCTGTTGCATTTCATCTTGCTGTATCTGACTCTTCACTCTGCTCTGTCAAGCAGTTTTGAATCCTGACTCCACATTCCATCTGTTCATTCTGGCTTTGTGTTATTTTCAAATTTGATGTAATGGTTGAACAGAGCCAACCAAGTATGATGCCTTTGAAAGGTTACCAGAGGCTGTTGCAGGTTTCCACGGGTTTATTATTCAGTGACCTTTTGGGTGGTCATTAAACCTGTTGTAAATAATTCACCCATCTTTCTTTTTTCTTTTCTTTTTCTTTTTTTTTTTTTTGAGGCGGAGTCTCGCTCTGTTGCCTAGGCTGGAGTGCAGGGACGTGATCTTGGCTCACTGCAAGCTCTCGGGTTCACGCCATTCTCCTGCCTCAGCCTCGGGAGTTGCTGGGACTACAGGCGCCCGCCACCACGTCCGGCTAATTTTTTCTTTTTTTGTATTTTTAGTGGAGTTGGGGTTTCATGTGTTAGCCAGGATGATCTTGATCTCCTGACCTCGTGATCCACCTGCCTCGGCCTCCCAAAATGCTGGGATTACAGGCATGAGCCACTGCGCCTAGCCCACCCATCTTTATTTTCATTCAGTTTCCATTTCACCATCTTGTCCTCAGTCACCAGGAAATTAGGAGATGCCAGGTCAAATGCCTGGTTTTTTTTTTGTTTTGTTTTGTTTTGAGACCGTCTTGCCCTGTCGCCCAGGCTGGAGTGCCGTGGCATGATCTCCGCTCACTGCAACTTCTGCCTCCTAGGTTCAAGCAGTTCTCCTGCTTCAGCCCCCTGAATAGCTGGGATTACAGGCGTCCGCCACCATGCCCAGCTAATTTTTCTGTGTTTAGTAGAGACAGGGTTTCACCATGTTTGGCCAGGGTGGTCTCAAACTCCTGACCTCAAGTGATCCGGCCGCCTTGGCCTCCCAAAGTGCTGGGATTAGAGGTGTCAGCCACCATGCCCAGCCTCAGATTTTTTTTTTTTGGAGGTGGGGACAGGGTCTTGTTCTGTTGCTCACGCTGGAGTGCAGTAGTGTGATCATTGCTCACTGCAGCCTCAGCCTCCTGGGCTCAAGCAGTTCTCCTGCCTCAGCCTCCCAAGTAGCCAGGACTATAGGCATGCACCACCATGCTTGGCTAATTTTAAATTTTTCTGTAGAGACAGGGTCTCACCATGTTGCCCAGGCTGGTCTCTAACTCCTGGCCTCAAGTGATCCTCCTGCGTTGGCCTCACCAAAGTGCTGGGATTGCAGGCATGAGCCACCGCACCCAGCCAGTGTCCTTTATTTCCTTAAAATAACTTAAGGAAAGTACATTTTTTTCTTTTTCCTTCATGTCTTCGCCAATCTTGTACTGTAGTTCTCTTATCCTTCTATTGGTTCTGCCCTTTTTAATAAAAATAAACACGCTTCTTGAGTGACTCAGTGGCAGAATAAGATTGAGCGGTTTTGTTTTCTGTTGCTCTAAAAATGTTAATATTTGGCCGGGCACGGTGGCTTACGCCTGTAATCCCAGCACTTTGGGAAGCCGAGGCGGGCAAATCACCTGAGGTTGGGAGTTTGAGACCAGCCTGACCAACATGGAGAAACCCCATCTCTACTAAAAATACAAAAATTAGCCAGGCGTGGTGGTGCATGCCTGTAATCCCAGCTACTCAGGAAGCTGAGGCAGGAGAATCGATTGAACCCAGGAGGCAGAGGTTGCAGTGAGCCGAGATCGGACCACTGTACTCCAGCCTGGGCGACAAGAACAAAACTTCACCTCAAACAAACAAAAAAAAGTTAATATTTGTTTTATAAATGATGTAGGAATTCTATGTAAAATTATTACTCTTGCTATTGTTGGTATTTTAGGAATGTAATAAAAGCAAAAAAAAATAGGGGCGCAAAGACAGAATCTTGATTTTTTTTTTTTTTTTCTGATTAGCCTTCATGGATTTATTAGACAATCCTAGTCAGTTGGTGACAGTATTTTGGGTAACAGCTGTTAAGAACTTGGCATTGATAATGAATGCCATCAGGCCTTGAATACTGTGTGGACTGTTTTGAACTATATATGATAAAGTTTTCCATTGTATGTGAAGGTCAGGAGACAAAAAACACATACAGAACTTGGAAATTACCCCTGGTCTGTTATGTTTTGATTAAGGATGGGGCCCTGTCCTATTTTTAATTCAAGACAAATGTGATCATGATAAGAAAGAAAAGGCCAGACCTAGCCTGTATTTTCTGATAACATTGCAAAATGGGAAATTGAAGGAAATCATGGCATATCCCTGGTTGTGTAGCTAGATTCCTGCCTGGCTTGGATTGTAAGAGTTAATTGAAGGCCAGACATGGTGGTTCACTCCTGTAATCTCAGCACTTTGGGAGGCTGAGGCAGGTAGATCACTTGAGGCCAGGAGTTCGAGACCAGCATGGCCAACATGACAAAACCCTCTCTACTAAAAATACAAAAATTAGCCAGGCATGGTGATGCATGCCTATGATCTCAGCTACTTGGGAGGCTGAGGCAGGAGAATTGCTTGAGCCTGGGAGGAGGAGGTTGCGGTGAGCTGAGATTGCGTGACTGCACTCCAGCCTGGGCGACAGAGGGAGACTGTCTCAAAAAAACAACAGTTAATTGGTAAATGAAAGTATACGGTCAACAGTTGGAAATGTTCTGATAGTGATTTGGCATTGGATTTGTTCCCCTGGTGCTGTGTATTTAATTCTCTGGAAAACTGCGTCAGAGTGTACATACTCCAGACGATTTGCCCGGCTGGCTTATTGACGAAGGTGACTGGACAAGGTATAAACTGAGGAAAGCTCAGGGCTGCGTTCCGAAAACGTGTTCTTCCATCAGCCTGCAAAGTGCCTGCGTTACTTACCCTGTTTTTATATTAAATTGCTGAGGTTCTTTACAAAGTGTGAGTGCCTTAAGTCATTACTGATCATTAGCATCCACCTCCAATTAGTTTATTGAACTAAGTGGCCGGTGTTAGTGGGGCTGTGAAGAAACGGGGGATTGGAGCAGGCGAGTTCTAACCCAATGTGAATGAAGTGAGCACTGATGGGGGAAGGTGTCTGTTGGAAACCCTGGCCCACCAGGGGAAGCTCTAGGAAGCTGGTAGCAGCATGGACAGAAAGGCAGTGGGTACCACTGAAGATATTCCCAACTTTGCACTGTTTTGCCTGTGGGAAATTCTGTACGTTACATTTCAGAGGTTTTGAGATGATTTTGCTTCAGGGAGGCTCATGCTAAAACACAAGCTATCAGCAGTGGCTGTAACTGGTGCTGCTTGCAAGTTAATCTCTTAGAAGAGCAAAGCTGAAGACCCCACCCGAGGCGGGACATACAGAAGGCAAAAAGCATCTTGGGGTCAAAGTGGAAATTGCCCAGGAAGGCTGATAAAACCTCCCTTCTTTGCTTACAAGAAAGCTTTCGAATGGCCTCCATTCGTGAACCTTCTGTGAGGCCGTTGTTCTCTGTTGGGGAGCGCATCAAATTGTTCCACAGTAAACCTGTCAGCCCCAGGTCAGATTGATTGTCTCAGATTCGAAGCGGGGGCCCAGCGGGTGCAGTTTAACAGGGTTGTCTAGAAGATCTTGCCTGGCGCCCCATTACGGCCCACAGCTGCCGTGGATGGATGGGGGCGTGCTCTTTACTCTCTGAGGTTTGATCTCCCCTCGTCTGTTAGGATCCGCATTTTAGGCTGGGCGCAGTGGCTCACGCCTGTAATCCCAGCACTTGGGGAGGCTGAGACGGGTGGATCACCTGACGTCAGGAGTTCGAGACCAGCCTGGCCAACACGGTGAAACCCCGTCTCTACTAAAAATACAAAAATTAGCTGGGTGTGGTGGTGCATGCCTATAGTCCCAGCTGTTAGGGAAGCTGAGGCAGGAGAATCACTTGAACCTGGAAGGTGGAGGTTGCAGTGAGCTGAGATCACACTACTGCACTCCAGCCTGGGTGGACAGAGCGAGACTCTGTCTCAAAAGAAAAAAAAGGGGATCTGCGTTTTAATCGAGATTTCTCCAGTTTCCCACCTTTGCTTACTCTAGAGATAAATGTTGGAATGAGAGGGAGGCTGTCCACCTCTGTCTCTTCCCCTGCCCCCTTCTTACTCCGTTTCACAAAACTTAGCTCTGGAATAGGACTACTCAACATTCACACGTGAACAGCTGCTCCTGAGGGTACGGAGCTTGAGAAACACTAGCAGAAACTCGACCCCACCCCTGCGCCCATCCACCTTGGTCCCCAAAGCTCCCTGGGGATTTTTATCTGCAAACGTGCTCTTGTTTCAGGGACCCATCTTCATGCATCCTCTCTGGGGTATTCTGGGATTCAGGCCAAGGGCATGCTATGTTTCCAGGGATACCGTAGCTAAGGGCATGGTTCCCGACACCATGGCTGGAATCTGTGTCCCTGGTAATTAATACCCTACAGAATGGCTGTAGGGTATTAATTACCAGGACCCGAGAGGAATCCAGTGACCCCAGGAGCACTTCCACCCGGACTCTCCCAAGTTACAGCCCAATCATGAGGGAGACCCCTTATTTCCTAAATGTTTTAAGAGTGGCCCTTCCTGCGCATCTCACCTGTCAGCTTTGGAACTTCTGGAAGGGTTGTGCTAAAGCCTTTGCTGCTGGAAATCTCACTGCTGTAGTTGGACATGAGGCTCTCTGCTGGAGAGGCTGCCACATCACACCTGTGACATTCAAGAGAGACTGCCAGCCATGGCATATGAGAGTTGTTTAGGAAGCTGAGGATGGAAGTCAGTGCGGAATGCCGGCATTACTGTTACACGTGCTGCTTATGTTTTGGGTTGGTGCCTGGCCTGTTTTTTGTTGTTGTTGTTGTTTTTCCCCCTGAAATGGAGTCTCGCTGTCGCCTAGGCTGGAGTGCAGTGGCACGACCGATCTTAGCTCACTGCAACCTCCACCTCCTGGGTTCAAATGATTCTCCTGCCCCAGCCTCCCGAGTAGCAAATGATTCTCCTGCCCCAGCCTCCCGAGTAGCTGGGATTACAGGCGCCCGCCACCATGCCCAGCTAATTTTTGTATTTTTAGTAGAGACGTGATTTCCCCATGTTGGCCAGGCTGGTCTGGAACTCCTGACCTCAGGTGATCCACCCGCCTCAGCCTCCCAAAGTGTTGGGATTACAGGCATGAGCCACTGGGCCTGGCCAGAAATCTTAACATTAAACTAAAAAGGATTTGGGGCCGCACGTGGTGGCTCACACCTGTAATCCCAGCACTTTGGGAGGCCGAGGCAGGCAGATCACTTAAGGTCAGGAGTTCAAGACCAGCTTGGCCAACATGCTGAAACTCCATCTCTATTAAAAATACAAAAATTAGTGGGCATGGTGGTGTGCGCCTGTAATCCCAACTACTCAGGAGGCTGAGGCAGGAGAATTGCTGGAACCCAGAAGGCGGAGGTTGCAGTGAGCTGAGGTTGTGCCATTGCGCTCCAGCCTGGGTGACAGAGTGAGACTCCATCTCAAAAAAAAAAAAAAAAAAGGATTTGGGCCGGGCGTGGTGGCTCACTCCTGTAATCCCAGCTCTTTGGGAGGCCAAGGTAGAGGGATTGCTTGAGCCCAGGAGTTCGAGACCAGCCTGGGCAACACAGTGAGACCCCCTTCTCTACAAAAAAATTTTAAAACTAGCTGGACATGGTGGCTCCCCAGCTACTCGGGAGGCTGAGGCAGAAGGATTTCTGGAGTCCAGGAGCTGGAGGCTGCAGCCTGGGCAACAGAGCAAAAAGCCTGTGATCTGAAAAAGTTGTGAACTTTGCTTTAGGAAGTCCTGCCACTTTAACTACAGACCTTCAAATTCTTTGTCTTTCAGCTTTGGGGTTGCTATATTTAAGCCAGGTTTAACAGGAGAAACATTAATTCCATCTTTTTTTTTTTTTTTTTTTTTTTTGAGACGGAGTCTCACTCTGTTGCCCAGGCTGGAGTGCAGTGGTGCGATCTCGGCTCACTGCAAGTTCTGCCTCCTCCCGCCTCCTGGGTTCACGCCATTCTCCTGCCTCAGCCTCCCGAGTAGCTGGGACTACAAGGCGCCCGCCACCACGCCTGGCTAATTTTTGTGTTTTTAGTAGAGACGGGGTTTCACCTTGTTAGCCAGGATGACCTCGATCTCCTGACCTCGTGATCCGCCTGCCTCGGCCTCCCAAAGTGCTGGGATTACAGGCATGAGCCACCGCGCCTGGCCCTGTTTTTTTTTTTTTTTTTAATCCTAATTTTTAAAAGCACATTTGCGATCATCACACCCTGATTTTTCAAAAATAACC
Source organism: Pongo abelii (assembly GCF_028885655.2). Classification (NCBI taxonomy): domain Eukaryota; kingdom Metazoa; phylum Chordata; class Mammalia; order Primates; family Hominidae; genus Pongo; species Pongo abelii. The sequence continues at coordinate 224,436,459 of NC_071985.2, forward strand.
TTGTGATTGTTGCTGCCTCTTGCATTTCATGTAGCTGAATCCGCTAGAAGATCAGCCTCAGTGGTCAGCAAAAGGGAGTCCACGGCGCCTGACCTGTGCTCTGAAATATGAGTAATATTTGATGCTGAGTATACAAAACTGGATATATTCATGCCAGTAGAATTTTCAGAATTTTCAAAAGAAAAGTGAATTGAAATATATTGACAAAATATTTTAATGGCGATCTCAACAAAACATTTAAAAAGTCCTCAACAAAAATCAAATCAAACAATGTATAAAAAGAATGATACACCATGACCGTATAGGCTCTAGTCCACATACATAAGACCGTTTCAGCATTTGACAGCCAATAATTCACCAATCAATACGCTAAAAAAGAAAAGTCACAGCATACCAATTAATGCCAAAATAGTATTTCAGAAGATGCTATTCATTCATTCATGATAAAAACTCTCAAAGTTAGGAATAGAGGGGCTCTCTCTCAATTTGATAAATAACATCTACGAAAACCTACTTAATAAACATACTTAAAGGTGAAAAAAGAATTGGCGACATTGTGGAAACCCCTAAGCATTACTGCTCAAGGTTATCAGTGCTTTCATTTTTCTTTCATAGGGAAACAACACCAACTTACCCTACAGAGCGAGAAAAGTGTCTTGAGTGAAATTATGTGATACACCAAACAAGCAGATAAATAGGAACCCTGATTAGGTATTTGATGATATTAAATAATTGTGAAATTTTAGGTAATACTGCCATTATGGTTAGTTTTTATTTATTTTACTTTATTTTTTTAGATAGAGTCTTGCTCTGTTGCCCAGGCTGGAGTGCAGTGGTGCAGTTATGACTCAATGCAGCCTCTACCAGCCAGGCTCAAGCGATTCTCCCACCTCAGCCTCCCAAGTAGCTGGGACTACAGGCATGCATCACCACGCTTGGCTAATTTTTATATTTTTTGCTAGAGACGGGTTTCGCCGTGTTGCCTTAGCTGGTTTTGAACTCTTGGGCTCAAGCAATCCATCCTCCTTAGCCTCCCGAAGTGCTGGGATTACAGGCATAAGCCACCTCTCCCAGCTTATTTTATTTTTTACCTTTAAGCTCTATTGGACTTGATATGGTTAGTTTTAAAAAGAGTTGTTATCTTTTAGAGATGTATGATGTGGTATTGAGAGGGGAAGTTATGTGATGTCTGGCGTTTGCTTCAAAATAAGTGATATCAGTGTTGGGAGTGGGAGTGAAGTCAAACAAGATTCGTTCTGCGTGGATCATTATAGGGGTTAGTGAGGAGCACATGGGGCTCCTTACTCTCTTTTGTCTACTTTGGTATCTTATCAGTTTTACACAATATGAGAAGGTAAAATCACTTGATATAAAGCATGTTTGGTTTCATCTGTTAGGATGGTTACTATCAAAAAGCAGAAAATAACAAGTGCTGGGAAGGAGATGGAGAAATCGGGGCCCTTGTGCACGGTTGTGGGAATGGAAAATGGTGCAGTCACTATGGAGAACAGTATGGCGACTCCTCAAAAAACGAAAGATAGAATCACCTTAAAGGTAGAATCACCGTATGATCCGGCAGTCCTCCTTCTGGGCATATTCACAAAAGATGAGAAAACAGGGCCTTGAGATATTTGTACACCAGTGTTAGCAGCATTGCTCACAATGGCCAAAAGGTGGAAGCAACCCAGCATCCCGTTAACCAGGGAATAGATAAGCAAAACATGGTATCCTTCTAACGGAACATCATCCAGCCTTGAAAAGAAAGGAATTCCACCGCATGCCACAGCAGGGGGGCACCTCGAGGACATTATGCTAATGAAGCCAGTTACAAAAGGATAAGTGTGGTGTGATCCCGCTCATATGAGGTAATAGAATAGTCAAATTCCTTTTTTTTTTTTTTTTTTTGAGATGGAGTCTCGCTCTGTCGCCCAAGCTGGAGTGCAGTGGCGCGATCTCGGCTCACTGCAAGCTCCGCCTCCCGGGTTCACGCCATTCTTCTGCCTCAGCCTCCCGAGGAGCTGGGACTACAGGCACTCGCCACCACGCCCGGCTAATTTTTTGTATTTTTTAGTAGAGATGGGGTTTCAAAGTGTTAGCCAGGATGGTCTCGATCTCCTGACCTCATGATCCGCCCGCCTCGGCCTCCCAAAATGCTGGGGTTACAGGCGTGAGCCACTGCGCCCGGCCTCAAATTCCTTTTTTTTTTTTTTTTGAAACAGTCTCACTCTGTCACCCAGGCTGGAGTACAGTGGCACGATCTCAGCTCACTGCAACCTCCACCTCCTGGGTTCAAGCGATTTTCCTGCCTCAGCCTCCCAAGTGGCTGGAATTAGCATGCACCACCATGCCCAGCTAATTTTTGTATTTTTAGTAGAGTCGGGGTTTCACCATGTTGACCAGGCTGGTTTCAAACTCCCAGCCTCAGGTGATCCACCCACCTCGGCCTCCCAAAGTGCTAGGATTACAGGCGTGAGCCACTGCATCTGGCCTAGAATGGTCAAATTCTTTATTTTTATTTTTTTGAGACAGGGTCTCACTCTGTCATGCAGGCTGGAGTGTAGTGGTGGCACCATCTTGGCGTACTGTAGCCTCGACCTCCCAGGCTCAGGTGATGCTCCCACCTCACCCTCCCAAGTAGGCGATACTACAAGTGTGGCACCACCATGCCTGGCTAATTTTTGTATTTTTTGTAGAGACGGGGTCTCACCAGGTTGGCCAGGCTGATCTTGAACTCCTGAGCTCAAGCGATCCACCTGCCTCAGCCTCCTACAGTGCTGGGATTACAGGTTTGAGCCACCACTCCGGACCCTTAGTCAAATAGTCGAATTCACAGAGACAGAAAATAGAATGGTGGCTGCCAGAGGCTGGGGGAGGGGAAATAGGAAGTTAGTATTTAATGGGTGCAGAGTTTCAGTTTTGCAAGATGAAAGAAGTTCTAGAGACGGATAGTGGTGGTGATGGTTGGACGACAGTGTGAATGTACTTAATGCTATTGGCCTGTACACTTAAAAATGGTTAAGATGGTACATTTTTATACTGTGTATTTTCCCACATTAAAAAAACTTGTTTGGAATTTGGAGGAAAAATTAGAAGGCTCACAGCTGGGCGCAGTGGCTCACGCCTGTAATCCCAGCACTTTGGGAGGCCAAGGCGGGTGGATCATGAGGTCAGGAGATCGAGACCATCCTGGCTAATACGGTGAAACCCCGTCTCTCTAGAAACACAAAAAATTAGCTGGGCACAGTGGCAGGTGCCTGTAGTCCCAGCTACTCAGGAGGCTGAGGCAGGAAAATGGCGTGAACCTGGGAGGCAGAGCTTGCATTGAGCCGAGATTGTGCCACTGTACTCCAGCCAGGGCAACAGAGTGAGACTCTGTCTCAAAAAAAATAAATAAATAAAAATTAGAAGGCTCACTTTAAGCTTTCAAAAGTCGTAATTATAGGAAGTGTGGATTACTTTGCAGGTTCTGTTTCAAATTTATATTTTTATCAACCATAACACAAGCTCTGAGAGGGCAGGGCCTGTTTTACTCACCATTATTTTCTTGGTACCTAGAAGACTACCTGGGCCTTGAGAAAGATGGATGGATGGATGGATGGAAGAAGGGGGAAACAGAAGCCCCTTCTTCTGGATTCTCCTGCCCTGTCATTCTTCCTTAGCTCTCAGTTCTAGTTGGGGACAGCCCCATCTCCGTGTGCAGGAGATACCTAGACTCTAAACTGCAGTCTCAGCCCAGCCCCTTCCCCTTCTCATCTCACCCCTGCAGCCACCTCTTCACCGCCTGACTTCGTTCTTGGGACTCTCCTGGCATCCTACCCTGAGGCTCATGTGCAGGATCTGGTCCCCTTGCTTCCTTCTTAGTGTTCAGGGTGGGATGTGCACCAGGGAGAAGGACATAGGGGTTCCTCTTCCATCTGCTCCTGCTCATTCCCTGGTCTTTTCTCATGACGCCACCATGCATGCCTTGTGCTCCCCAACACGAGGAGCCCCGTGTAGCTCTCAGGCCCTGTGAGCTGGGTAGTGGTGAGCCCATGCCCAGCCATAGACCGCCTGGTGGCAGACAGGCAGGTGTCCCCGCCTGTGAGCAAGAGAGTGGATCCAGATGTGTGCAGAGCTTGCAAACAGCTCTCACCTTTTTTTTTTTTTTCTTTTTTTTTGAGACGGAGTCTCACTCTGTCAGCCAGGCTGCAGTGGAGTGCAATAGCACGATCTCAGCTCACTGCAACCTCTACCTCCCGGGTTCAAGCAATTCTCCTGCCTCAGCCTCCTGAGTAGCTGGGATTACAGGCGCCCACCACCACACCTGGCTAATTTTTAGTAGTTTTAGTAGAGACAGGGTTTCGCCACGTTGGCCAGACTGATTTCGAACTCCTGACTTCAAGTGATCCGCCTGCCTCGGCCTCTCGGAGTGCTGGGATTACAGGCGTGAGCCACCGTGCCTGGCCTTACCTTTCATAGAACAGCTGCACTGTGTGTAACAGTATGTGGTGGTATGATGCTTGTCCTGTGAAAAGTGAATAAATGCAGGGAAAGTTTCACTGTACTATTAAAAAGCTCAATTGTTCTGTTAGCTTAAGAATTTATTTGACACTTAATGTGTGTGTTTTTTGTTTGTTTGAGGCAGGTCTCGCTCTTTCACTCAGTCTGGAGTGCAGTGGTGTGATCTCAGCTCAGTGCAGCCTCCACCTCCCAGGCTCAAGCGATTCTCATGCCTCAGCCTCCCGAGTAGCTGGGAGGTCCCAAGTAGCTCCCAAGTGCACCACCATGCCCGGCTAATTTTTTCCTATTTTTTGTAGAGACAGGGTTTTATCATTTTGTCCAGGCTGGTCTCGAACTCCTGAACTCAAGCGATCCACCCACCTCAGCCTCCCAAATTGCTGGGATTACAGGCATGACCTACTGTGCCTGGCCTTAATGTGTTTTTATTTTAAAAATTAACTTCAAGCTGGGTGGGGTGTCCCACGCCTGTGAGACAGAATGAGACCCTGACTCGAAAAAAAAAAAAAAAGAAATTAACTTCACATCAATGTAATGCACAAATTATTAAAGTGGCTCTTTTAAACTGTACAAGTGATTTTCATGTAGACATCGTTGGCTTTCCTTAACGAGGTGGATATAAGTCAGTGGTTCTCAAGGGAGGAGGGAGGAGGATTGCCCCCAGGGGATCTTGGGGAATGTCTGGAGACACTTCTGGTTGGCACATCTTGGTGGGGAGGCTGCGGGCATCCAGTGGTTTTTGTTTTTTTTTTTTCTTTTTTTTTTTTGAGACAGAGTTTCGCTCTGTCGCCCAGGCAGACAGAGTGCAGTGGCGCGATCTCGGCTCACTGCAAGCTCCGCTTCCTGGGTTCACGCCATTCTCCTGCCTCAGCCTCCCGAGTAGCTGGGACTACAGGCGCCTGCTATGGCGCCCGGCTAATTTTTTGTATTTTTAGTAGAGGCAGGGTTTCACCGTGTTAGCCAGGATAGTCTCAATCTCCTGACCTCTTGATCCACCCACCTCGGCCTCCGAAAGTGCTGGGATTACAGGCGTGAGCCACCGCGCCCGGCCTCATCCAGTGATTTTGAGGCTGGGATGCTGCTGAACATGCCACAATGCATGGGACAGCCCCACAGCTAAACATTGTCTGGCCCAGAATGTCCTGTTGTTGAGAAACCCTGATCTAAATAATGTCTAAGCTATGTATTTGGTGTTTCAATCAACACTTTAAAATTTAGTTTGTTTGGGATTCTGATGAAGAAACCCTTAAACCTGTGCATACAGAGATTCTTTGGAAGTGTTCAGTCTTTGGAAAAAAAAAAAAAAGACCAATTAAAAAATCTGTTTTACAGCTGGGTGCAGTGGGTCACGCCTGTAATCCCAGCACTTTGGGAGACTGAGGCAGGCAGATCACTTGAGGCCAGGAGTTTGAGACCAGACTGGCCAACATGGTGAAACCCTGTCTCCACTAAAAATACAAAAATTAGCCAGGCACAGTGGATCACCTGAGGTCAAGGGTTCAAGACCAGCCTGGCCAACATGGTGAGAACCCCTCTCCACTAAAAATAACAAAAATTAGCTGGGAGTGCTGGCACACATTGTAGTTTTATTGCACTTCAGCCTGGGTGACAGAGCAAGACTCAAAAAAAAAAAAAAAAAGAATTTATGACTAGGGACAATACTTAGAGACCAGAGATAATGCCTTTTTATATTTTGATTTTAAAACTGAATATTTTACCTGTTCCAAATGCTTTTTTGAGGAAAAAAAGAATCAGCTGGAGATTTTAAACTTAGAGTTTAAGATACTTTTCTCCCCATGTCATCTTTAACAAGGGCCTACTAGCTCCCCTTTGGAAATTAACTAGCAGAATTTTAAAATCAAAGCCTGAGAACTTGGAGCATGCAAGGGCAGCTGTCGCCACCTGCTGGCAGTGTTCCTTAATTTCAGGTTCTTATGATAGACCAAGGTTTGAAAGTTGAATCTGCAAATGAAACATGTAACATCATCTAGGATTTATAGGTGAGATGCCAACAGTCTCTTGAAATATTTAGCTGTTGTTTCTTAAGGGCAGACGTGATCAACCTACGTGTCATGATAAGAGGCACACATCACACTCTTGTTTGAAACAGTGGGTTTCTTTTTTCTTTAGAGATAGTCTTGTTCTCCCTGGGGCTGGACTGCATTGGTGAGATCTTAGCTCACGGCAGCCTCTAACTCCTGGGCTGAAACATTCCTCCTGTCTCAGCCTCCTGAGTAGCTGGGACTACAGGCATGTGCCACCATGCCATCTAATTTTTTTTTTTTTTAAGATGGAATCTCGCTTTGTCACCCAGGCTGGAGTGCAAGTGACACAATCTCTGCTCACTGCAACCTCTGCCCCCCAGGTTCAAGAGATTCCCCTGCCTCAGCCTTCCGAGTAGCTGGGGTTACAGGTGCATGCCACCACGCTTGGTTAATTTTTTTTTTTTTTTTTTTTGAGATGGAGTTTCGCTCCTGTCGCCCAGGCTGGAGTGCAATGGCGCAATCTTGGCTCATTGCAACCTCCGTCACCCTGGTTCAAGCAATTATCCTGCCTCAGCCTACCAAGTATCTGGGATTACAGGCATCTGCCACCACGCCCAGCTAATTTTTGTATATATATATATTTTTTGAGATGGAGTTTCACTCTTGTTGCCCAGGCTGGAGTGCAATAGTGTGGTCTCGGCTCCCTGCGACCTCTGCCTCCCGGGTTCAAGCAATTCTCCTGTCTCAGCCTTCCAAGTAGCTGGGATTACAGGCACCCGCCACCACGCCTGGCTAATTTTTGTATTTTTAGTAGAGACAGGGTTTCACCATGTTTGCCAGGCTGGTCTCGAACTCCCGACCTCAGGCCATCTGCTCACCTCAGCCTCCCAAAGTGCTGGTATTACAGGCGTGAGCCACCGTGCCCGGCCAATTTTTGTATTTTTTTAGTGGAGACGGGGTTTCACCATGTTGGCCAGGCTGGTCTCTAACTCCTGACCTCAGGTGATCCGCCGCCTCGGCCTCCCAAAGTTCTGGGATTACAGGCGCGAGACACTGTGCCCGGACTAATTTTTGTATTTTTAGTAGAAACAGGGTTTCACCACATTGGCCAAGCTGGTCTCGAACTCCTGACCTCAGGTGATCCACCCGCCTCGGCCTCCTGAAGTGTTGGGATTACAGGCGTGAGCCACTGTGTCCAGCCTAATTTTTTAAAACATTTTTTTGTAGAGACGGGATCACACCTTGTCACCCAGGCTGGTGTCGAACTTCTAGGCTCAAGCAATCCTCCTTCCTGGGCCTCCCAAAGTGTTGGGATCATGGGTGTGAGCCACTGCGCCTGCCTGGAAACCATGGATTTCTAGTTACAAAGTCTTCTTTACTTACAGTCAGGTTTATGTTCTGATAAACCCATCGTAAAGTCTAAAAATCCTAAGTTCAGCCACTGTAAGTGAGGAACCATCCATATAAGTGAATAAACCAGAAAGGAGCTGTTCATATACTGGGTTGATTGATATCAGGGCCACCCTGGGACCTGTGGTTGGCTTCTGGGCTCTGCAACCAACCTGCTGAAATCCCCATTACTTGTGAGACTTAGGCATGGGTCCAGCCTCTCTCTTTTTTTTTTTGAGATGGAGTCTCACTCTGTCACCCAGGCTGGAGTGCAATGGCGCAATCTTGGCTCGCTGCAGCCTCTGCCTCCCGGGTTCCAGCGATTCTTCTGCCTCAGCCTCCTGCGTAGCTGGGATTATAGGCATGCGCCACCATGCCCGGCTAATTTTTGTATTTTCAATAGAGGCGGGGTTTCACCATGTTGGCCAGGTTGGTCTTGAACTCCTGACCTCAGGTGATCTGCTTGCCTTGGCCCTCCCAAAGTGCTAGGATTACAGGTGTGAGCCACCGTGCCCGGCCTGGGTCTAGCCTCTCTTTAGCCCACAGAGTTGGGATGTGCTGGGGCACTATAGCTTATATTCGTGTTAATCCTAAAGTTGATTATTGTATTTTTTTCATCTTGACTTAAAAATCAAATAATTTCTAATGACTAAAATCTACCATAACCCTAAAAAATGAGTCATATCCTGAAATGATAGGTGTGTGCCCAGCTACAGCCTGCACTTACAGAAGGTTTGATTGCCAGCTTTGCTTTTGCATTGTTTTAAATTAATACATTCAAAGTTTAGTTTTTTTTGAAACACATCACTTACCTAATAACTTATTAAATAACCATTCAAGATTTATTAGGCAAGGACTCAAGTTACTTTTATGTAGTAAAAGTAAACAGGAATTTGGCATGTTTGCTATGTTTCATTTTACACATTTTTTTAGGCCTCCATTTATAGGGTATAAAACTTTAAGAAAACATTCTCATTAGATGTAAATGATTCAAATTGCAAATAATACTAACCTAAGCATTGTCATTACTTTTAAAATCTAAGTTTCTGGAAGTTTAAATTTTTACTCAATACAAAAATGACCTGGTTCACACTATTAGCTGCCCAACAAACTGTTCAAAAAACTAAATATGCTTTCTTAAAGATCAGATTGTAGAAATGTTTTCCGTGCTCTTATTTTAAAAAACAAGATTCTGACATACATAATGAATCTAAATCAAAATTCACAAATAGTGGCTGAAATTCTGTCAGCTTTCAGCCCAATACAATATAAATCCGCAGTTATAATGTATAAACAATTCAAAATTAAAATTTATAGTGGAAATGTCAACAAGTCACAACTACTACACATTACTACTTATGGGTTCCACTATACTTCAGGCACAGCAGATGTGCACATCTGATAGACTGCTTAGAAAATTAAAGCTATCAAAGCTATAAATAAAGAATACATAAATATGAACATGGCGATGTGGAAGCATTAGAGCTGTTAAAAAAAAGTGAATAAGCTGGGCACGGTGACTCATGCCTGTAATCCCAGCACTTTGGGAGGCCGAGGTGGGCGGATCACCTGAGGTCGGGAGTTCAAGACCAGCCTGACCAACATGTAGAAACCCCATCTTTACTAAAAATACAAAATTATCCGGGTGTGGTGGTGCACACCTGTAATCCCAGCTACTTGGGAGGCTGAGGCAGGAGAATCGCTTGAACCTGGGAGGCGGAGATTGCGGTGAGCCGAGATCACGCCATTGCACTCCAGCCTGGGCAACAAGAGTGAAACTCCGTCTCAAAAAAAAAAAAAAAAAAAAGAATAAGATGTGATGTAAACCATCTGATAGTTCTGTCTGTAAGCCACTTTCCACTGATTTATAATGCTATGGTTTTATAATTCTTTTAAAAAGGAAAATTTTTCTACACTGCTGCATTCAGTATCATTGTACATTCTCGACTACAGTGCAATCTTTAAATCCTCTTGCAGAGCTTGACATATCTCGTCAGAATTTCCCCAGAAAGTCAGCTTGTCATATTTTCAGCAGCCTTTAGTGCTTCAGTAGCCTTGCGAAGCTCCTTAATAACTGATGATAAAGCTTCTGGGTTAATTTCTTGTTCACAAAGCCGTACACAAATAGGAGTTTCCATATCTAAGCCAGCATTGTAAATTCTTTAAATCTCAAGCAGAATGTGTGATTAGTACTGGTTGGATACTCCTAATCCCAAAACCTGAAATGTGAAATGCTCCAAAATCCGAAACTTTTTAAGCACCGACATGACACCACAGTGGAAGATTCTATACCTCATGTGATGGATCAAAGTGAAAATGCAGGTGCACAACACACAGTGTATTCAGCATCCTGTCCGTGGTCTCCCGCGCCATATTCAGATTCGCTGCCACGGCTACTCGCCATGGCTGAGGCCAAGGGAGGCAGGAGAAGCAGTTTAGTTTGTTTTTTAAAACCTCCTAGGATGTGATGAAATGAATCTGGTATAGACTTTCGACATAGGTGACATGTTCCTAGACTTGCGGCCAGTAGTCTCTTGTCCTTGCCATTTTTTTGTGATGATAACAGAAACATCGGTCACTTGTTTCTATAAATGTTTTATAATGCAAATTGAATGTGATGAAATATTAAAAATATCACTCATTAAATATTTAAAAGTTCAGTCTTTGGAACTGGCCAGATCTCATTCTACTGCCAGCTTAAGAGCGATTTAGAAAATTTGAATTATAAAATTGGAATACTGGGAACATAGTTACACAGTTGTTTTTCCACCGAACCCTTAGCCATTTCAGCTGCAGGCGTTTCCATTCGGGTAGCAGAAACACACATTTTACGTTACTACTTATCATGGGTTTTCTGTAATGTGCTCTGCCTGGTATTTTTACATCCCCATTGGGTTAAATAAAGACATAAATTCATTTCGTTTAAGTCTCAGGAGTTTTATGGCCTCAAATATTAGAAGAATATTTAGTTTTAGTATTTATAATGCTTGTAATTTTATTAATAAAACCTTAAAGTATGAAGCCAAATTGGAATCAAATATTAATTTGATTAGTGGCAAATTGAACTAGCAATTTTTGCTTTAAAATGAAAGATTGGAGGCCGGATGCCGTGGCTCATGCCTGTAATCCCGGCACTTTGGGAGGCCAATGCCAGCAGATCACCTGAGGTCTGGAGTTCGAGACCAGCCTGGCCAACTGGTGAAACCCCGTCTCTACTTAAAATACAAAAAAATTAGCCGAGTGTGGTGATGCATGTCTGTAATTCCAGCTACTCAGGAGGCTGAGGCAGGAGAATCACTTGAACCTGAGAGGCAGAGGTTGCAGTGAGCCCAGATTGCACCATTCATTGCACTTCAGCCTGGACCACAGAGTGAGACTCCATCTCAAAAAAAAAAAAAAAAAAGAAAAGAAAAGAAAGTGAAAGATTGGTAACAAACAATGGAGTTTTTGGAGTCCTTTCTTTAAAATGGCCTATCTTACATCTGTAACTCCAAGCTTCTTCCAGCCTACATCATAGCATGGTTTATTTTCAAAGATACCTGAGCTGGATGTGGTGGCTCACACTTGTAATCCCAGCACTTCGGGGGGCCATGTTGGGAGAACTGCTTGAGCTCAGGAGTTTGACCCCAGCCTGGGCAACATAGCGAGACTTCATCTCAACTAAAAAAAAAAATTTTTTTTGTTTTTTGAGACGGAGTTTCGCTCTTGTTGCCCAGGCTGGGGTCAAACTCCATGGTTTCTCCATGTTGGAGTGGTGCGATCTTGGCTCACTGCAACCTCCACCTCCCGGGTTCAAGCGATTCTCCTGCCTCAGCCTCCTGAGTAGCTGGGATTACAGGCACCTGCCATCATGCCCGGCTAATTTTTGTATTTTTGGTAGAGACGGAGTTTCACCATGTTGGCCAGGCTGGTCTTGAGCTCCTCACCTTAGGTGATTGGCCCGCCTTGGCCTCCCAAGGTGCTGGGATTACAGGCGTGACCCACTGCACCCGTCCTAAAAATTTTTTTAAAAAGATAATCTGGAGAGGATGTTGAGTTTCAGTGGTTAGATAAAATGTTCAACCTGATTGCAAAGTGAAGTTATTCTCTCAGGGAGCCCTTTCAGACCTAATGCTGGTGCAGTCTGTGTGTAAAGCTCCCACAGACAGCCTCACACATAGCTCCTGCTGGCAGACCCCATGCTGCTCCAGGGAGGGTTTTAGGAGAAGGGTGCCATGCCATAGCCAGCCTTCTTCTTCTTTTTTTTTTTCTTTGAGACGAAGTCTCTCGCTTCTCTGCCAGGCTGGCATGCAATGGCGTGGTCTCAGCACACTACAACCTCCACCTCCTGGGTTCAAGCGATCCTCCTGTCTCAGCCTCCTGAGTAGCTGGAATTACAGACACCTGCCACCATGCCCGGCTAATTTTTGTGTTTTTTTTTTAGTACAGATGGGGTTTTACCATGTTGGCCAGGCTGGTCTCAAACTCCTCACCTCAGGTGATCCACCCACCTTGGCCTCCCAAAGTGTTAGGATTACAGGCGTGAGCCACCGCATCTGGCCCCTTATTCTCTTCTTAGCCAATCTCTTGTTTCAGAGCAGCCTGTGGATGGGGAGAAAAGATGGATTTCAAAGACACTTTTATTTTTGGTCTTTATGGTCTGGGTTTGATTTCATATTAAGTCCCTCTGTAACCTAACCTTCCGTAGCTTAACCTTTTCCAGACTGATGTCTTTTCACCTGTTGGTTTCATGCGTTGCCTCAAGATTTTTAGCTCTCTTTCTCAGAACATCCACCTGGAGAAACAAACAAAAATAAAAAAAACCTTCTCAGTGTCTTTTGAATTCCCAGCTCCAAAGCTATCTTCTCCATGAGAGAATTCATAAATCAGGGCAACTGATCTGATTTGTACATTCGAGATTTTTTATATACTCACTCATTTCCCAAATAGTTCCTGCGTGTGTGCTAAGCATAATTCCAGATACTGGGAATTAGAGAATGAAAAGGCCACTTTCTCACAGTGTGTGTGTGTGTGTGTGTGTGTGTGTGTGTGTGTGTGTGTGTGTGTGTGTGTGTGTGTGTGTGTGTGTGTGTGTGTGTGTGTGTGTGTGTGTGTGTGTGTGTGTGTGTGTGTTTGAGATATGTGTGTGTGTGTGTGTGTGTGTGTGTGTGTGTGTGTGTGTGTTTGAGATATGTTGGGGAGGAGAAATAACACCACCACCTTTTGATACTTACTGAGTGCCAGACACTCTTCTGAGCACTTTACATGTAATGACCTGTGATTGCATGTTTAATCACACAACGACCTATGAGATGGGGACTATTATTGTCCCCGTTTTATAGATGAGGAAGCGAAGGCCCTGAGGTCACAGGCCCTTTGGAGCCCAGGCGGGACCCACCCAGGCCATTGGGCACCGGGCTCCAGTGCCCTCCCCTGCCGTCTTCTCTCCGGGTGTTGGAACAGAGGGACAGAGCGAGGTTGGTGAGAGCAGCAGGAAGGACCTTTTCAACAGAGCCCGAGTGAGATAATGAGTCCCTGAAACCCTGGCAGGATGCGAGAGGGCAGAACTGTAACAATAGTAAGACATTATTTGCCATTTTCTCATCCTCTTAGGCTGCACTGTGGCATTTTCTAGAGACTATGTGAAGGGGAGCAAGGCAGCACGCTGAGTGCAGGGGGAGCGAGGGTAGAGATGAGAACCCAGGTGTCTTCTGCGAAAGCAGACAACAAAGATTTGCAAAAACAGAAAACTGTTGCCACTCTTCTTAGTAAGTTTTGTTTTCAAAAAGTTAATTTTCATAAAAATATTGTTTATGTGAATGTATTATATAATGTGTTTGGTTTTTAAATGAGTTAATAAGTATTAAAATTATGTTTTTTGTTGTTGTTGTTTTTTGAGACGTAGTCTCACTCTGTTGTCCAGGCTGGAGTGCAGTGGCGAGATCTCGGCTCACTGCAACCTTTACCTCCTGGGTTCAAGTGATTCTCCTGCCTCAGCCTCCTGAGTAGCTGGGACTACAGGCGTGTGCCACCACGCCCAGCTAATTTTTGTATTTATAGTAAAGACAGGAGGGTTTCACCATATTGGTCAGGCTGGCCTTGAACTCCTGACTTCAAGTGATCCGCCTGCCTTGGCCTCCCAAAGTGCTGGGATTACAGGTGTGAGCCACCGCTCCCAGGCTTTTTTTTTTTTTTTTTTTTTTTTTTTTTTTTTGAGACAGAGTCTCGCTCTTTCGCCCAGGCTGGAGTGCAGTGGTACGATCTTGGCTCACTGCAACCTCCACCTCCTGGGTTCAAGCAATTCTCCTGCCTCAGCCTCCCGAGAAGCTGGGTCTACAGGTGTGTGTCACCACACCTGGCTAATTTTTATATTTTTAGTGAAGACAGGAGGGTTTCACCATGTTGGCCAGGGTGGTCTCAAACTCCTGACCTCAAGTGATCTGTGTGGCCAACCTCCCAGCGCGCTGGGATTACAGGCATGAGACGCTTCCCCCCGGGCTGGTTTTAATTTTCAGTGTAGTAAATGCTGATAGATGATAGATAGATAGATAGATAGATAGATATAGATAGGTGGGTGGATGGATGGATAATAACTGCCTGACCAATCCATTTAAACAGAAGCTATTTGGGTCCCTCAGTAACTTTCTGGTGTACAGGGGTTCTGAGACCCCAAAGTTGAAGAACCATTGTTGTAGAAGCTTCCCTCTGGCTGCCGAGTAAGTGCCGGGATAAGGACAGGGAGGCTGGTTACTTGGCTTTTGTGACCTTTCAGGTGAGCAGGAAGGAGGATAAGAAATGGCTGTGTCTGAGTTTGTGTGTATGTGGATTTTTTTTTTTAATGTAAACTACAGCAAAATTTTCCCGTCTCTACCATTTTGAAGGGTTCAGTTGAGTAGCATCAAGTACATTCGCACTATTGTGCAACCAGCCTCCGAACTCCTTTCATCTCACAAAACCGAAATTTTAAACCCATTAAACAACAACTCCCCGGGGTCTGGATTTATTTAGGAAGTGAAGCCAGAAGGATTTGCTATTGGCCTGGATGTGGTGTGTACAAATGTCTGGTAAATATTTCATTAATTAGAGAGGAGGCAGCAGCTTGGCGCGGTGGCTCACACCTGTAATCCCAGCACTTTGGGAGGCGAGGTGGGCGGAACACGAGGTCAGGAGTTGGTAGACCAGCCTGGCCAACCTGGTGAAATTCCATCTCTACTAAAAATACAGAAATTGAGCGTGGTGATGAGCGCCTGTAATCCCAGCTACTTGGGAGGCTGAGGCAGGAGAATTGCTTGAACCCGAGAGGCGAAGGTTGCGGTGAGCCAAGATCGCGCCATTGCACTCCAGCCTGGGAGACAGAGCAAGGAAGGCTCCATCTCAAAAAAAAAAAAAAGAGGAGGCAGCTTTGTTCTCGTCTGTTTTCCTTCCAGATGCAAGCCTTCACACGCCTACTCTGAGCCTTACACGTGAGCGCGAGCCCCCCTCCCCGGGTGCCACTCTGGGGAAAGTGCAGGTACAGCAGAGGTAGCATCACATCTTGGAATGTTGCACGAAGATCCTTCTGGATCGACTCACACTTAACAGAACCTGAGTGGTTCATTCAATAAGTAGGCCCCGTCTACTTGGAAACAAAGTTTTCAAGCCATTTCTTTCCATCTTTTCAGATCAGCTTAATCGAGGAGTCCCCTGGTTCATTCATACTCTGAGGTTATAATGGAAGCTCTTAACCCTCTTAAGGTGAACATAAAAGGAAAATGGAAAGATTTAAGCTATGGAACAGCACCCCCAGTGTGCGTGTGGAGATACTGCGGGCTTAGGGAGGGATTCATGGCCACCAGGAGGACGTCTGACATTGACACTCAGGAGCCGAGCCCCAGGCAGAGCAAAGTAGACAGGGGCTAAATGATCATCTTCTCAAGGAAGTGAGGTCAGCAGCGGCCAGAAAAGCAAAAGTAGCAGTTCTGGTAGAGTCCCAATCAAGAAGGGACAAGATAGCACTTCTCCAGTGATCCAGGCCGTCACCGTGAGGAGGGTGGGGGTATCTCTGGTTTACGAACGGGGAACTTGAGATCAGTTTGTCAGAGGCATTTGAACCAGAGCGACTCCATCTTGAATAGGGTCTGGGTGAAATAAGGTTGCGATCTATTGGGCTGCATTCCTAGGAGGTGAAGGCATTCTAGTCACAGGATGAGGTAGGAGGTCAGTACAAGACACAGGTCACAAAGACCTTGCTTATAAAACAGGTTGCCATAAAGAAGCCGGCCGAAACCCACCAAAACCAAGATGGGGACGAAAGTGACTTCTGGTCATCCTCACTGCTCATTATACACTAATTATAATACATTAGCATGCTAAGAGACCCACCAGCACCATGACAGTTTACAAATGCCATGGCAACGTCAGGAAGTTACTGTATGTGGTCTAAAAGGGGAAGGAGCCCTCAGTTTCCAGGAATTTCCCATATCTTTCTGGGAAAACTCATGAATAATTTACCCTTCATTTAGCATGTAATCAAGAAATAACCATAAAAATGCTGACCAGCAGCCCTCAGGTCTGCTCTGCCCGTGGAGTAGCCATTCTTTCTTCCTTCACTTTCTTAATAAAGTTGCTTTCACTTTACTCTGTGGACTTGCCCCGAATTCTTATTGCATGAAGTCCAATAACACTGTCTTGGGGGCTGGATTGGGACCCTTTTCCGGTAATAAGTTAATGTACTTAAGGTCACACAGCTCATAATAGAGGGAGACTGGAATTGGACTCCAAGCCTAACTCCAAAGTGGATTATTCTTTTTTTTTTTTCTTTTGAGGCAGAGTCTCACTCTGTCGCCCAGTCTGGAGTGCAGTAGCGTGATCTTGGCTCACTGCAACCTCCACCTCCCAGGTTCAGGTGATTCTCCTGCGTCAGCCTCCCGAGTAGCTGGGATTACAGGTGTGCGCCACCATACCTGGCTAATTTTTGTATTTTTAGTAAAGACAGGGTTTCAACATATTGGCCAGGCTGGTCACAAACTCCTGACCTCAGGTGATCCGCCCTTGTCAGCCTCCCAAAGTGCTGGGATTATAGGCGTGAGCCACCATGCTTAGATGGATTGTTCTTAAACACTCTTGTTTTCAGTCAAGTGGTGGGTTTTTATGAAATTCTGCATTTAGTTTTATTTTAATACTTTATTGTGTTTTGTATCTTTGCTTTACATTATTGTTTGCAATACAAATTTAAAATTAATATTGGGCAGCTGTGTGCGGTGGCTTAGTGAGTGAGCTGAGATCCTACCACTACATTCCAGCCTTGGCAACAGAGAAAAAAGAAAAAAAATAATAATACTGGGGCCAGGTGCCGTGGCTCACGCCTGTAATCCCAACACTTTGGGAGGCCAAGGCAGGCGGATCACTTGAGCCCGGGAGTTCAAGACCAGCCTGGGCAACCTGTCTGTACAAAGAGTTAAAAAAAAAAAAAAAAAATAGTCAAGTATGGTGGTGCACACGCATAGTCCCAGCTACCTGGGAGGCTGAGGTGGGAGGATCACCTGAACCTGGGAGGCTGAGGCTGCAGTGAGCCATGATTACACCACTGTGCTCCAGCCTGGGTGACAGAGCAAGACTCTGTCTCAAAAAATCATAACGAAATGAAAATAACTTTCTTTGTAATTTTTCAGTGATAAGCCGAAAACAGAGATAGTTTTCCTGTAGCCATCAGTCTTTTTTTTTCTTGATTTCTAGAGCAATTTATTTCTTATTTCTGGTTGCTTCATGGATTCGGATAATTTCTACATTACTTATTCTGGAATTTAGAATTTCATCTCATTTGGGTCTTGATACCAAATTTTGCGACAGAGCTGTGAGCACTGTCTTCAAGCCTAATGAGAGTTTTATTATTTTAGTAGCAGGTGTGTGTCTTCAAAAGTAGTGGAGTTGAAAATAATATTTCTAACCTTGTCTATTTTTTTCTTTTGTTTTAAACGCAGTTAACAAGCACAAGCCCTGGCTGGAGCCCACCTACCACGGCATAGTCACAGAGAATGACAACACGGTGCTCCTCGACCCCCCGCTGATCGCGCTGGACAAAGATGCGCCTTTGCGATTTGCAGGTAGGAATGGGGCTTTCATTGACTCTTGATGAATCAGGCCTGGTCAGGAAGCATTCCGCACATCCCATTTGGATAATGCTGAGCGTTTCTGAAAATGTCTCGATAGCTGAGGGTTATTTGTAGCTCCTTTGTACCATGTTTTTTCTTTTTTTCCTTTTAATAGTTGGGGTAGCTGACAAAAAGACCTGTTCTTATAGTTGAAAAACAAACTGTTTAATTTAATTGCATAATTTTTTTCTTTATCTTAATGTAGCCAGATAACACCTAGACCAGTGCATCCCTGGCTCTAGTGTGCACATGGAGTACCTGAGGAATGTAGAGACAGCGGGTCTGGGAGGACCTGAGATTCTGCCTTTCTCACCTGCTCCTAGGTGCTGCTGGTGCTGCTGGTCCTCAAGTGGCATGGAGCCAGAGAATCACAGCGCCAGGGGTTCCTTGCATTACCTAGATTTCAATGACCTGAGAAGACTTACTTGAAGAAGTTGAGCAGTCTTTATAGAGGAATGCTTTTGGCATAGATTTTACCTTCAGTGAATTTTTAACTTGAGTTACTTCATAAGATTGTAGCCTCTGTCTTTATAGAGACAAACCTGTAGCATTGCTTTGGAGATTTTCATACTATAATAACCATCTATATTGCTAACATTTAATAGCATTTTCCAAGTCAGAGCTGTTCTGGCTTCACGTTGGGTCCTTAACTGGTAGAGAATGAGCTGCGTCACCTTTTTTCTGCCTCAGAGTTGGAATTGACATTGTAAAGTTAATTTTTAAGAGTTGTTTTCACATATTTTTCCAGATCAAATCTTCTCCTGCATGGCTGGGCGTAGTCACACGCCTGTAGTCTCAGCACTGTCGGGAGCTGAGGCAGGAGGATTGCTTGAGTCCAGGAGGTGGAGGCTGCATTGAGCCTTGATTGCGCCACTGCACTCCAGCCTGGGCAACAGAGCAAGACCCCATCTCAAAAAACAAAACAAACAAAAACTTCTCATATTAAAGAGTGTTCTGGCCGGGCACAGTGGCTCAGGCCTGTGCCAGCACTCTGGGAGGCCAAGGCGGGCGGGTCACAAGGTCAGGAGATCGAGACCATCCTGGCTAACACGGTGAAACCCCGTCTCTACTAAAAAAAAAAAAAAAAAAAAAAAAAAAAAAAAAAAAAAAAAAAAAATTAGCTGGGCGTGGTGGTGGGCGCCTGTAGTCCTAGATACTCCGGAGGCTGAGGCAGGAGAATGGCGTGAACCCAGGAGGCGGAGCTGCAGTGAGCTGAGATTGCGCCACTGCACTCCAGCCTGGGCAACAGAGTGAGACTCTGTCTCAAAAAAAAAAGTGTTCTATTTGTCTAGGGACAAATAAGAAAAATTGGATGAATTTGTATGAAACATATGTTAATTTTACTAAAGTAAGTTGAAGGAAATAAACATGAGTTTGTTTCTGAAGAGCTATTTGAAAAAGAAATTTGTACTTCATTCTGTTTAGGCGCCACATCACATTTTCAGCACAGTCACCCATGAACCAGCTTGTGCTGTAAAGATAGAGCCTCCCAAGTTGTTTTGTGTGTCTATTAATTTTCAGAGAGAATTCTGATGAAAAAGACAGTGGAGGCAGTACCCCATGCCGTGAACACACACACAGCATTTGTCCAGTTGCCGGGCTGATTATTTTTGCTTTTTCCCCCAGATTTTTTTTTTTCTTCTGAAACAGTCTTGCTCTGTCACCCAGGCTGGAGTGCAGTGGTGCAATCTCAGCTCACTGCAACCTCTGCCTCCCGGGTTCAAGCAGTTCTCCTGCCTCAGCCTCCAGAGTAGCTGGGATTACAGGCGCCCGCCACCACGCCCAGCTAATTTTTGTATTTTTAGTAGAGATGGGGTTTCACCATATTGGCCAGGCTGGTCTCGAACTCCTGACCTTGTGATCCACCCGCCTCGGCCTCCCAAAGTGCTGGGATTACAGGCTTGAGCCACCATGCCCGTCCTAATTTTTGTATTTTTAGTAGAGACGAGGTTTCACCATGTTGTTCAGGCTGGTCTTGAACTCCTGGCCGCAGGTGATCCACCTGCCTTGGCCTTGCAAAGTGCTAGTGGATAGATCATTTTAACAGAATTATTTAGCTTATGTTTTTGAGCAGTTTTATATACATTACTGACGTTTTATGCATTTCAAGAAGTGACTGCAGTCCAGGCTTCTGTATTTGCTCCCTCAGGTCCTCCTTTGCCTTGTGAAGTATCAGCGGTCCTGTTGTTCGTGCAGTGCGATCCTACTATGTTGTTAATAATTGATGCACTATTTTATTTTATTTTATTTTATTTTGTTTTATTTTTGAGACGGTGTCTCAGTTTGTCGCCCAGGCTAGAGTTCAGTGGTGCAATTTCGGCTCACTGCAACCTCCGCCTCCCAGATTCAAGCAATTCTCCTGCCTCAGCCTCCCATTAGCTGGGATTTCAGGTGCCTGCCACCATGCCCTGCTTGCTAATTTTTGTATTTTTATTAGAGACGGAGTTTCACCGTGTTGGCCAGGCTGGTCTTGAACTCCTGACCTCAGGTGATCTGCCCGCCTTGGCCTCCTGAAGTGCTGGGATTATAGGCATGAGCCACCACGCCCAGCCAATAATGCATGCACTTATAAAGCATGCATAGCAATGTCCCAGGCACTACTCTAAGTACTGTACAAATATTAATTTGTATTTAATCCCCAATAACCATAAGATAATAAATACGTTTTTCTGCATTAAAGGCAGGAGGCAGAGGCACAGAATATTTAAGCTATTGCTCTGGGCGTGTAGCTGGTCGGGGGTGCAGAGGCAGGGTTCCAGCCCAGGCGGGACGGCTGCCTGCTACAATGATGTAGCTACATCTTTAACTGCACGAGTTCACAAGGAAGTAGGAAATGAAATGTACGTCGAGTGTTAACTTTGAAGGAAAAAGTCTTATCAATGAAATATTTTTTTCTTATTGTATTTAATTTTATTGTGTATTTCTCAAACTTAAGATATTCTAGATGAAATAATACTTATACAAGTTTATTTTTTAGAGATTCTCAGGTTTTTTTTACTGATGTACAGAAATTGTTGTGATATGTATGTATTTTAACTGTATAGAAAAGCAATTTAAATCCAATTATAGTGGTAACTTGGTTGTATTTGCCATAGTGGATAGATAAGTCAATATTTTCCTTTTGGATGTATTCATGGGGGAAGCACAGTTACTCATATTTTTTTCTTTCTTTTTTATTTTTTGGAGATAATTCATATGCCACAAAAATCACCCTTTTTTTTTTTTTTTTTTTTTTTTTTTTTTTCTGAGACGGAGTCTCGCTCTGTCGCCCAGGCTGGAGTGCAGTGGCACGATCTTGGCTCACTGCAAGCTCTGCCTCCCGGGTTCACGCCATTCTCCTGCCTCAGCCTCCCGAGTAGCTGGGACTACAGGCGTCCGCCACCGCGCCCGGCTAAATTTTTGTATTTTTAGTAGAGATGGGGTTTCACCGTGGTCTCGATCTCCTGACCTCGTGATCTGCCCGCCTTGGCTTCCCAAAGTGCTGGGATTACAGGCGTGAGCCACCACGCCCGGCCAAAAAATCACCCTTTTAAAGTGTACAGCTCATTGAGTTTTAGAATGTTCCAAAAACCATGCACCTGCCAACCACTGTCTAACTCCAGAACATTTTCATCACCCCAAAAAGGAACTCTTGCACCAAGTGGCACTCATCCCTCAGTCCCCTCCACTCCCAAGCCCTGGCTACCACTACAGATTTCTCTATTCTGGATAATCATGTAAATGTGCTGTATGGCTTTTTGTGATGGGCGTCTCCCTTCCAGCATGGTGATTTCGCAGTTTACCTGTGTTGGGTGCCTAGCAGCCCCTCATTCCTTTTTTGTTGCTGGATATTATTCCATTCTATGAGTAGATCACATTTTGTTTCTCTGTTCATCCACTGATGGACGTTAGGGTTGCTTCTACTTTTTGGCTATTATGGGTCATGCTGCTGTGAACATTCCTGTACAGGTCTTTGTGTGGACATAGGTTTTCAGTCCTTTAGTATACATACAGGAGTGCAACTGATCCCCTTGACTGAAGTGTGGGGTCCTCTGCTGGAGGAGTGGGCAGCTGCATGGAGGGAAGGGAGCACCTGACCTGCTGCCATATCCCTCCTTACCTCCCCCTCTCCTTCCCTCCTTCCTTTCCTTCTTCCCTCCCTCCCTCCCTCTCATTTCCTTCCTCTCTCTCTCCTTCCCTCCTTCGCTCCTTCCCTCTGTCCTTTCCTTCCTCTCTCCCTCCCTCTGTCCTTTCCTTCCTCTCTCCCTCCCTCCCTCTCCCTCTCTTTTTCCCTCCCTCCCTCCCACCTATCCTTCCTCTCTTCCTCCTTCCCTCCCTCCCTCCTTCCCTCCTTCTGTTCTCCCCCCACTCCTTCCTTCCCTTCTTCCCTCCTTCCCCCTTTTCCTCCCTGCCTCCCTGCCTCCCTCCCTCCCTCTTTCCCTCCCTCCTTTACTTTCTCCCTGTGTTGCTTCCTCCTTCCCTCCCTCTTCTGTTGCTTTGGTGCCACCCAACACAGAACCCCGCCCCCATGGTGTCACCCAACACAGAACCCCGCCCCCATGATACCACCCAACACAGAACCCCACCCCCATGGTGCCACCCAGCACAGAACCCCGCCCCCATGGTGCCACCTAGCACAGAGCCCTGCCCCCATGGTGCCACCCGACACAGAACGCTAACCCCATGGTGCCACCCAGCACAGAACCCCGCCCCCATGGTGCCGCCCAGCACAGAACCCCGCCCCAAGGTGCCGCCCAGCACAGAACCCCGCCCCAAGGTGCCGCCCAGCACAGAACCCCGCCCCCTTGGTGCCGCCCAGCACAGAACCCCGCCCCCTTGGTGCCGCCCAGCACAGAACCCCGCCCCCATGGTGCCGCCCAACACAGGACCCCGCCCCCATGGTGCCGCCCAACACAGAATCCCGCCCCCATGGTGCCACCCAACATAGAACTCCGCCCCACATGGTGCCACCCAGCACAGAACCCTGCCCCCATGGTTTTGCCCAACACAGAACCCCGCCCCTATGGTGCTGCTGAACACAGAACCCCGCCCCCGTGGTGCCGTCAAGGACAACCCCGCCCCCATGGTGCCACCCAGCACAGAACAGGACCCTATGAGACTGAGCAGGGAGGTCAGGAACAGAGACCCTAGAGCCGAGGGACCAGTGAGTGAATCGTAGCTCTGCTACTTATTGGCTGTGTGGCCTTAGGCAAATTACTTACCCTTTCTGTGCCTCCGTTTCATCATTTGTAAAAGGATACAATGTCACAGACCTCATTAATGTCACAGACCTCATTGGTTTGGGGGAATGTTAGCTTCTTTATTCATACATGTGAAGAGCTTTAAACAGTGCATGGTACAGTAATTACTATCTACAGTGTTTGCCGCTGCTGTTATTACTACTAATAGAATCTTTTAAAAATATTTTTTCACTTAACATTTTGTGAGAAATATTTTTTCATCTTTCTACAAAAGTCGTTATAGTGTTGCATTTTCTTACAGACTTACTTAAGTATTTTTTGGATAAGACAGAGGCTAGACCTGGAGCCTTATTTTCATCTTAGATTGATTTGGGTGATGACATTGAGTTTAATTTTGCACCATGTTGAGGAGGAGGGTGGTGATGGTGGTGGTGGCATCTAACGTTTATTGAGTGCCTGCAGTTTAGCAGAGGTTGCTCTGAGGGCCCGGTGTGGGTTACTTTCTCCGATTCTTTTCAGCAGTTTTTTTTTTTTTTTGAGGTGGAGTCTTGTTCTGTTGCCCAGTCTGGAGTGCAGTGGTGCGATCTCGGCTCACTGCAACCTCCGCCTCCTGGGTTCAAGCAATTCTCCTGCCTCAGCCTCCCGAGTAGCTGGGACTACAAGCGCATGCCAGCATGCCTGGCTAATTTTTTGTAATTTTTATTAGAGACGGGGTGTTACCGTGTTCCCCAGGCTGGGTACAAACTCCTGAGCTCAGGCAGTCTGCCCGCCTCGGCCTCCCAAAGTGCTGGGATTACAGGCGTGAGCCACTGCGCCCGGCCTCTCTTCCCCAATCTTATGCAGTAGACATGCCCACTGTCCGTGTTCTCCAGGTGAGGAACCAGGCTCAGCGTGTCTGCCAGCTGCGTGACAGCAGGAGAAGCTACTTTGTTCTCCATTTTATCCCCAAAACCTCCATCAGTGCCTGGGACACAGTCACTCCATAGATATTTGTAGAGGGAGGAGATGAGTTTACCCAGGATCACACAGCTCGTAAATGACAGAGCCACCTCTGGGTCCAGCTCACTGTGTGAACATTCCGGTTCATAGTGTGATCCCGCTACAAGGTATGTGTGTGTGGGTAGCCACAGGAGTTCACTTGTCAGAGCTCTGAAATGAATGCATGTGCAATGCTGGGAGCTTAGGCATTGAAGCTCCTTGTAAGTCATCACTAATCAGACATTCACAATGAAGATCCAGTCTCGCCCAGATTGTTTCCTTGGGGTGAAATTCTGATACAGAGTCTTGGTATTTGTCAAGTGTTTTAGGAAATTTAAATGATTCAGTTTCTCGTTCTGCGCCTTCTCCTTAATCTGCTGAAAGCCTGAGTAGTCATGGGTCAGAAAACAATTTTTGCATTTTATTATTTATTTATTTATTTTTGAGACAGGGTCTCACTGTGTCACCCAGGCTGGAGTGCAGTGGCGCGATCCCGGCTCACTGCAACCTCTGCCTTCCGGGTTCAAGCAATTCTCATGCCTCAGCCTCCCGAGTAGCTGGGATCACAGGCGTGCACCACCACGAGCCAGCTAATTTTTTGTATTTTTAATAGAGACGGGGTTTCACCATGTTGGCCAGGCTGATCTCGAACTCCTGGCCTCAAGTGATCCTCCGCCTTGGCCTCCTAAAGTGCTGGGATTACGGGCGTGAGCCACCGCGCCTGGCCTGTTTTTTTTTTTTTTTTACGTTTTATATATTTCGTGGAGAGTTACAAGCTTGAGCCTCACGTGTGGGCCACAGGGTTGGGGCCTTGAAGATGCTGCATTCTGTTCTTGTCAGAAGCCATGCCTCCTCTCCCTGCGTCCTCTTCAGAGCTCCTCCTTCTAGAAGGTGATGGTGTTCTAGCAATCTCTTTCCTGCTTTTCCAGATTAAGTATGGATGTTTTACAAGATTGGTTGAACCATAGTGATACAAATAGAATCCAAAAGAAGTTTCAGGGCGAGAATGGGAACTTTGTTTTCATTGATAGTCAGTTAGAGCCCACCCAGGAGCCCTGTGATACTCTTGTCTGTATTCTTCGTTATGTGATTCACATGCCCTGAGGGTGGCCAGTGGGGTTAACTGCTGCATTTCACTGCCCAGTTTTGCTTTTTTAGCACATGTAACTGAGCTGACCTTGTGTTTGCAGCAGTGAATTGGTTGACCTGCATGAGATTGCCTTTTTTTTTTTTTTGAGACAGAGTCTCACTCTGTCGCCCAGGCTGGAGTGCAGTGGCGCGATCTCGGCTCACTGCAACCTCCCAGGTTCAAGCGATTCTCCTGCCTCAGCCTCCTGAGTAGCTGGGATTACAGGCGCCCGCCACCATGCCGGGCTAATTTTTGTATTTTTAGTAAAGGGAGGGTTTCGCTATGTTGGCCAGGCTGGCCGCAAACTGCTGACCTCAGGTGATCCACCTGCCTCAGTCTCCCAGAGTGCTGGGATTACAGGTGGAGCAACGGCGCCTGGCCTCCATTTTTTTTTTCTTTTTTTGAGATGGCGTCTCCGCCTCCTGGGTTCAAGTGATTTCGGCTAATTTTTGTATTTTTAGTAGAGACAGGGTTTCACCATATTGGCCAGGCTGGTCTCAAACTCTTGACCTCAAGGTCCCCCTGCCTCAGCCTCCTAAAGTGCTAGGATTACAGGCTTGAGCCACCACACCAGGCCAATTTTTTTTTTTTTTTTTCCTGAGACGGAGTCTCACTCTTGTCGCCCAGGCTATAGTGCAATGACGCGATCTCAGCTCATCGCAACCTTCGCCTCCCAGGTTCAAGTGATTCTCGTGTATCAGCCTCCCGAGTAGCTGGGATTGCAGGCACCTGCCACCACGCCTGGCTAATTTTGTATTTTTAGTAGAGATGGGGTTTCTCCATGTTGGTCAGGTGGCTCTTGAACTCCCAACCTCAGGTGATCTGCCTGCCTCCCAAAGTGCTGAGATTACAGGCCTGAGCCAGTGTGCCCGGCCCCATTTTTTTAAATGTTGAAATATTAAGGTATTTGAAAAAAAAAAATGACATTTCACATGCTTCAGCTTAATCGAAGGCAATAATCCATTGAGTAACAATTTTAAGTAAGTAGCTGAATGTTAGGACAGATGCTTCTTATTAACCGTGATTGACTTGAATGAACCCATTTTGGATGTAGGCACCACCCAGGAAGAGTTTGGGATCAGTAATGATTAAATACTAGGTAGCTATGCTAGGTTTTCTAGAGATGATTAAAAAAAAGTGTAAAAGTTGGTTCCTCTTCTCAAAGCCACTGATAATCTAGGTAAGAGGACCAAACCAACATTGGCAAAGGATACTAGGAAACTTGTAGTTCAGCACCGAGTGACAGAGGCAACGATGGTGTGGGCTAAGGAGGCAAGTGCTGCAGTTTGGATGTTTGTCCCCTCCAAACCTCATGTGGAAACTTTTTTTTTTTTTTTTTTTTAAAAAGATGGAGCCTCACTTCATCGCCCAAGCTGGAATGCAGCGGCGGGATCTCAGCTCACTGCAACCTCTGCCTCAGATATTCAAGCGTTTCTCCCACCTCAGCCTTCCGAGTAGCTGGGATTACAGGCCTGTGCCATCATACCTGGCTAATTTTTGTATTTTTAGTAGAGACATGGTTTCACCATGTTACCCAGGCTGGCCTTGAACCCCTGACCTCAAGTGATCCACCTGCCTTGGCCTCCCAAAGTGTTGGGATTACAGGCATGAGCCATGGTACCCCTAACTGAAACTTGATCCCAGTGTTGGAGGTGGGGCCTAATGGGAGGTGTTTGGGTCACAGGGGGTGAATCCTTCATGAATAGATTAATGTTTTCCCTGCCTATGGGGGTGAGGTGGTGGGGTGGGGGGTAGTGGGTGAATTCTCACTCTTTTAGTTCCCACAAGAGCTCATTGCTAAAAAGAGCCTGTGGTTGCTCCTCCTCCTCCCCCCACCCACCTCTTTCTCTCTCTCTCTGTCTCTCTCTCGCTCTGTCTCTGTCTCTCTCTCTCTCTTTCTTTCTTTCTTTCTCTCTCACCATGTGATTTCTGCACACAACTCGCCTTGGCCTTCCGCAGTGATTGGAAGTAGCCTGAGGCCCTCATCAGATGCAGATGCAGATGCCCAACCTTGAACTTCCCAGCCATCAGAAGTGTGAACCAAAGAAACCTTTTTTCTTTATAGCTTACACAGCCTCAGGTCTTCCTTTGTAGCGACACTGAATGGGCTGAGACAGACCAGAAGTGGTTCTACAGTGGTTTACAGGGCTCAAGCCCTGTAAAGGGTGGGTGGAGTTTGCACAGGCAGTGAAGGGAGGGGAAAGGTGGGAGCAGAGGTGGGAACTGGCAGGGCCTCCCCGGGTAGGTGACCAGGTCAGCTTGTGTGGTGTGGGGTGTAGAGGAGCACAGGGTTGAAGTCAGCTTGAGTCCACATGGTTTCCATTGCTAGGCTGAATGGATGCATGGGGTTTTCCAGTGCTATGTCTGGATCACCTGGGGCCCTGGCATAGAGTGCAGGTTCCTGAGCTTTATGCTCAGCCGCCTAGTCTGTACCTCCAGGAGTGGCACCTGAGAAGTCCACACCAGCCAGCTAGGCTTGCAAACCCCTGATGGGCCACCTTCCCAGGTCTGCAGACTGTCTATGTTGGAGTCATCTGGCAGTGCTTGCTCCAAATACAGACCACTGGGCTCTGCCCCTAGAACCACCAAGTCAGAATTTCTGGGGATGGAGCTTGGAAACCACATTTTTAAGAAGCTTCACAGACCGTTTTTGGCACACTAGAATTTGAGAGCCACTGCTGTAGTCAGTGAGGAACTTGCGAGAGCGTAACTCTTGGAGTCTGTGGTTATTGTTACATATATTTAAGGTACCCTAGGCTGGGTGCAGTGGTTCACACCTGTAATCCCAGCACTTTGGGAGGCCAAGGCAAGGAGATCACTTGAGGTCAGGAGTTTGAGACCAGCCTGGCCAACATGGTGAAACCCTGTCTCAACTAAAAATACAAAAATTAGCCAGGCGTGGTGGTGCACGCCTGTAGTCCCAGCTACTTGGGAGGCTGAGGCACAAGAATCACTTGAACACAGGAGGTGGAGGATGCTGTGAGCCGAGGTTGTGCCACTGCACTCCAGCCTGGGTGACAGAGTGAGACTCTGTCTCCAAAAAAAAAAAAAAGAAAAAAAAGGTACCCTGAAAAAACTACTGATTAGAGACACATATGAGCTTGTTCCAGAAACTAGCCTGGACCAGTAAGCAAGGAAGCCAGAGGTCACCAAACATCAGGGACAGCCCGGACACCCAGCCATTGAGTGTGGGCACCAAGGCCAAGTGGAGCAGAGAGAAGTGGATAGTTGCTGCTTAGCAAGTGTCCATTTTCTCTTTTTTTTTTTTTTTTGAGATGGAGTCTCACTCTGTCGCCCAGGCTGGAGTGCAGTGGCACGATCTCGGCTCACTGCAACCTCCGCCTCCCAGGTTCAAACGATTCTCATGCCTCAGCCTCCTGAGTAGCTGGAATTACAGGTGCCTGCCACTATGTCCAGCAATTTTTTGTATTTTTAGTAGAGACGGGTTTCACCATGTTGGCCAGGCTGGTCTCGAACTCCTGACCTCAGGTGATCCACCCACCTTGGCCTCCCAAAGTGCTGGGATTACAGGTGTGGGCCACCACATCCGGCCCATTTTCTCTTCCTTACAGCCCCATGATCCGTTTCCCATTGGGCACAGATCAGTGGATCTACAACCTGTTACCCCACTTCCCCCAGCCAAGTGTGTGGATAGTGTGAGCTAGGCTGAACAGGTTCCCTTCCCTGAAGTTTGTATGGTGAGTGGAGCGACAGCGATGCTAAGAATAGTTGCGGTTCGGGTCTGTCTGTCCAGGCTGTTTTGCAGTGGGACTGTTGCGGTTCCTGTTTCTTGGTCTCCAGCCGCCTTGGCTTCCACCTGTTTCCAAGTCCCTTTCTCTGGCCTACAGTCAGTTCCATGAGTTCCCGATAGTTTTCCAATCAGTTTCCTTTTGCTAAGTTACCTAGAAAGGATTTGTGTTGCTTACAATCAGAGAACCTTAGCTGTTATACGTAAGGAGCAAAAGAAACACTTGCAATATAAGGGCAGGGTCCCCTGAGAGCTGGGAGACATGTGTAGGAGGGGCCATCTCAGATTAGGAAGAAGACTTTGAAAGAACAGCAGGGCCAGCCTAAAGCTGGGGTTTGTCAAAGGCACAGATGAGGAAAGTGAGGGCAAAGTGCTGTCAGCTGAGAACCCTGCACATGACTTTGGATATCCAGAAGTCAAATCTAAACTTTGTTGGGTTCATCCATTTTTCATATTTTTACGTTTTGCTTTAAAAATTCCTTAAAAAAATTTTTTTTTAAATTTTTAGTCATGGTCTCACTCCGTCGCCCAGAGTACAGAGGCTGGAGTGCAGTGGCATGATCATGGCTCACTACAGGCTTAACATCCCAGGCCCAGGTGATTCTCCCACCTTAGGCTCCCAAGTAGCCGGAACCACAGGCACACGCCACCACTCCCAGCTAATTTTTGTATTTTTGGTAGAGACAGGATTTCACCGTGTTGGCCAGGCTGGTCTCGAACTCCTGACCTCAGGTGATCCACCCACCTCAGCCTCCCAAAGTGCTGGGATTACAGGCGTGAGCTACCAGACCTGCCCCTCAAATTTCTTAAGTAAAGTTCCTTTTGACCATTTTAGATGATCTCCTAGGGGAATGAAGGTTTGGGGAAAGAGACTGGAAGGATTTGGCCCATTCCTAGGAGAGCCTAACTAGAGAGGTTGTCTGGGAAGCCTCGTTGGGTGTTTTCAGCTTGATAAAAGCAGGGTTTTAGGTAGATTTGCCTAGCAGAGCCAGCTGAATTGAGTGGGAGGGAGCAGGGCAGAAAGGAACTGGGATGTGAGAGGCAATTCTGAGTGGTCCTTCCCTGCAGTGGATGAGGTTGTTTGAGTTTGAGAGAGGCTGAGTTTAGGATAGTGAGTGGTGGAGCTGCACCTTCATATGTGATGGTGCCGTAGCATGCATTGGACTACTGTGAACTGGGGCGGGCGTGGTGGCTCATGCCTGTAATCCCAGCTCTTAGGGAGGCTGAGGCAGGTGGATCGCTTGAGCTCAGGAGTTCAAGACCAGCCTGGGCAACATGGTGAAACCCCGCCTCTACCAAAAAAAAAAAAAAAAAAAAAAAAGCCGGGAATGGGTGGCATGCACCTGTGGTCCGAGCTACTCGGGAGGCTGAGGGGGGAGAATCGCTGGAACTCAGGAGGTGGAGGTCCCATCCATTCCCCTAAAAATCCCTTAAATGTCCCCTTGGGACAGTGCCTAGTTCAGCCCTCATTGTATCTCATCGGAGGTACTATGGTAGCCCCTGCCTTGCTCCGGTCCTGTCTGTCTTCCTTATTAAAAGTAGAGTTTTAGGTTGAATGCACAAATGGCCCCTTGAGGTAGGCGTACTGGCTGACCCTGCAGATGACTCAGCAGGCTCTGCAGTGATGGGCTTGGTTGCAAGGCTGGTGCGGAAGACCCAGGTCTGCCTGAGTTTTGCAAAGCCCACACTGCACCTGCCGCCTTGAACTACCAACCGGGCGAGTTGGTTTTTTAAGTCCTTGTAGGTAAAGGACCCAGCCTGACTGGCAATTGGATAAGTACTGGTGGATTTGAGGCACCATATCCCGTTGGTGGAACTCATTAAAGTAGCCAATGTCAATACTCAGGATATTGAGTATTCTGAAAGCTAGGATTGTATCATTGCATTCCAGCCTGGGCAACAGAGGGAAACCCTGTCTCTAAAACAACCAACCAACAAGCAGGAAATCTGCACTTACCTATGGAGAGACCTGTGTCAGGAAAGCACACCACGATCATTGTCATTAATGTCAATTCAGATGATGTGGAACTACCTCGCTATTCCACAGTAGACTCAAGTCAAAAACTGAGAAGTTTTATCTGAATTAAAGCTGGGCAACCAAAATTACTTTAAAATGTATTATGCAGTATTAATATGCATCAAAACATGTAATATTGTGAGTTAGCACATCCTGGAAAACATTTGGACATGTCTGGTACCGGGCAGTTTTACTCGTGGGTGTCTCTCTAGAGCAGAGATCAGCAAACCTTTTCTGTGAAGAACTAGATAGGGACTATTTTAAGCTTTGGGGCCCCTCGGATCTCTTTTGCAATGATGTAACTCTGCAACAACCTCTGCCCTTGCAGTGTGAAAGCAAAGACCATATATTAAACAAATGAGCATGTCTGTGTTCCAGTGATACATATTTATAGAAACTGTATTTGAGGCCAGGCGCGGTGGCTCACACCTGTAATCTTAGCACTTCGGGAGGCTGAGGCAGGCGGATCACGAGGTCAGGAGATCAAGACCATCCTGGCTAACACGGTGAAACCCCGTCTCTACTAAAAATACAAAAACAAAAAATTAGCCGGCGTGGTGGCGGTCACCTGTAATCCCAGCCACTCGGGAGGCTGAGGTGGGAGAATGGCGTGAACCTGGGAGGTGGAGCTTGCAGTGAGCCGACATCATGCCACTGCACTCCAGCCTGGGCAACAGAGCAAGGACTCCATCTCAAAACAAACAAACAAAAAGAAACTGTATTTGAAATTCATGTAATTTTCTCATGTTATGAAGTACTGTTAAAAATTGTTTTTAGCGTGTGGGCTCTTCAAAATCAGGAACAGGTTGGACTTTCTGGAAACAGCACTTTGCAGACCCCTAATTCAAAGCAGCTGTGTTCAGTGGGACTTGCTGTGCCAAGGGGAGCGCTCTGCGTCCACTGTCTCCTTGCAGCAGGCACCAGCCACATGTGGCTGCTGGGCCCTTGAGAACCGGCCAGTGTAACTGAGGAACTGGATTTTTCACACTGTTTGATTTTTAGCATGAATTTTCATTTGCATTTGAACAGCCCCACGTGGCTAATGGCTACCGTGTTAGGCAGCACAGGTGTACAGAGGCTCTTGTACACGCGCAGCAGCAAGCAGGGACAGAAATAATCATGACACCATTGTTTTTAAACAGCAGGAACAACTGATGGCATTTTCACACAATGGAAAATGATTGTAATAATAGCAAACATTTGTTAAGTGTTCTCTTTCCGCCAGGCAGTGTTTTAAGCACTTTACATGTTTTGACCCGTGGATTCTCAGTGTTAGGTAGTAGTGAAAATGAATAAACTATAGCTACCTATACCAGCAAGGATGAATAAATCTTAGACACACAAAGTTGCATGAAAAAGCAAGTCATGGCCGGGTGCGGTGGCTCACGCCTGTAATCCCAGCACTTTGGGAGGCCGAGGTGGGTGGATCACTTGAGATCAGGAGTTCAAGACCAGCCTGGCCAATATGGTGAAATCCCATTTCTACTAAAAGTACAAAAATTAGCGAGACTTGGTGGCAGGCGCCTGTAATCCCAGCTGCTTGGGAGGCTGAGGCATGAGAATCACATGAACCTGGGGATCTGAGGTTGCAGTGAGCTGAGATGCTACCACTGTACTCCAGCCTGGGCAGCAGAGTGAGACTCTGTCTCAAAAAAAAAAAAAAAAAAAAAAAGCAAGTCATAAAAACTGCACGTGGGCCGGGTGCAGTGGCTCATGCCTGTAATCCCAGCACTTTGGGAGGCCGAGGCGGGCGGATCACCTGATGTCGGGAGTTCAAGACCAGCCTGTCCAACGCAGAGAAACCCCATCTCTACTAAAAATACAAAATTAGCCGGGCGTGGTGGCGCATGTCTGTCATCCCAGCTACTCAGGAGGCTGAGGCAGGAGAATCAATCGCTTGAACCCGGGAGGCAGAGGCTGCAGTGAGCCGAGATCACACCATTGCACTCCAGCCTGGGCAACAAGAGCGAAACTCCGTCCCCCCTCCCAAAAAACAAACAAACAACGCATGCCATGTGATACCATTTTTAAAACCTTAAAACCAAGCAAAATGAAACAACACTGTTCAGGGAAAATAAATGGTAGAACTATTATCAAAGCAAGGGAATTCAAGCCGTGTTACCTTTGGGGGAGAGAAGGTGCCGCCAGTGAGGCCCAATGTGTTGAGGGGCAGTGGAATTCCTGACCTCTTCACATTTCCACTCCTCCATAGTAAAGGGTTTATAAGCAGGATGTATATTGACTTAGTAGAACAGAGCTTTCATGTAATAAAAACAGTGACCATTGTAGCATCCCTACAGTTAGTTTTGAATCTGGTTTCTATTCACATTTAAGCAGATGTTCCATTAGCAGAGGGGTTTATATTTGTTGCCTTGGTTGGGTACTTTGGATTAGAAAAATATTGTTTTTTTTTTTCAGTTCAAGAACAAAGGGTTAAAACCTTTTGCTCTGGCCGGGCGCGGTGGCTCACGCCTGTAATCCCAGCACTTCGGGAGGCCGAGGCGGGTGAATCACGAGGTCTGGAGATCGAGACCATCCTGGCTAACATGGTGAAACCCTGTCTCTACTAAAAATACAAAAAAAATTAGCCGGGCGTGGTGGCCGGCGCCTGTAGTCCCGGCTACTCGGGAGGCTGAGGTAGGAGAATGGGGTGAACCCAGGAGGCGGAGCTTGCAGTGAGCCGAGATTGCACCCTTGCACTCCAGCCTGGGCGACTGAGCAAGACTCCATCTCAAAAAAAAAAAAACAAAAAACAAAAAAAACACAACCTTTTGCTCCAAATTTTTGTTTCATTAAATCTACTGATGAGTTGAATGTTACCGGAATCTAGCTGAGAGAATTTAGGTTGGAAATGAACATCTGAAAACTGCAAAATAACAAATAGATGTACTTATTCATGGTTTGTCACTAGAGTGTTCATTAAAAGAAAAATCCTGCCGGGCACGGGGGCTCACGCCTGTAATCCCAGCACTTTGGGAGGCTGAGGCGGGCAGATGACAAGGTCAGGAGATCGAGACCATCCTGGCTAACATGGTGATACCCTGTCTCTACTAAAAATACAAAAAATTAGCCGGGTGTGGTGGCGGGCACCTGTAGTCCCAGCTACTCGGGAGGCTGAGGCAGGAGAATGGCGAACCCAGGAGGCGGAGCTTGCAGTGAGCTGAGATAGCACCACTGCATTCCAGCCTGGGCGACAGAGCGAGACTCCATCTCAAAAAAAAAAAAAAAGAAAAAAATCCTAATGACCCCTGAGGGTGTTAGGACACTTCATGTAGGAGTATTTCATCCCTAAATTAATAACTTCAGAATTACGCAGTAGTTCATGGTAAGTTGGATTCAAAGTGACGTTTTGTTCCTGAAGGTTAGGTTTTGCTCTAGCAACTGTAGAAGCCAGTCGCTGAGCTTGGTGTGGAAATGTGTAATATGTGCACCTTTGACTTTTTTCCTTAGTATATTCCGTCTTCATTCTTTCCTGTATTACTGACATGGGCTTATCTTTTCTCCCTTTAGAGAGTTTTGAGGTGACAGTCACCAAAGAAGGTGATAAAGGGTTCTTTCTTCCCCTCTTATGAATATTAACCCACTAACTTTGTTTATAAAATTGGGAATCAGCCCTTAAACAGAAGAAACTGTCATGCTCTTTTATCCTTATTTATTCTCCTACTTTGTTTCTATTTTAAAGTATATTGATGGAAATTGTATGTAACCAGACCCTTGGTTAGAAATATCTGGAAATCAGACATCCATTTGAACTGTATGGATAACACTGTACATTTTTGTTTAATCGAACTTCAGAGATTTGCTTTGTAACAATTTTCTATTAGTTGGAATTGTGGAAGGAGCGCAGTCTTATTTTCATGTGAAATACATTTTGTGGAGTTTTACATCGACATCAAAACATTTATACTGTTCTGCCATGGACAAGAATGGAAACATAGATTTTTAACTCCTAATTAAGCTTGTGAGCCAATTTAGATGTAGAGAAGTTCCCAGGCTGGTGTCTTTTTCAGGTTTGATAGGATAAAGTCCAAAACAAAGGCAAGTCTAGCCAGTTCCTCCCATAATAGAAACTGTGTCTGAATCGTAGATGATAAAATAGCTGTTGAAATGGATGCCTGACGAGTCGGTATTTCTACCTTTCTCATTGAGTAGTTTGTTTTGATTCCCTAATTTTAGCCAGGCTCATTGCACAGGAAGACTTGTTTCCTTTGATTTTTTCTTTTTTTTTTTGACAGAATTTCTGTAATTACGGTGCTGATCCTATATCTCACGCTTCCTCCTCTCTCAACACATAACTGCGTTTTAGCTTCTCTCTGGTCCAAATCAAACTGGCTGCCAGCCCTCCCAGGAGCTGGGGCAGCGCTGGTGTTCTCAGGCCTGGCTGTGTGCTAATGAGACTCCTTTTACCCTCGAGCTATCTAAGTGCTCCTGTGGAATGCCTGTCTATATTTTCTTCTCTCTCTCTTTTGTATTCCTGCATGAATGGATGCAAAGTAAACAAGTTGCTTGGAAAGCCAGAATCTGCTTCATCTTACTAAAGCCCCAGAACTTCCCCATGTTTAAAGCACAGTGCCCCTGCTTTGTCCACGGACCCTCCAAACCCCTGGCTGCCGAATTATTGTCATTTATTTTCTTTGGGGGTGGAGAGTGGGGGGAGGAGGGCAAGGTGCAGAAGATCTATGTGGCAGGAATTCTAACCTGTTCTGCTTTGACTCCCTAGGTGAGATTTGTGGATTTAAAATTCACGGGCAGAATGTCCCCTTTGATGCAGTGGTAGTGGATAAATCCACTGGTGAGGGAGTCATTCGCTCCAAAGAGAAACTGGACTGTGAGCTGCAGAAAGACTATTCATTCACCATCCAGGCCTATGATTGTGGGAAGGGACCTGATGGCACCAACGTGAAAAAGTCTCATAAGTAAGTAAGCTGGACAAAGAGCGAACATAACCCGCCGAGTAAACGTGTGTGCGCAGAACGAAAATAGTAGTGACTATTGCCTGCTCCCCAAGACTGTGTTTTTGAAATAGGCAAAAGATAGTTCTCAAGTGTCTACAATTAGATTGTAAACTCTTGGAGGGCAGGAATCATGTCTACCCTTGTGTACAGCTCCTAGCAAGAGCCTCGCTCACATTAGTCATATTAGGTTTTTTGGGGTTGTTTTTGTTTGTTTTTTGAGATGGAGTTTTGCTGTTGTTGCCCAGGCTGGAGTGCAATGGCATGATCTTGGCTCGCCACAACCTCCGCCTCCTGGGTTCAAGCGATTCTCCTGCCTCAACCTCCCTCATAGCTGGGATTACAGGCATGCGCCACCACGCTCAGCTAATTTTGTATTTTTAGTAGAGATGGGGTTTCTCCATGTTGGTCAGGCTGGTCTCAAACTCCCGACCTCAGGTGATCCGCCTGCCTGGGCCTCCTAAAGTGCTGGGATTATAGGCGTGAGCTGTGCCTGGCCTTTTTGTGTTTTGTTTTTGAGATGGAGTTTCACTGTTTCACCCAGGCTGGAGTGTAGTGGCATGATCTCGGCTCATTGCAACCTCCGCCTTCCGGTTTCAAGCGATTTTCCTGCCTCAGCCTCCCAAGTAGCTGGGATTACAGGTGCCTGCCACCACGCCTGGCTAATTTTTGTGTTTTTAGTAGAGACAGGTTTCACCACGTTGGCCAGGCTGGTCTCAAACTCCTGACCTCATCATTCACCTGCCTCGGCCTCTCAAAGTGCTGGGATTACAGGCATGAGCCACTGTACGTGGCCTGGGTTTTTAATAAATGAATGAGTGAATAATTTTATCACACCAGATACTCTATTAAAGAAATAAAGGCCCTACATTAAAAATTGAAAAAGTCTGCTTCTCCCTTAGGAAGGTTATTTTGTTGTCATGTTTATCGTTTGCTGTAATTCCTAAGGGCATAAACTTAATCATTATTGGCCAGGCACAGTGGCTCACACCTATAATCCCAGCACTTTGGGAGGCTGAGGTGGGAAGATTGCTTGAGCCTAGGAGTTTGAGAGCAGCCTAGACAATGTAGGAGATGCCATCTCTACAAAACATAAACAGTTAGCCAGGTATGGTGGCGCATGCCTGTGGTCTCAGCTACTTGGGAGGCTAAGGTGGGAGGATTGCTTGAGCCCAAGAGGTTGAGGCTGCAGTGAGCCATGGTTGTGCCACTGTACTCCAGCCTGAGTGTCAGAGTGAGACCCTGTCCCTAAAAAACAACAACAAAAATTGGCCAGGCACGGTGGCTCACGCCTGTAATCCCAGCACTTTGGGAGGCCGAGGCAGGCAGATCACCTGAGGTGATTTTCACCTGAGGTCAGGAGTTCATGACCAGCCTGCCAACATGGAGAAACCCTGTCTCTACTAAAAATACAAAATTAACCAGGCGTGGTGGCGCGTGCCTGTAGTCCCTGCTTCTCGGGAGGCTGAGGCAGGAGAATCACTGGAACCTGGGAGGTGGAGGTTGCAGTGAGCCAGGACCACACCATTGCACTCCAGCCTGGGCAAAAAGAATGAAACTCTGTCTCAAAAAAAAAAAATAAAAAAAATTAGTCACTGCTGGTGGAAGTAGGCTGACTCGCTGCCACAATCCTTAGTGTGTTGCTGCACCTCCTGCCAGTTAGGAACTGCAGGTGTAACAGAGAGGGCTTTGGACAAGACAACATAGAACAGGGGTCGTCATACCTCAGGACGTGGGCCAGTACTGGTCCGTGGACTCTTAGGAACCTGGCCACACAGCAGGAGGTCAATAGCATGTGAGCGAGTGAGCATTACTGCCTGAGCTCCACCTCCTGTCAGATCAGCACGAACCCTGTTGTGAACTGTGCCTGCCAGGGATCTAGGTTGTGCGCTCCTTATGAGAATCGACTGCCTGATGATCTGAGGTGGGGCATTTTCATCCCAAAACCATCCTCCCACCCCCATCTGTAGAGAAATTGCCTTCCATGAAATCAGTCCTTGGTGCCAAAAAGTTTGGGGACTGCTGGTGTTCTCAAGTCCAGTGTCTTCTACAATTAGATTGTAAGCTCTAGTCTTTTCTAGAGGTCTAGTCTTTTCTCCACCACTTGCTAGCCCTTTGGCATTGTGCAAATTTAATTTTGTTGAGTCTGTTTCTTTTTCTTTTGTTTTATTTATTTATTTATTTTTTGAGGCAGAGTCTCACTCCATCACCCAGGCTGGAGTGCAGTGGCACAATCTCGGCTCACTGCAACCTCCACCTCCAGGGTTCAAGCAATTCTTGTGCCTCAGCCTCCCAAGCAGCTGGGATTACAGGCACGCGCCACCACACCTGGCTAATTTTTGTATTTTTGGTAGAGACGGGGTTTCACCATGTTGGCCAGGATGGTCTTGAACTCAGACCTCTGGTGACCCTCCCGCCTCAGCCTCCCAAAGTGCTGGGATAGGTGTGAGCCACCACACCCGGCCTTGAGTCTCAGTTTCTACTTAGCACATCTACTAAAGAAGGGTATGTGGGTGAGATGGTGTCTCATAACCCATTGTGAGGGTCAGACCGATGGCACTGGGATGAGGAGGCTCATGGTGAGCAGAGGGTGCAGTGCCCCAGTGAGTCACTTCTCTTTTTCCACAGTGTAATGTTATTGTTTCCCTTGAAAAGGTCAGATTTTGACCAAAGTCCTTGTCTGATTCAGAAGCATGCCCTGACCATTAGCCCTTGAAACCTACAGTTTTCTTTATTTGTAGCCAGGTCTGATGACACCCTAATTTTCTTGGTAACTGAGTTGGGTTATTGGCAGGTGGCAACGGCCTGCCTCTCCTGAGCTGTTCCATTTGTTGAATCAGGACCAGGTGATGCCGTGGTCTCTAGCCTATTCCCTAGAAGTAGGACAGAATTCGTTTGACTCTCAGAATCAAACCATTTCATGCTTTCTCTGTTTCATACCCCTTCTTCCCTTGGCTCTATTTTTTTTCTGGATTTTGTGACAAAATATGTTTCAACTTTATAATTGGAGAGCAAACAGACGTCTGGTATTGTTTATCTCCCTTCTGCCTGTCTTGTCCCATATTGTCAAAAAAAAAAAAAAAACCCAAGTCTTTTATTTTAGATGATTGCTTTTTTGCTTTATTCTTAGGATGTGGAAGAATCGACCCAAATCCCTCTTTTAACTTTCTGTTATCTGCACACTGAATGAAAAGCAGTGAATAGCTTGGTTTAATTTTTGACTTCATCATATGAATTTCATGAAACAAGGTATCAGAAACAGGAAATTTTAAAGTAGGGCAGAATTGGGTAAACACACATACACACTCTCTGTCTGTCTCTCTCTCTCACACCGAAAACAAGCAGAAAAATATTTTTCTCCCTCCCTTCGTCCAGAGCAACTGTCCATATTCAGGTGAACGACGTGAACGAGTACGCGCCCGTGTTCAAGGAGAAGTCCTACAAAGCCACGGCCATCGAGGGGAAGCAGTACGACAGCATTTTGAGGGTGGAGGCCGTGGATGCCGACTGCTCCCCTCAGTTCAGCCAGATTTGCAGCTACGAAATCATCACTCCAGACGTGCCCTTTACGGTCGACAAAGATGGTAAGAATAGAGGAGCCGGCTTTTCAGCTAGGCAGACAGTCCCTGCTAACCCCACTGACTTTACACTCCAGCTTCTGTGCTTTGTCAGAACTTCACGGAACTCACAAGTTGGGAGCCCTAACCTGGTGTGTGTTTGCTTTTAATTGTAAAAACATTTAAGTTTCTACTTTGTCCCCTAACAGCTTCTTCTCTGGAACCTGTAAGTCCTGTGTTCTCTTGTGGGGCTCACCTCTTTTTTGCTTTCCCACCAAAATCAAATAAAAATCCTCCCACCTGACGTGGCTGTATTTTTTTAATCTTCTTGACTTTCAGTCCACATGCATCTGAAGGAGACTGACCTTTACGTTTAGTTTGTCTTATTTTCTGTTCATTAAGTTTTTTGTTTTTGTTTTTGTGGTTTTTTTTGAGACAGTTTCTCACTCTGTTCCCCAGGCTGGACTACAGTGGTGCAATCTCAGCTCACTGCAACATCTGCCTCCCGGGTTCAAGCGATTCTCCTACCTCAGCCTCTCGAGTAGCTGGGATTACAGGTGCCCACCACCACGTCCAGCTATTTTTTTTTTTTTTTTTTTTTTTTTTTTTTTTTTTGTATTTTTAGTAGAGACGGGGTTTCACCATGTTGGCCAGACTGGTCTTGAACTCCTGACCTCAGGTGATCCGCCCACCTTGGCCTCCCAAAGTGCTGGGATTACATGTGTGACAGGTGTGACATGTGTGACAGGTGTGACAGGCGTGACAGGTGTGACAGGCGTGACAGGTGTGACATGTGTGACAGGTGTGACATGTGTGACAGGTGTGACAGGTGTGACATGTGTGACAGGTGTGACAGGTGTGACATGCGTGACATGCGTGACATGCGTGAGCCGCCGCGCCCGGCCATGTTCTCCATTAAGTTAGAATCTCCTGTGACATCTTTTTTTTTTTTTTCTCGAGAGAAGGTCTTGCTCTGTCGCCCAGGCTGGAATGTAGTGGTGCAGTCACTGCTCACTGTAACCTCGAACTCCTGGGCTCAAGGGATCCTCCCGCCACAGCCTTGCTAGTAGCTGGGACTGCAGTCCCAGCTACTTGGGAGGCTGAGGTGGGAGAATCGCTTGAACCCAGGAGGCAGAGGTTGCAGTGAGCCGAGATTAGGCCACTGCACTCCAGCCTGGGCAAGAGAACGAGACCCTGTTCCAAAAAGAAAAAAAAGATAATACAGTGTTTCCATTGTTAATTAATGCACAGTCTAGAATCTTTGATGGAATTGTGGACATTGCAAACACTTTCCAGAGATGTGTACTCACGTTCAAAAAGCAGGCTTCTGTTCTAAGCAGGTGGGGGTAGGAAATCTCTCTTTCTTTTAATATAGTAAATGTTTGATCAGCGATCTTGTATTTAATATTAATTTGTATTTAATATTTGTATTACAATTATTAAATTGTAATATTAAATTTAAATTAAAATATTAAATACAATTAATACAAATTGTATTAATTGTATTTAATATTAATTTGAGGTACTTGAATTATTACTTTTTAATTCTCTGAATGTGTGTAAACAGTTAAATCTTAATGTAAAGCCCAATGTAACACTGTGAGAGTAAGTGGAGACTGAGCTGTGTAGCTCCGTCTCTTCTGTTGAAACTCTTCAGGGTGGATTTAGTGTGTGTTAGGGCTCAGGGAGGACAGGTTGAGGGTTAAGCATCCCAAGCATATGTTTATTTCTGGCTGAGTATTTACAGGGCTTAAA
This sequence comes from Pongo abelii, assembly GCF_028885655.2. Lineage (NCBI taxonomy): Eukaryota > Metazoa > Chordata > Mammalia > Primates > Hominidae > Pongo > Pongo abelii. The sequence continues at coordinate 224,477,755 of NC_071985.2, forward strand.
GCCTATGCATTTTGTCTTTCCGCCTAGGACAACAAAAGTAAAACCAGCGTGGGTTTTGGCTCTCACTGTTGTTTTTGCTCTCTGTAAGGTTATATAAAAAACACAGAGAAATTAAACTATGGGAAAGAACATCAGTATAAGCTGACCGTCACCGCCTATGACTGTGGGAAGAAGAGAGCCGCAGAAGATGTTTTGGTGAAGATCAGCATTAAGCCCACCTGCACCCCCGGGTGGCAAGGTGAGCCTCATTCTCTCCCCTGCGCTCACATCTGCTCTTAAAACTGATATATGTGGCAGCAACCTAAAGTGTGTGTTTTCCTTCTCTCCTCCCCTGCTGACTTGTGGACCAACACAGGATGGAACAACAGGATTGAGTATGAGCCGGGCACAGGAGCGTTGGCCGTCTTTCCAAATATCCACTTGGAGACATGTGACGAGCCAGTCGCCTCAGTACAGGCCACAGTGGAGCTAGAAACCAGCCACATAGGGAAAGGCTGCGACCGAGACACCTACTCGGAGACGTCCCTCCACCGGCTCTGTGGTAAGGAGATCAGGCGTTCCTGCATCCGGCTGGCTTTGGTGAAGGTGGGAGGGACCTTTACAACTGGAAATACTTGTGTGTGTGTTGTGTTCATAATTATAAACTGTGATAGAGAATCTGCATTTCTGAAGTGAACTTTGCTGCCTTGCTGGCTAGTTTTCATACTGGATGGGCTTCGGGGGTGGGGCAGGAGGTGGACATCAACTCCTAAACGTCTATTCAACATACTGTGTATATGTGCGTTTTAAGAACCACTGGTGGCCAGATGTGGTGGCTTATACCTGTAATTCAGCACTTTAGGAGGCCGAGGTGGGAAGATCACTTGAGCCCAGGAGTTTGAGACCAGCCTGGGCAACACAGCGATACTCCATCTCTACAAAAAATTGAAAAATTAACTGGGGATGGTGGCATGGAGCTGCAGTTCCAGTTACTTGGGAGGCTGAGGCGGGAGGATCACCTGAGCCCGGGAGGTTGAGGCTGCAGTGAGCCGTGATGGCACCATTGCACTCCACCCGGGGCAATAGAATGAGACCCTGTTTTAAAAAAAGAACCACTGATTTGAAGGAAGTATTTCTCCAACATACACTGAGAATCATCCAAAAAGGGCTTCTATAGGAGTACATGGAGTGAGTTTTATATGAAATGAGGTGTTTACTTACGAATTGAAGAAAAAGGCCAGGGCATGGGGGCTCATGCCTGTAATCTTGGCACTTTGGGAGGCTGAGGTGGATAGATTGCTTGAGCTCAGGAGTTCGAGACCAGCCTGGGCAATATGGCGAAACCCTGTCTCTACAAAAAATACAAAAACTAGCCGGGCATGGCGGTGCACGCCTGTAGTCCCAACTACTTGGGGGGCTGAGGGAGGAGGATCGCTTGAGCCCAGGAGGTGGACGTTGCAGTGAGCCAAGATCACGCCTCTGCATTCCAGCCTAGATGACAGAGTGAGAACCTGTCTCAAAAAGAACTGAAGGAAAAATATAGGTAATACAATAGCTTTTGACAAACATGAAGTAGAAAATCAGAACTAAAGATAGCCACATCTAACTTAGAATCTCAATAGACTTTCTATATCACAATGTTGTGTGGAGAAATTGAGAGACAGGATTACTGGGAAACCCACCAGAAGGCTAGGTCTTTCTTTACTGTCAGCTGCGGATATTTTTCTGGTTTATCTAAATGAAGAAGAGGTGAGGTATGGATGGCTCTCATGAAGATGCTGAGGGAAGAACATTTAGTTGGCTGGTGATAAAATCCCACTAAATGAAGCAGCGTCTTCATAAATTGGAAGGGTCTTGTTTCAAAAAGCTTTTGTGAAACAGCTTTTCAGGGAGCATTTTCTTAAACTGATTAGTCTTTTTCACTAGCCTGATAACAACCATGAGATTTAGGTTACTGGTTTTTTTTAGACAGAGTCTCGCTCTGTCACCCAGGCTGGAGTGCAGTGGCGCCATCTCAGCTCACTGCAAACTCTGCCTCCTGGGTTCACGCCATTCTCCTGCCTCAGCCTCCCGAGTAGCTGGGACTACAGGCACCTGCCACCATGCCCGGCTAATTTTTTGTATTTTTAGTAGAAATGGGGTTTCACTGTGTTAGCCAGGATGGTCTCGATCTCCTGACCTCGTGATCCGCCCACCTCGGCCTCCCAAAGTGCTGATTACAGGTGTGAGCCACCGTGCCCGGCCACTGGTTTATAATCGAAAATTATCCAGATCACTTGAGGTCAGGGGTCTAAGACCAGCCTGATCAACATGATGAAACCCCCGCTCTACCAAAAATACAAAAATTAGCCATGCGTGGTGCGAGGTGCCTAAAATCCCAGCTACTTGCGAGGCTGAGGCAGGAGAATCGCTTGAACCCAGGAGGTTGCAGTGAGCCAAGAGTGTGCCACTACTCTCCAGCCTAGGTGACAAAGCTAGACTTCGTCTTAGAAAAAAAAATAATAAATAAGAAGAAAATTATCATGTGGTAAATAAACCAAAGGAGAAAACTAGACATTACGCTACCATAGCCCGATGATGAGCATACAGGGGTGTTTGGCAACTCTGGATCCAAATATTCATAATTGTCACTTAAATATATTTAAGTCAGGAGGTCTGGCACCTTTTCTGTTTTAAACCATGCATGTAAGTATAATATATAAAATTTATTCTGTCTTTCATTTCATGGTATAAGTGAATTTTTTTTTTCAGCAGAATAAAGTTAGGAAGAATAGAAATAATTTGAATGCTTACTATGCACCAGGTACTTTTTTTTTTTCTTTTTTTTGAGACAGTCTCCCTCTGTCGCCCAGGCTTGAGTGCAGTGGCGCAATCTCACTCACTGCAATGTCTGCCTCCTGGGTTCAAGCGATTCTCCTGCCTCGGCCTCCCAAGTAGCTGGGATTACAGGCATGTGCTATGATGCCTGGCTACTTTTTGTATGTTTAGTAGAGATGGGATTTCACCATGTTGGCCAGGCTGGTCTCCAACTCCTGACCTCAAGTGATCCATCCACCTCGGCCTCCCAAAGTGCTGGGATTATATGCATGAGCCACTACACCTGGCCTTACTCCAGGTACTTCTATGTGTGTTTTAGCTTAATGTTCCCAACAAGTCTACGAAGTAGGTGGGTATTGACCTTGTTACAGAGGAATTAAACAATTGAGACTAAAGCAGGTTAAGTAGCTTGCCCAAGCCCACATATTCAGGAGCTGAGGTTCTAGTGTGTGTATGTGGTTTTTTTTTTTTTTTTTTTTTTTTTTTTTTTGAGACAGAGTCTCGCTGTCGCCCAGGCTGGAATGCAATGGTGCTATCTTGGCTCACTGCGGCCTCCACTTCCTGTATTCAAGTGATTCTCCCACTTCAGCCTCCCAAGTAGCTGAGATTACAGGCATCTGCCATCATGCCTGGCTAATTTTTGTATTTTTGTAGAGACAGAGTTTCACCATATTGGCCAGGCTGGTTGGAACTCTTGACCTCAGTTGATCTGCCCGCCTCAGCCTCTCAAAGTTCTGGGATTACAGGCACAAGCCACCACACCTAGCCTCAGGAGCCAAGATTTGGACCAAGGTCTTCTGTTACTCAAAAGGCCAGGCTGGTCCAGCCAAGGCCTGCTGCTCCGAGTAATAGCTTAGTCAAGAAGGAGCTTGCAAAATCTTTTCCTGTGGACAAAAAAAAAATTTTTTTTTAATTTGAACGTGGCAGTACATAAGAATGGTTGGAAAACAATTTGTGTGTTTTTTGACTTAGTAATTTCATTTCTAGGAATTTATTTTAAGGGAATAATCATGGAGACACACAAAGCTGTGCATGCAGGCGAGGTTTATAATAGGAAAAGGTTAGGGACAGCCTCTGTGCCCACCTGGGAGGCTGGTCAGTGGGTGATGCTGTATCTGTACAATGAAATGCTATTCAGGCCGGGCGCAGTGGCTCACACCTATAATCCCAGCACTTTGGGAGTCTGAGGCGGGTGGATCACTTGAGCCCAGTATTTGGAGACCAGCCTGGACAACATGGCAAAACCCCGTCTCTACAAAAACACAAAAATTAGCCGGGCATGGTGGCACACACCTGTGGTCCCAGCTACTTGGGAGACTGAGGTGGGAGGATTGCTTGAGCTCGGGAGGTTGAGGCTGTGGTAAACCAACACTGCACCACTGCACTGCAGCCTGGGCAACAGAGGAGACCCTGTCTCAAAAAAAAAAAAGAAAAGAGAAAGAAATGCTATTCAGATAGTTTAAACTACATGATAGATTACTAGGAATATACATGTATCATGCACATACATAGCAGGACTCCACTTTTATTTTATTTGTTTATGTATTTTTGAGACAGGGTCGCACTCACCCAGGCTGGAGTATAGTGGCACAATCACAGCTCACTGCAGCCTCAACCTCCTGGGCTCAAGTGATCCTCCCACTTCAGCCTCCCAAGTAGCTGGGACTACAGGGATGCACCACCATACCTGGCTAAGTTTTGTGTGTTTTGTATTGATGGGGTTTCGCCATGTTGTCCAGGCTGGTCTCCAACTCCTGGGCTCAAGCAATCTGTGTGCCTTGGCCTCCCAAAGTGCTGGGATTACAGGTGTGAGCCACCACGCCTGGCCAGGACTCCATTTATCTAAGAAAACACGTCATTTTTGTGTATATTTACCAAAGGAGGACTGGGTGTTTATACTAAAATGGTATAATTTGAATCAGATTACAAGAAATGCTTCCTTTCCCTTCCTTTTTTTTTTTTTTTTTTTTTTTTGAGATGGAGTCTCACTCTGTTGCCCAGGCTGGAGTGCAGGGGCGCGATCTCGGCTCACTGCAAGCTCCGCCTCCCGGGTTCATGCCTGGCCCTTTCCCTTCCTTAAACAAATCCATGATTGTTATTTTTATTTTTGTAATTGAAAACCCTGATTTTTGAAGAGAAGTAAACTGAAAGGGCCAAGCATGGTGGCTCACGCCTGTAATCCCAGCACTTTCGGAGGACGAGGCAGGCGGATCACGAGGTCAGGAGTTCGAGACCAGCCTGGCTAACATGGTGAAACTCCAGCTCTACTGAAAATGCAAAAATCAGCCAGTTTTAGTGGGGCGCACCTGTAATCCCAGCTACTCGGGAGGCTGAGGCAGGAGAACAGCTTGAACCTGGGAGGTGGAGGTTGCAATGAACCGAGATCGTGCCACTGTACTCCAGCCTGGGGACAAAGCAAGACTCTGTCTGGAAAGAAAAAAAAAAAAAGTAAACTGGAGCCAGCAGATTGCCTAAGTGTAAGACAAGCACGTGCCTGGGGGCTTGAGGTGCGCGGGACCTCTGGCTCCTCACGTGAGTTTCACCAAGCACTGTGGCTTCAGGTGCGGCCGCGGGCACTGCCGAGCTGCTGCCATCCCCGAGTGGCTCCCTCAACTGGACCGTGGGCCTCCCCACCGACAATGGCCACGACAGCGACCAGGTGTTTGAGTTCAACGGCACCCAGGCAGTGAGGATCCCGGATGGCGTTGTGTCGGTCAGCCCCAAAGAGCCGTTCACCATCTCGGTGTGGATGAGACATGGGCCATTCGGCAGGAAGAAGGAGACAATTCTTTGCAGTTCTGATAAAACAGGTAGGGTAATAGCTCTGCAAGCAATGCCAGGCCCCAGTGTCCAGTGGGGTTGGTGCCAGCGGCAGGCTCCCTCTCCTTTCCCAGGGCCGCCTGCCAGCCTGGTGCTCGTAGGCCATGTGCCGTGCTGTGTGCCTGGGGCACTTGGTCCTCAAGAGCCACGGCCTGGGCATTTGGATATTTGCTGTTGTTACTCAGTGGGGTCCACGGTGATCACAGGCTCCGCCTCTCAGGAAAGCCCAAGTGTATTTATTTCTAAGCCCTGCCTTGGCTCAGCTGAAGAGGTCATTTATGCAGATGAAACTGTGTCTTCAAAATCCATTCAAGAAGCAGCTTTTATTTCTCCTTTGGGTCTTTAGTTGGCAGTTTACCCATAGAAACTGCCTTTGCAGATATGAATCGGCACCACTACTCCCTCTACGTCCACGGGTGCCGGCTGATCTTCCTCCTCCGTCAGGATCCTTCTGAGGAGAAGAAATACAGACCTGCAGAGTTCCACTGGAAGTTGAATCAGGTGAGTGAATTGAAAACGCACTAATAGGGCCGGGCAAGGTGCTCACACCTATAATCCCAGCACTTTGGGAAGCTGGGGCACGAGGATTGCTTGAGCCCAGGGGTTCGAGACCAGCCTGGGCAACATTACTAAGATCCTGTCTCTACAAAAAAAAAAAAAAAAAAAACCCACGAAAATTAGCTGGGCATGGTGGCACACGCCTGTAGTCCCGGCTACTTGGGCAGCTGAGGTGGGAGGATTGATGGAGCCCAGGAGGTCAAGGCTGTGATGAGCTGCGATTGTGCCACTTCACTCCAGCTTGGATGACAGAGTGAGAACCCGTCTCAAAAGAAAAAGAAAAACACTATGATCTTCTAAGAGAGAGTAAGCAGGTACTGCAACCTTGCACATGACTGGCTGCGTATAGTCAGTGTATATTTATAATTTTATGAGTAGCTGGGACTATAGACACATGCCACCACACCCAGCTAATTTTTGTATTTTTAGTAGAGATGAGGTTTCACCATATTAGCCAGGCTAGTCTTGAACTCCTGACCTCAACTGATGCGCCCACCTCAGCCTCCCAAAGTGCTGGGATTACAGGCCTGAACCACTGTGCCCGGCCGCAAAGCTAATTTTCTAGCAGTTGCTGTGACAAAAAGCAAATATCCTGTGAAAAACCCTATGTGTTACAGGAAACGAGAAAGCACTGTAAAATGAGAAACCTCATTAAAATCAGAATAGATCATTTTTTCTTTTGATGTAGAGTTGGGATGAGAAGGAAACCTTTGGCCATGTCATTATTTTATTTGTCTCATGGAGTTAGTGGGCAAAAGCTGACATAACATTATATGTGCCTGCAGTTGCTAAAATATAATATTGTCTAAAAATAATCATAGGATAGATAAAAGAGAATAAATGAGAAAGGAAAAAGTATATGATAGTGGAAAGATGAAGTGGGTGTCCAGTTGGTAGCATTCATCTTTTTTTGTTTTCCGAGACCAAGTCTCGCTTTGTTGCCCAGGCTGGAGTGCAGTGGAGATCTCAGCTCACTGCAACCTCCACCTCCCGGGTTCAAGCGATCCTTCTGCCTCAGCCTCCTGAGTAGCTGGGATTACAGGCGCTCGCCACCACGCCTGGCTAATTTTTGTATTTTTAGTAGAGATGGGGTTTCACCATTTTGGTCAGGCTGGGTAGCATTCATCTCTTATTGGTGTGTTTTTTTATTTACGTGAGTATTTCTCAGAAACTTACCATTAATTATTTTCAAAAAACTAAAGAAAGGCTTAGTCCTGGAAAAATATTTTGCAACATAGGTAGACATTTTAGCTACAGTTCTGTTATAGTAGCCATAGTCTGCATTTATATATTTAGTTTCTTCTAAGTATATACTGTTCAAAAACTGTATTATGGAAAATATCAGATTTATATAAAAGCAGACAGATTAAAGAATAGCCCTGTGTGCCCTTATGCCTTCAACAATTGCCAACTCTTGGTCAGTCTTGTTTCATTGTTACCCCTATTCACTGCTGATAACTTTTATTACCCCCTCAAACGTTACTTAATAATTTTCAAGAAATCCCCAATAGAGCGTTTCATTCTTGTAGATGCCCACCTGTATGTCATGACGTATCTCATAGACAAGCGTAATCACAGCACTCTTTCACGTTAAAAAAAAACTAACAGTAAAATTTCTAATAAGATCAAATAGCCAGTCAATGTTCAGATTTCAAGTAGCCTCGTAAATGTTTTTGTTTTTATAATTTGTTTGAGTTACGACCCAGATAAGGGCTCCCCTCTTTGCAGCTGGCTGATGTGTGTTCACATGCTCATTCATCATGGGATGGGAACACAGTTTGATATGGGGTGCCCTTGGAGCTGATGTTCGTACTTATTGAGATCATCAACTTTGAGTTGGAAAAGAAAATACATGTACTGTGGCGTGCCTTATTCTGAGATTAAAGGCACTTTTTTGGGGGCAGTGGGGAGGAGATAGAATCTTGCTCTGTCACCCAGGCTGGAGTGCAGTGGCACAATCTCGGCTCACTGCAACCTTCGCCTCCCGGGTTCAAGCAATTCTTGTGCCTCAGCCTCCCGAGTAGCTGGGACTACAGGCGTGCACCACCACACCCGGCTAATTTTTGTATTTTCAGTAGAGACGGGGTTTCGATATGTTGGCCAGGCTGGTCTCAAACTCCTAACCTCAAGTGATCTCCTCGCCTTGGCCTCCCAAAGTGCTGGGATTACAAGTGTGAACCACTGCGCCCAGCCTAAAGGCACTTTTTATTTTTATTCAGAAAAGGAATGGCCAGTGGTAAACTAACTCAACCCTTTCGAGGGTGGGTATCCAGCTTGCCCTTACAGGAACTTCCTGGTGCCACACTGTTGGCAGAGCAGAACTGGGCAGCTCCCTACTTGGGCTGTGTCCTCTGGTTAGTGAGCAATGCAGGCCACGTAGTTTAGAAATGCCCTAGGGATGCTTGGCTTCTTTTGGTGAGATGTATTTGCAGATATTTTGTGGTTAGATTTTTTTCATCCTTTTCCTTCTAGGAAGACCCTTGTGTTGGGTGACTTGGTTTCCATGGGCATTGATGAGAAGGAAAGTGGACATCTCACACCTCCCCACTTCCTTTTGCCTCTGTAGGTCTGTGATGAGGAATGGCACCACTACGTCCTCAATGTGGAATTCCCAAGTGTGACTCTCTATGTGGATGGCACGTCCCACGAGCCCTTCTCTGTGACTGAGGATTTCCCGCTCCATCCATCCAAGATAGAAACTCAGCTTGTGGTGGGGGCTTGCTGGCAAGGTACCTGTCATTACCCCCGCCCTCGACTCGAGAATTAAGTTGTACCTCTTTACTAGGTTGGTGGCAGCAGGCTGTGATCAGTGTCCTACAGCCTTACCCTCGTGTCCTGGATCATCTTTTCCTTCCATTTCCCGTGTACAGCCTTTTTGGGGACACTGCTGTTACCCCACTCTAGCTAGCGTAGCTCTGTGGGTGCTCCATAAAGGTGATAGGACTGACCACACCGTCACCTTTCCCGGAAACCCAAGAGGGAGCGTTCCACAGAGGGAGCGTGTAGTGGGGGGGATCTGTTTTATAAATTAATCCGTTTATTGAAAGGTTCACAAGGACAAAGAGGCAACAGCAAGAGTCAGGCACAGAAATAAAGGACACAAGAGTAGAAGTGTGCCTTGGACCTGGAGAACTCTTCCAGAGTGTTTATCACTTGGTGACCTGGTAGGAGGGCTGCGAGGGCTCTGTTCACCCTCAGCAAGGGCCACGTGTGGGGAGGATTCCATGGACATCTCTGCTGAGAGGGGATACGATAACCACCAGAGCACCAGTGCTTCTTACCTGTACTTACCAAGTGGCATGCTGTGTGCCAACTCCTTTATACACATCGTCTCACCTAAACCTTAAAATCCCTTTTTTATAGCTGAAGAAACTCAGGCCCAGAGAAGCAGCAAGCCAGGTGTCACCCAGCTGATTAATCAGGAGCCAGGGTTTTGAATTTTTTTACTTTGAAAAGCCTGTGGGCCAGGCGCGGTGTCTCACGCCTATAATCCCAGCACTTTGGGAGGCTGAGGCGGGCAGATCACTTGAGGTCAGGAGTTCGAGACCAGCCTGGCCAACATGGTGAAACCCCATCTCTACTAAATATACAAAAATTAGCCAGGCATGTTGGCAGGTGCCTGTGATCCCAGCTACTTGAGAGGCTCAGGCAGGAGAATCGGTTGAACCCAGGAGGCAGAGGCTGCATGAGCCAAGAATGCCCTATTGCACTCCAGCCTGAGCAACAGAGTGAGACCCTATCTCAAAAGAAAAAAACCTGTGTATTCTGGGCCCACACTCAGACCCACCAGATCAAAGTTTTTATTATTATTACTATTTTAATTTTTTATAAAAATGGGGTCTCACTGTGTTGCCCAGGCTGATCTCAAACTCCTGAGCTCAAGAGATCCTCCCACCTCAGCCTCCTAAAGTACTGGGATTACAGGCATGAGCCACTGCGCCTGGCTCAGACCTGGGGTTTTAAGCCCTTTTTTGTGCCATGGAGCCCTTGGGTGGTCTGGCAAGGCCGATGGATCCCTTCTTATTAATCTACAAAATAAATGCATAGGATTTCAAGGGTAATCAGTTAAACTGAAATACAGTTATTAACATCCTGAAATACTACATTTGTGAAACAGTAACACCAGTGGTACTTTATGTTAACAAATGAAGAACCAGCATTAGCAGCAGGTCCAACAGTGGTGTAAGTTCCAAGTCGTGAGGGCTGTGTGAGGATCCCTGTGGCATCTGCAACAGCTGTGGCCTGGTGTGCAAATATCAGTGCGTTCTATTGGTGACAAAATTGCAGTCATTGCTAACACTGCTGTGGTGTGTAGCCTACATTTATAGCCAAAGGAAATGCTGAATTTCAGAAGTTAGTGGAAATAAGCGTGTAATTTTTCCCATCCAAGTTCATGGAACCCTCAGGTTACCCCAGAGGTTCATGATTCCCACTTTGACCCCTGCACTGGACTCTGCTGTGTCATTTCAAGGTGTCATCATCATTAATTACTTTTTGTTAGTTTTTTCTCCCTAAAGTTAGAAATTTATGAAAGATGACCGGGCGCAGTGGCTCACGCCTGTAATCCCAGCGCTCTGGGAGGCAGTGACAGGCAGATCACTCAAGGTCAGGAGGAGTTCGAGACCAGCCTGGCCAACATGGTGAAACCCTGTCTCTACTAAAAATACAAAAGTTAGCCAGGTGTGGTGGTGTGCGCCTGTAATCCTGGTTACTTGGGAGGCAGGAGAATCACTTGAACCCAGGAGGCTGAGGTTGCAGTGAGCCAAGATCACACCACTGCCCTCCAGCCTGGGCAACAGAGTGAGACTCCATCTCAAAACAGACAAACAAAAAAACCCCACAGTTAACAGGAGAGAGGATCTCCTTTTCTTTTTTGTGGTTGATTCTGCCACTTTTGCTACACATTGGCAGTGGAGAGCTTGGCTGTGGGCAGCAGCTTCATTCCCTTCTACCAGCGTGTTGTGGGGGAGTCTTGGTGTGTGTGGAGGTAGCACAGGCCCGTAGCTCACGTGGGCTTCACCTGGATACACCTCTAGCCTTGCCCCTTGATGCGGCCCTGCACAGCTGCAGGGCTTGAGGAGCAGCCTTTCCCTCAACATGACCTGGAGAGTGTTGGTTCTGTGCTTAGCCGCTGTGTGTGCGCCTTTCCGGTAGGTCATATTACTCAGGACACTGGATCCAGGAGCTAGAGGAGCTGAAAGTGGTTAGGGTCCCCAGGTCCACCATAGGCTATGCTTCCCTAGGTGGGTTCCTTAGCCTCTGCATCTCCCTCTCATTCAGAAAAAGTGATTGAAAATGTCTTCTTTCCTCTGTTGCCCAAAGGTTAACGGCTAGACAGATGTAAGCTTGTTTGGAGCTTCCAAAATATACAGACTTCCACATGTTTACTGTGTACCAGGCTTTGGACATGTGTGTGCTATGCCGTTTTGTCTGCACAGTGTCTTCCCTATTAGGAGAAGAGGTCCTAACTTGGTGTGAGGAGGTCCGGAACTTGGTGTTATTTATATCAGGTGCAGCGTTGCAGCCCAGGCTCAGCCTCTGTGGCGTGTCCTACTTCATAGCACGGATTGGGGAGGGGAACAAATTCCATGTGTGTGCTTTCATTCATCTTATTTTGAATCTAACGTATGTTTTGGCAAGGAGGATGTGGGAAGGTGGAATAAAAGAAGAAAACAAAAGAAGCCTGGGGTTGGGGGTGGTAAATGTCACTTCTGGGAAAAAGTAATTAAGTACAAGCTTACATCCAGATGGGTACATGCCAGAGCGGGATCACAAGGGAATTTTCTCTTCGTGTTTTATACTTGGTTGCTTCAAGCCTGGTTTTCAAGGTCCGGTTGAAGACCCTAACCTCTCAGTCCTTCTCTATTGTCTTTGTCTTGCTTTTCCACAGAGTTTTCAGGAGTTGAAAATGACAATGAAACTGAGCCTGTGACTGTGGCCTCTGCAGGTTGCTGGATTTTTTCCCTACATTCACTATTGTGTTTCATTTAAAGACGAGACTGATTCATTCCACGTGTCGCATGAAACGCCCCAGTTGCATTTTGGTCCCGGACACCATCTGAGCCGCTTCCCTGCATTGCGCTTCCCCATTGCTTCATGGAGTTCCCTTACTCTGCCCATTCTGACCCCAGCTGGCATGAGGACAAATGACATCTCAGGCAGTGCACGCATGGGACATCCCCCCATCCAGTTTGACCCTGACCCCACTGCAGGAGGCTCCCTGCTTTTTCAGTCTTACAGGCAGGGTTTGGGAGGCCACCTCATGACTGTCATGTGGATCAACCACGAGACAGGAAAAGCCTTGTTTCTAGATATTCTGTCCTGATTGACAGTAAATTTTAAATAGACGTTTCTTTTTTTTTGTTTTGAGACGGAGTCTCGCTCTGTTGTCTGGGCTGGAGTGCGGTGGCGCGATCTTGGCTCACTGCAACCTCCGCCTCCTGGGTGCAAGCAATTCTCCTGCCTCAGCCTCCCGAGTAGCTGGGACTACAGGCATACACCACCATGCCCAGCTAGTATTTGTATTTTTAGTAGAGATGGGGTTTTGCCATGTTCGCCAGGCTGGTCTCAAACTCTGACCTCAGGTGATCCACCTGCCTCGGCCTCCCGAAGTGCTGGGATTACAGGCATGAGCCACCATGCCCGGCAAATAGCCGTTTCTTAGAAACCTCAATTCCTAGTGATGATTTACAGTGCCTGATTTCCGTACCAGAATGAGACACACTGCTGAAAATTTGTCCCTTTTCCTCTTCAGTTTAAGAACAAGGTTTAGTGTAACCTGTTTCTGGCTCTTTGTTGTCATCTGTCAAGGGCCATTTTCTGGGTTTTAGTTTTCGTTGTAACATCTGCACTTGTCAGCAATCCTCAGGAGGAGGCAGGAAGGATGGGACTCAACACCATAGCATCCTCGAAATAGGCCGTTCCATGCAGGGAGTATTTTAAGCCTCCCTTTTATCCTCCCTGCCTCGCTTGTGTGGGTTCATTCCCCAGGGCGTGCCAGATAGAGAAAACAGCCATGTGGAACGCAGCCAGCTGAGAAGGCAGTGGCTGGAGAGGCTGGTGGCGTAGGAAGTGTCACCATGCACCCTGGTGATGAGAACAGGGTAGGCCACCTTACCAGGGAGTGGCCAGAGGTGTGGGGACCCTCAGGGGACCTCTTGGCTTCAGGTGAGACACCCCCCAACTCTCCCTTTCTCCAGGCCATGTGCATGATCATAAACGGTTTAATTTCTTCATTGCGCTTCCATGTAGATTGCAAGGCTAACAGGGCTTGGTATGAACTAACCCGCATGTCCATCCACCGAGCTGCCAGCACCGGTAACACCGCGTTGAGTGAGAAGTGAGTTGGGCGACGCTGGGCTGCACACCTGACTTCCACCTTTTCTCCCCTGACCCAAAGGTGGCGACCTGCACATGACCCAGTTTTTCCGAGGCAATCTGGCTGGCTTAACTCTCCGTTCTGGGAAACTCGCGGATAAGAAGGTGATCGACTGTCTGTATACCTGCAAGGAGGGGCTGGACCTGCAGGTCCCCGAAGACAGTGGCAGAGGCGTGCAGGTAACACCGAGCGCTGGACTGCACAGCACTCATGGGCCCCTTAGACTACAGCCCCGGAGGCTGGTGGGATGAGGGAGTCAGCTGTGATTGATATGTTTACTGTTGGGTAAAAGAGTTGTGTTCGCTGGACTTAAACGAGCTTTTCTTTTTCAAGTCAGCAATTCAAATCGACCCCAGGCCAATCCCCTTTGTGGAGGCATCTGTGGTTTCAGCTCCTGCAGTTACTGGCTTATTCCTCTCCTCTCTGTGCCTGGTGTGATTTCAGATCCAAGCACACCCCAGCCAGTTGGTATTGACCTTGGAGGGAGAAGACCTCGGGGAATTGGATAAGGCCATGCAGCACGTCTCGTACCTGAACTCCAGGCAGTTCCCCACGCCCGGAATTCGCAGGCTCAGAATCACCAGCACAATCAAGTACGTCCTGATTTTTAACAGTAGGCCTGTTTTGCCCAATGACACTTGTATATTTAGGTTTTTAAGACAGCCTAACCCCTTCTGTAAGGAAAGGTGAGCCATCGTGTGTTACCAGAAAGTGTGGGGGAGGGATCTGAGTGATATTTATGCATCATGTTTGCAAGTGTGTTCCTGGAGTGGCCCTGGCAGGTGTTAGTGGGGGCCTCTGTATCCCACCTCCATGTGCCTTTGCACAGGTGGGCTCCAAGATCGGCTCCCAAAGCCCTGACCTTCCCCATTTCTTGCTGGCAGGTGTTTTAACGAGGCCACCTGCATTTCGGTCCCCCCAGTAGATGGCTCCGTGATGGTTTTACAGCCCGAAGAGCCCAAGATCAGCCTGAGCGGCGTCCACCATTTTGCCCGAGCGGCTTCTGAATTTGAAAGCTCAGAAGGGGTGTTCCTTTTCCCTGAGCTTCGCATCATCAGCACCATCACGAGAGAAGTGGAGCCTGAAGGGGACGGGGCTGAGGACCCCACAGGTAATGTGCTCTGTGGGGCACGGGCTCCCTCGCCTCGGCCGGAAACCCTGTTGTCCCCGTGTACTTGGCGGGGCTCTTTGTCTCTGTGGGATTTGGGGAGGTTTTAACGTTTTGTTGGTGTTCTCTTGGGTGGGCTTCTGCAATCTGACCCGTTAGCTGGAGCTCATGGTGATCTCTGGAGTCCCATCTGGACGGGTCTTGCATCTTTTGCTGGTTGCTGTCAGGCTTTGAGATGTGGCTTGAGGTTGAGGGGTTGAGGGCACTTGCGGGAGACACTGCTTGCGCCTGCCAGTGTGGCTAGCCCATGGGGGCACAATGTCCCCACAGTTCTTGCTCAGGACACATGAAACTCCCCCCCCTTTTTTTTTTTTTTTTTGAGATGGAATCTCACTCTGTCGCCCAGGCTGGAGTGCAATGGTGCCATCTTGGCTCACTGCAACCTCCACCTCCTGGGTTCAAGCGATTCTCCTGCCTCAGCCTCCCGAGTAGCTGGGATTACAGGGACCCGCCACAACGCCCGGTTAATTTTTGTATTTTTAGTAGAGACGGGCTTTCACCCTGTTGGCCAGGCTGATCTCAAACTCCTGACCTCAGGTGATCCACCCGTCTTGGTCTCCCAAAGTGCTGGGATTACAGCGTGAGCCACCGTGCCTGGCCGTTTCTTGCAAGCAGCTCTCGCTTGCTTCTGTCGTTGGTCCTTACAAGAGCCGTGTAGGTTTGGGGTGAGCCAGCAGGGCATCCCGTGTGCCCCGCCTCTCTGGGCCCCGCTGCCCCTACTTAATATTTCTGGTTGGGCCTCTTTTGCAGTTCAAGAATCACTGGTGTCCGAGGAGATCGTGCACGACCTGGATACCTGTGAGGTCACGGTGGAGGGAGAGGAGCTGAACCACGAGCAGGAGAGCCTAGAGGTGGACATGGCCCGCCTGCAGCAGAAGGGCATCAAAGTGAGCAGCTCTGAGCTGGGCATGACCTTCACAGGTAAGGGGAGCGCTGCAGCCACGCAGGTGGCCCAGGCTGCAAGAGGGGACTTTGAGAGCTCTTGGCCGGCTGCTGCCTGCCATCTGAGAATGTTGAGTTATCTTAGAGGGAGATGGGGAAGGAGCACGTTCTCTGGGATCATTGTTGGCTGCATGCATACTCCTATCTCCTAGACAGGAATCAGATGTGTAGCCACTACTCTCTAAAGGGGGAGGGTTGAGGTGTAGGATGACACGTCCCCCGCAGAGGGAAGAAAGCCCCTGTGCACATTGCATTTATTCCCATGGCTAGAAAGCCAACTTGTGTGACCCCTTGGCCTAGCTAACCCGGGTGTCTAATTGAGCCTACCTGTGCTGACGGCTGCAGCCCTGCCCATGCTCCTGCCCTAAGCCACCCGGCAATCTTCCCCCTTTCAACCCCTGCAGGTGTGGACACCATGGCCAGCTACGAGGAGGTTTTGCACCTGCTGCGCTATCGGAACTGGCACGCCAGGTCCTTGCTTGACCGGAAGTTTAAGCTCATCTGCTCAGAGCTGAATGGCCGCTACATCAGCAACGAATTTAAGGTGGAGGTGAGTACAGGGCTCCCGCAGAGCAGGGCCAATAGCAGCAGTGAGTGAGTGCCCTGATTCGCAGCCCTAATGTTCACAAACGCCAACCCTCAGAGCATTCACGGTGGCCGCTCTACAGGCTCATTCTAGGGGGTCGCCTTTCCAGCCTGGGGCCTGCTGCAGGTTACACTTGGGCTTGTTGGAGTGACAAGTTGTGTTTGGGGTGGGCTGGGGTGGGGGATGCCCCCCTTTCCCTGGCTGCCTCAGCCTAAGTTGGAGCCTAAGGAACTTTGGAGGGAGATGACACAGAGCAAGTGGCAGTTAATGCCTCTGGGGCTTCTTGAGATTTCCCATGAGAGAAACAGGAGGATGCGGTTTTATTTATTTATTTATTTTTGGAGACGAGGTCTCACTGTGTTGCCCAGGCTGGTCTTGTTCCCCCGGATTCAAGCAGTCCACCTGCCTTGGCCTCCCAAAGTGCTAGGATTATAGGCGTGAACCACTGTGCCCAGCCAAGGACACTGCTTTAGAAAGAGCAGCATCCAGGGAACCAAAAGTTCTCTGCATCTGTGCCAGGTCACTGGCCCTCCTGTGAAAGAAGTCGAGTCCTCGGCCCAGGTTGAGAGGGGCTCATGCAGGGACCCGCATGGGCAGGACCAGTGCTGCCAAGGCCGGCAATGGTGACTCACAGGCCACACTGGCTGGAGGGTAGCTCGTCCTGCTCTGAGGTCGTCTACAGACCTATCCAGCAGCTGCTTCATCGCTCAGGCCCTCTGTGGCCTGGAGAAAATTGACCCAAAGTTCCTCTTAGCAATGGAATATCTCACCGTGAACTCAAGAGCAGAATGCTAAATTCGGTGCCTGTTTTGTTTGAGTCAAAGGGTAACAGATTTGAAAGGAAATCCATGGCAGTGATTGGTGCTGTCTTTCACACGGCTATGGTCTACGCCAGTGCTTCCCCCAACAACCCATGGGGAAGGACCATCGGCTTCTTTTTCTGCTCTTGTTTTGGGCATAATCTTTTATAAAATGCAATAAAAATGGATTGCAGCCAGGTGCATGGTGCTTGCCTGTAGTCCCAGCTACTTGAGAGGCTGAGGTGGGAGGATTACTTGAGCAGGGAAGTTCCAGGCTGCAGTGAGCTGTTGTGATCATGCCTGTGAATAGCTACTGCGCTCCAGCCCGGGCAACACAGCAAGACCCAGTCTCAACAAATACTAATAAGTAGAAAAGTGATACATTTCTGGAATGTGTGAGAATATTAGATTGTTACAGCAATTTCTAAGTGCTTACTACTCTTTTTTGTTTGGTTGGTTTTTGTTTCTTTTTTTTTTGTTTTTTAAGTGCTTACTCTTGATTTTTTTTTTTTCTGTCCTTTTCCCGTAGCTCCGTTTGCCCCCAGCTGTGGTCCAGGAACCACTCTGAGTGGCACTGGTCATGCCAGCTGCGGGACTCCACTGTCACCTCTTGGGCAGGCTCAGGATGCCTGTCTCCAGCGATCCTCTCTTTCTCTGCTGTAGGTGAACGTAATCCACACGGCCAACCCCATGGAACACGCCAACCACATGGCTGCCCAGCCGCAGTTCGTGCACCCAGAACACCGCTCCTTCGTCGACCTGTCAGGCCACAACCTGGCCAACCCCCACCCGTTTGCAGGTAGGACAAGGGGAGGGAGACCGAGCGGAGATGCTCCATGCCGTCCGCCCTGGCCCCACCCCACCGTGGGCACAGCCTCCTGCTCAGCATGACTGCCGGTCATTCCCTGTCCCAATTATTCCCTGTCACACAAGGAAACTAAAGCCCTCCAAGAGGGCAGATGATGTCACCCGCAGCCGTAGAGCAGGATGTGGCCGAGCCAGATTGGAGGCCCATGCCGAGCTTTTCCTGGTATTTCCTCCTGGCATGTGGGTTCAGACGAAGCATGCTGTCCAGCCCGTTTTGACCGGGCACAGCCGAGGAGGTCAAGGGCCCAGTGGCCCTCTGGGTTGAGTGACCTCACTCACGCCCTGCCGCCTCATTCTCCCGCAGTTGTCCCCAGCACTGCGACCGTTGTGATTGTGGTGTGCGTCAGCTTCCTGGTGTTCATGATTATCCTGGGGGTATTTCGGATCCGGGCCGCACATCAGCGGACCATGCGGGATCAGGACACCGGGAAGGAGAACGAGATGGACTGGGACGACTCCGCCCTGACCATCACCGTCAACCCCATGGAGGTAGGAGTGGGCAGGCGACCTCCAGGACTGAGAGGCAGCACAGGCCAAGGCCTCCGAGAAGCCGGTACGGCGCGGCTCCTTCGGGTTCACATGCTTTCCATCACATCATCTGCTCAGCAAGCCTGGGGCTTAGGTGTCTTCATGGGTAATCCGAGGCCGAGAGTGGCCTTATTCAAGGCCATTCTGCCTAGTAAGGGAAGAGATGAGCCGTGCCAGGGCTTGGCGCTCTTGGGTCATGGTAATCCTGAGAGAGTTCTCTGGTGGTGCAGCAAAGGTGCTGTCCCAAGCTGCTTTGTATGTGGGTGACTCCGTGGGTGCTGACTGGAGCTTTGTTTTCCCTTCACTCTAATATAACTTCCGGTGCCGTCCTGGCTGCTTTGTCACTGGAGAGGGAAACGCTGGGGCAAGTTCTCCTTTCTCTGTGGCTGTCGAGAGGAGAATGCCGGGTGACGGGGCTGTGGGCAGGGCCAGACTCACGTGGCGGTCACTTCTCCTTGCCAGACCTATGAGGACCAGCACAGCAGTGAGGAGGAGGAGGAAGAGGAGGAGGAAGAGGAGAGCGAGGACGGCGAGGAAGAAGATGACATCACCAGCGCAGAGTCGGAGAGCAGCGAGGAGGAGGAGGGGGAGCAGGGCGACCCACAGAACGCAACCCGGCAGCAGCAGCTGGAGTGGGACGACTCCACCCTCAGCTACTGACCCGCGCCCCGGCCACCTCGGTTTCTGCTTTCGAAGACTCTGCTGCCATCCGTTCTCCCAGTCCCAAGGGTCCACGATGTACAAAGTCATTTCGGCCAGTAGGTGTGCAGACCCCTTCCCGCCACGATCGTCGCCGTGCTTGGTGTGTAGGACCCTAGGCTCCCCGCCCGCCCTCTGCCTGGTCGCGCTCTTCAGTCCCACGAGGAGCTGACACGTCATCTCTGGCCACCATCCGGCTCGCACAGGGGCCTCGCAGCGCCTCAGGCCCCGTGTTTGTGTCTGGAGTCTCCCCCCGGGGAGAGGACGCTGGCCCCTCGCACTCCAGAAAAGCCATGCCAGCTGGACTCGTTGACAAAGGGTAAAACATGCTCACTCCCACCCGGTAATCATTTTTTTCTTTTTTTAAAAAAAGTTTTTATTTTTTCCAAACTAGTGCATGTATAAATAATGGCAGGATGGGGGGTACTGTGTAGATGATTAACTGACTTTTTAATATTTTGTAAATAAATCGGATTCCTTGTGTCCTTTGTGCTAGTGTAACCCGGGACTGGAATGTAAAGTGAAGCTCTGAGCACGGGCTCTTCCCGCCGGGCCCTCCGTCCCCAGACCCCAGAAGGAGAGGCCCATCCCACCCAGCCCCACCCCAGCCCCGCCCCAGCCCCTGCTCAGGTCTGAGTGTGGCTGGGAGTCGGGGGCCACAGGCCTCTAGCTATGCTGCTCAAGAGACCAGATCAGGGACCGCTCTTTGGTAGCTACAAGTAGCCGGGCCTTGCCTTTGGGATTCTACCTGTTCCTAATTTGGTGTGGGGTGTGGGGTGTGGGGGTCCCCGGCTCCTTTTCCACACTTCTCCTCCGACAGCAGCTCCCTGGGCAGTGGCCTGGTCTCACCGTGTGCAGCCTTGTGGTTTATGCTTAGATGTACATTTTCCTGCTGGTAAAAGGAGAAACTGACAGGTGTCCTGCAGACCGTCTGACCACTCCCTTCGGAGACGGCAGGAGGCCCAAGCGATCCGTACTCAGAACGTCCAGCAGAGACCCATGGCCCGAAGTCAAAGTGCTGGAATTTTCCAAAACAGCCTGTTCTCTCCTCTCTCCTCCCCAGAGCCCCCCCTGCCATCAGGGGGGTTGAAATCCCTCTCCCCCAGGAGCCCTGCTGCTTTGCTTGGTGGTAGGGCAGAAGGAGAGCAAACGGTCATGGTCTAAAACCCACATAGCACTTTGCTCTTAGTTACATGTAAAATTTTAGATTTCTAAAACGGGTGGGCAATCATTTTGAATACTGTTCTGTGACCCTGACTGCTAGTTCTGAGGACACTGGTGGCTGTGCTATGTGTGGCCATCCTCCATGTCCCGTCCTTGTAGCTGCTCTGTTTAGACAGCGGACAGACGCTCACGCCCAGGGGATGTCCTCACGCTGTCGCCGCACGGTCTCCCTTCGCAGATGTGTATACTGATGATAGGTCAGAAAGTGTATCCGCTACAATAAAGTTCTGGTTCTAACTAACTCCAGCCGGAGCGGGGTTTGTCTTCTCTCCTGTTTGTTTTGGTTTTAAACCTACACTCCCTTGTTTCTTTTTGAGCCGAGAACATAAGAACATAAAAAGGCTTTTTTACACTCCCTTGTTTCTTTTTGAGCCGAGAACATAAGAACATAAAAAGGCTTTTTCTTTCTTTTCATCTGCCTTTACTTCTCATTTCAAGGTTTCACAGAGTGCTGGTCTCAACCCACATCAGTGATACTTAACTTGCCTTCCCCAGACAGAAACATGAAATGACTTAAAAAAATAGAAAATATTCTTCTCGCCAGGCATACAAGACTGTACCCCCAAACCAGAAACGCTGCGGCTGTGCAAAAAGTGTGCTCCCACACCCGCGCACACAGGCGCACTTAAATAAATAACATGCGCACACACGGCTTTCCCCATTTTGAAACACACAGACGGTCTAGTGAGTTTCAGCACTTGCTGGGAACAGGCGTGTGGCCAGGGAGGTGCCCCGCGGGTGGCAATGACTACTGACGGTACCCTGGTGGATCAGAACAGAGCTGGCACCTGAGCCGCTGAGCGGGCGGCTACTTCTGGCTCTGTTGAGTTTTGGAAGACCTTTGAGAGATCAACAGCATCACCGGGCAGGTCCTGAGTCCACGGCTGATATGTTAGAATCACCTGTGGGCTGCTAAAAGCCCACAGTCCTAGCCCCATCTGCAGAGTCGGCTTCCGAAGGCTGGGAGAAACCCTGGAACCTGCATTTCTAAAGCTGCTCAAATCCAGGCCTTTGGAGGCTTAAGACAGCCTGCACCATTTCAAACTAAGTATAGTCAGAAAGATCCCAGCACACCCCCTCGTTCTCACACTTCTGGTACCTCAGCACTCTCACAGCAGGTTCCCAAAGGTGATGGTTCTGGAAGAGTTCTGGCCTCATCCTTTTGTTAAAACCTGCTTTCAGAGGTGGCTTAGACAATGGCAGAGTGGGCCGGGCGCAGTAGCTCATGCCTGTAATCCCAGCACTTTGGGAGGCTGAGGTGGGTGGATCACCTGAGGTCAGGAGTTTGAGACCAGCCTGGCCAACATGGTGAAACCCCGTCTCTACCAAAAATAGAAAAATTAGCTGGGTACGGTGGTGCACACCTGTAATCCCAGCTACTCAGGAGGCTGAGGCAGAAGAATCACTTGAACCCGGGAGGTGGAGGTTACAGTGAGCCAAAATTGCACCACTGCACTCCAGCCTGGGCAACAGCGCGAGACCCCCATCTCAAAAAAAAAAAAAAAAAATTTGAGATAATGGCAGAGTATTCGCCTCTGACCTGCTTTTGCCTTCACGCATGACCGGGGTGAGCTACGTGAGGCCCAGATCTCTTTAACACGCCCCGAGGACCAGCGCAGATTCTCCTTTATGGGGCTGGGCCTGATCTCCCCGGCCGTAGAGGTGTGGTGAGTCAGCTATTATTTTCTTACCTGCAAACAAAATCACTTTACAGTAGAGAAAGGTGAGGGAATTCTCGTACCCAAGACCCACTTGAAAAGTGGAGAGCAAGCATCCCTGAATCTAGAGGGTACCCCGGCTGCCTCGGGGAGCTGCCAGAACTCAGTCTAGGGAGGACACACAGGGTGGGTCGCACAAGGATCGAGGCATCCTGTCGGACAGTAGGCACCAGGTGACTGCCAGGCACCAGGACCCAGGCAGTCTGGCAGGAGGCCTGGGAAGAAGGTTCCCTTGGGAGGAGAACAGTCTTTGCTGGGCCCAGATCCACCAGCTGGAAGACTTGGGGTGACAATCCTCAGCCAAAAGCCAGGTGCAGCCTCAAGGGACCCAGCACCGCCGCTGCACGAAGGAGGCATTTCCGTTTATGGCTGTTTAGCTCCTTCAGCATTTCAAGTCATAAATAAATAACCAGTGTAAACAAAAGGCAGCCGTGTAGGTTCTTTCCCATTAGGTGCAGTTCAGGCTCTTCAGCCCCTTTAGGACCAACGTGCCTGGTCCCCACGACCTGCAGCTGCCTCCTCTTGGGCCCAGGGCTGGGAGGAGCCGCTACTGCCTGTTGTCTTTGGACACGTTGTGGGCCAGCCAGTTCACTTTGGTTTTCCAGCTCTCACGGAGGGCTTCGTTAAACTTCACTCGGAAGTGCTTCAGCGCCTCCTCCTCTGTTTTCCCCAGTGCCAGGGAGTCCTGCAAATAAATCACAGCAGTGTCCACGTTAAGAGGGCCCGGACCTTGCTCTGGGATGCGGCCCTCTCTGGGGACTTCAGTCACTGCATGAAGTAGTTAGTAGAGAGCTCCCAGCATCTCAGGAAAAGCTCTCTATTCCGCTGCCACCCTCAAATGAAGGTGCCAAAGACGTCTTGGCCCCAGAGCCCCCAGTTCCCAAGTGACCTCGCCTCCCCCACTGGAGAAGTGGCTCTGGGAGGAGCGTGGGAGCAGCTTCTGCAGGGACTGGGCACCAGAGGGAAGGTCCTGGCAAGCATGTGTGGCCCCAGCAGCCTCACTGCCCCACCCCACCTTCTCACATGGAGAGGACACAAGAAGGAAAAAATATATATATACACATATATGTATATATATATATTTTTGAGATAGTCTCACTCTGTCCCCCAGGCTGGAGTGCAGGGGCATGATCTCGGCTCACTGCAACCTCCGCCTCCCAGGTTCAAGTGATTCTTCTGCCTCAACCTCCCAAGCAGCTAGGACTACAGGCAGCCACCACCACGCCCGGCAAATTTTTTGTATTTTTTAGTAAAGACGGGGTTTCACCGTGTTAGCCAGGATGGTCTCGATCTCCTGACCTCGTGATTCACCCGCCTTGGCCTCCCAAAGTGCTGGGTTTACAGGCGTGAGCCATCGTGCCCGGCCAATTTTTTCTTTTTGAGACAGAGTCTTGCTTTGTCACCTGAGCTGGAGTGCAGTGGCGCGATCTAGAATTACTGCAGCCTCAGTCTCTCGTGTTCAAGTGATTCTTCTGCCTCAGCCTCATGAATAGCTGGGATTACAGGCATGTGCCACCATGCCTGGCTAATTTTTTGTATTTTAAGTAGTGATGGGGTTTCACCATGTTGGCCTGGCTGGTCTCGAACTCCTGACCTCAGGTGATCCACCTGTCTCAGCCTCCCAAAGTGCTGGGATTACAGGCGTGAGCCACCATGCCCAACCTGGAAAAATATCTTTTATTTATGTTTATTTTTATTATTATATTTTGAGACGGAATTTTGCTTTCGTTGCCCAGGCTAGAGTGCAGTGGCACGATCTCGGCTCACTGCAACTTCCGCCTCCCAGGTTCAAGTGATTCTTCTGCCTGAGCCTCCTGAGTAGCTGGGATTACAGATGCGTGCCACCACATCTGGCTAATTTTTGTATTTTTAGTAGAGACAGGGTTTCACCATGTTGGTCAGGCTGATCTCGAACTCCTGACCTCGTGATCCGCCCACCTCGGCCTCCCAAAGTGCTGGGATTACAGGCGTGAGCCACTGCGCCCGGCCTGGAAAAATATCTTTTTTTATTATTTATTTTTATCTTTTTTGAGACCGAGTTTTGCTCTTGCTGCCCAGGCTGGAGTGCAATGACGCAATCTCGGCTCACTGCAACCTCCACCTCCTGGGTTCAAGTGATTCTCCTGCCTGAGCCTCCCGAAAGTAGCTGGGATTATGGGAATGCACCACCATGCCCAGCTAATTTTGTATTTTTAGTAGAGACAGGGTTTCCCCATGTTGGTCAGGCTGGTGTCGAACTCCCGACCTCACGTGATCCGCCCACCTCGGCCTCCCAAAGTGCTGGGATTACAGGCGTGAGCCACCACGCCCCGCCAAAAAATATCTTTTAGAAGGCAGAGGGAGCCAGATCTCATGCGGCCCCCTAGTGGACACCTGAAAGCCCCGCAGCCCCTGAGCACAGCACCCCAACCTGGAGAGGTCACTACACATCTGCCACTGAGTGGAACCATGCCCAGGCGGCTCAACTCTGGTCCAGCCACTTTCCCCTCCACCGCCCACCAGCTCCACTGCTGGGTCCTGGGACGGCATGAGGCACACACAGCTCAGTGCCCTTTGGGGCCTACTGCACTCAGGGCCCTCCTAGGTCACATTGCTTGGGGGCAGGCCTTGGAAGGCCATTGGCGACAGCAGTCTCCTGCCTGGCACATGCCTTGAGATACTGGATGTCTTTGGAGCAGCTGAGCTCAGGCAGGCCTGCCGCCCGCATCAGGGCAAAGAGGTGGAGGAAGAGAAGCCCGTGGCGCCGCAGGATGGTGTAGGCCCTTTCACAGTAGCCCCGGAACCTGCAGGTAGGGGACAGAGGAAGTGAGGCTCTGGGACCTCCCAGCCACAGGCCAGAGGGCCGCTCTGCATCCAACCAGACCCTTCCCCAAGGACACCTGCCCTTGCCCTGGAAATGGGTGGACACAAGGCCTCCAGTTCTTCTAACTGACCCCCGTGCCCCAGCCAGCCTCCTGCTACATGACCCACAAACCTGCCCACATTGCCCAAAAGGGGCACTGCAGGGCGGAGCAGGGGCATGTTCCAAACCCATCAACAGTTGGGGTGAGGGGCCAGGTGTGGGGCTGAGAGCTGAGCCCCATCCTGCACCCTGCCTGGGAACCTCTGCCCCGTTCCCTGGGGCCCCACACCGAGGGGCATCTGGTGGGACTCAGGCACTCTCACCGTTCAAATTTCTCACTATTATTAGTCTTCCCCTGCTGAATCACATGGACAAAGTCATAGGTGAGGATGAATGGGACACGCTCGCGGTTGATTCCAAACTTGGTCTTGAAATTCCCCAGAAAGTGGCCAAAATCAATGTGGAACAGCTGAGGGGAGGGGAGAGGAGGGGGAGGATTGAGAAGGTATCAGAGAGGAGAGAATCCAGGGGAGACAGGAAGCCAGCAGGGCTGGGGGACCCCTGCCACAGAGCTGTGTGCCAGGCAGAAGGGCCAGCAGGCTGGGGCCAGAAGCCAAGTCCCCACAGCAGCTGCCAGCACCAGCCCCCATACCTGCCCACTCTCTCGGATCATGATGTTGTCGCTGTGCCGATCGCCGATGCCCAGCACGTATGTGGCCACACAATAGCCAGCACAGGAGAGGGTGAACTCCTCAATGGCTCGATCCAGGGCCTCCCTGGGTGGGGAAGATTGAAAAGCATGGCCATACCATTTTGCAGCTCCTCCTATCAAGAGGTGGGTTACTACTCCCTCTCCCCTTGAATCTGGCCCTGTGACTTGCTTTGACCAACAGAACATGGAGGACACAATGCTGGACATCGCTTGCAGACACTATTCCAGAGCCAAGGCATGAAGACACCTACAGATCTTGAACCCCACACTCTCAATACAGTCATGGAAGGAAAGTGAGGCTGCTAAATGAGGAGGCCACATGCAGAGAGGCATCACAGACAGCTGGCACCAAGGCCCCAGCAATGAGATGGGTTATCTCAGACCCGCTGGCCCAGTTAAGGCACCAGAAGAGAGCAGCTGCACGAGTGATTATGCGGAACCAGCAGAACAGCCACCCAGCTGAGCCCAGCCCCAGCTGCAGATTTGTGAGCCAATCGTAAATGGCTGTTTTTTAAAGCCCTGCGCTTTGGATGGTGTTGCATAGCAACAGACACTGATACTTGGGGAAGAGAGACCCACCTCACCCCAACCCAGACACAGGCTGGTCCTCAACTGAGCCAAGTAGCCACAGAGATGGTCTGAGGCCCCTCCCCGCTCCTTTGCTCTGACAGGCTAGGCCCTCCTACTCCACACCTCTTGGAAAGGAGAGGGTACCTATCCCCGGGCCTGAAACCCACCCTGGGTTCTTGGACTTCAGCCAGTTGAGCAGGGCGTCCTTGTTGAATGCAGCTGTGGCTGCCATGTTGCTCTTGTTGAGTTGGATGTTGGCGATGGTGTCTGAACGGAGTACCACCTCAATGAGGCCTGTGCGGTCCCCGGTGGGGAGGCAGCCGTAGGGGGTCATCCTAGGCAAGTGGGAAGAGGGATGGGCAAATGGCATGGTCAAGGGCTGTCCCTGAGGCCGCTTGAGCCCCAGAAACTCATGGTGCCCCCAAAAGCCACAGAAGATGCAGCTGCCCACATTGCTAAAAAGCAGGTGAGAGATGCTGGCTCCTTGGAGATGCCGGCACCGGCATCTGAGGTGCAGAAAGCACCACGGCTGAGCTCACGTTTGCTTGGAAGAGAACCAGCCAGGGGCCTTGGGAGAAGATGCCACTGCTTCCCAAGATGGGCTGGGGGAGCCAGGGGCACCCGGGCAACTAAAGCAACACAGCAGGGTACACACTAAGCCCCAGGAGCAGCCTTCATGCATCCTGCTGCCCGTCACCTCCTGGCCTAGAGTTAAACAGCTCCCAGCTCTTCCTAGGACGGCCCTTTCCCCAGCTGAGATAGTCATGCCACCTTCGACAAGGACCCCTCCAGAGGCACAGACTCCCAGGCCGGGCACAGACACCAAGGGATGATGGGGGGTGGGTGCCCTCACCTCAGGTCCAGCCCCTCCTGCTTCCACAGGACGTCCATGAGCTGGATCATCTGCAGGGTCAGCATGTCCTGCCGGAGGTCTGTGCCACCAGCCGGTGGGAAGAGAAGCGTGAGTTTCTGGTAGGTTCTCTGCTTCCAGCTACACCCAAGCCCTTAAGTCCCAGGATTCCGTCTTCTCCAGCTCCACTCTAGGAGCACCCCAGGACCCCCTAGGGCAGTACAGGTGGGGTGTGGGGAGGCCAGGCCCTCACCATCCCCATTCTTAAAGATGATGCCCACGCTGCCGCCACTGCCTGCCTCCTCGTTGCTGTACATGATCCACAGGGGCTTCATCTTGGAGTCCATGAAGGTGCACTGCTCCACGCTGCCGGGCCAGAGAGCGAGCAGTCAGCGGGGGCTCCTCTGCCGGCCTCCCAGGGGTGGGAGGAGCCCTCGTGGCGGGGCTTGGGCTCACCAGACTTCAGCCAGCAGGGTGCTGGGGTCGAGTGGGGACTGCAGGTGGGAGAGGGCCTCTAGGTAGGCCTCCTGCCGCATGCACAAGTGCATCAGCTCCTTGGTCTGGGGCTTGGGGGTCTTCTGAGAGCTTAGCTTGACGAAGTCGTTCAGGGCCTTCAGTTTGCTCAGTGCTTCCCCCTGGCGGGGAGATGGGAGGGCGGCAGTGGGCAGGTCCCAGCCTCGGCCCGGCCCTGGGGATTCTCAGAGGCTCAGGGCCACCCTCTGCCCACCCCGCAGGGCCTTGAGCCTCACCTGCTTCATCAGCACCTTCATGTGGTGGGTGCTGCCCCTGCAGTACGCCTCCAGGATGAGGCCGAAGCGCAGGGCCACCGATGGCACGTGCATCTCGGAGCTGGAAGGGGAAGGGAGGGCTGAGCCTCACCAGGCAGCACCACGCTGCCCCTCCCACCCAGCAGGACCTAGCGAGGCCAGGACACCCAGGCCTGCTGGAAACGTCCCCCATGGCCTTCCAGGGAGACTCAGGGGCTGGGATTCCCACAGAACGGCTGGGGCAAGTCCCGCTACCGGAGGTGCCAGAAAAGGAAGTGGCCGATCTTGCGGTTGGCCAGGGCCCGGTCCAGCAGGAATTTGGTCAGCTCGCAGTCCAGGTAGGACTCGTACTTGAGCACCTGCACCAGCTGCAGCAGGTACTGGAACAGCTCATCGTCCCTGCAGGGAAGGAAGGCACTGGGGCCTGGAGCTCCCCGACGCAGGACAGGAGGGAGCTCCCTCGGCAGCCAGAGGGAGGCCAGGCAGGAGGGAGCAAGCCCACGGGAAGGTTCAGGCCCCACCCAGAGCCCACGTCCTGGCAGCCAGGACACAGCTGCCCTCTGGAGAAGTGGGGAGCGCCCAGCTGGGACTCACGTCAGTTTCCGCAGC
The DNA here is from genome assembly GCF_028885655.2 of Pongo abelii. Lineage (NCBI taxonomy): Eukaryota > Metazoa > Chordata > Mammalia > Primates > Hominidae > Pongo > Pongo abelii. Next base: position 224,506,189 of record NC_071985.2, read on the forward strand.
GACTTGATGGCGAAGGAGCCTACGTGGCAATCGGGGAAGCTGAAGTCTAGCAGCTCCAGGGCGCTCAGGACGGGCAGCTCCGGCCAGGAGCACAGCAGGTAGAGCATCTGGGGGGAGCCGAGGTCAGGCTTGGCAGCGGCCGGGGTCAGGGTGAAGGTGGGGGTTGGCTGGGGTCAGAGTGGTGGGTAGCCAGAGGCTGTGGTCTGCTCCCAGCTCCGCCCCCAGGTGCGCCTCTCCACCCACCTGGGCCACATCCTCATGCTTGTTCCACTTGGTGACCAGCAGCAGCCGGGCTAGCGCCTCCGGGAAGTGCTCCTGGACTTCATGCCGCAGCTTCCACACCAGGTCCTTCTCGTGCTCGTACAGCTCCCCAGACCCCCGCCGCTCCAGGATTTCCCGCAGCTGCAACTGCTGAGGGGTGTGGGCAGGGGTGAGGGCTCTGGCTCCATGCCGGCTCCGTGCCCCCCATCCCACACCCCTACTCCACTCACCTCCTCCTCAGTGACATGCACACACTCGCTGTGCCGCCCCAGCTCCAAGATCTGCAACAAACAGCTGCACTCAGCGTCCCCGGGGGCCTGGACCAGCCTGGGCAGGACCCCCAGGCAGGGCATTGCCACCCCGATCGTCCTTGAGGGGGCGCTGTCCTGTGCATGGAGGCACATCCACAGCAGCTCTGGCCTCCACCCACGAGATGCCAAGAGCATCCCTCCCAGCAGCTGTGACAATCGAAAATGTCATCAGACTGCACAGCGTCCCTGCAGGCAAAATGGCCCCTGGGAAGGCCCCAGATATGCCTGGTAGCCCAGCCCCAACGTGGCCAGGGAGCACCCTCTAAAGAGCTCCAGGAGCAGGGCCAGGAGAGCTCCGCGTCAGCCCCTCAGCCTCACGCGGTGGGGCCCCCACTGACCTTCTCCAGGGCGGGATAGTACACAGGGTGCGGGGCCACCTCGGGCAGGCAGATGAGCAGGGCGGCGGCGCTATCCATGTTGGGGTTACTGCGCACAGTGCCCGTGGGGTTCAGCAGCTCACCCTTCTCATCTGAACACAGGGGCAGATGAAGTTGTAGAGGGGTGACCAGCATCTCTGGGACCCTCACACTCCCAACGCCTCTCCCTCCCGGGCCTGGGCCGACCTGGGACGGAGGGCCACATGTAGAGGCAGCGTTCCCCTGTCTTAAGCTGGTCCTTGTAGTCAAACAGCATGAGGTTGGCCCAGGCAATGGGGCAGTCCTGCAGAAGGACAGAGCAGGTGAGGACAGCCACTCAGGGGCCTCCAGACCCAGCTTCCCTGCCCTCCCCCAGGCACCCCACCCGAGAAGACCCAGAGCGCAGCTAAGGTCTCCCAACCAGACCCCTGGAAGACCCTGCTTGGGGAAGGAGAGGAGCCACTTTTTCCTCTTTCCTCTGAGGGCTCCAGTGGTGAAGCCAGCTGACACCTGCTGCACCTTCCTGTTCCCACCTCACCCCTACTCAGGCTTTTTTTTTTTTGAGACGGAGTCTTGCTCTGTCGCCCAGGCTGGAGTGCAGTGGCGCGATCTCGGCTCATTGCAACCTCTGCCTCCTGGGTTCAAGCAATTCTCCTCCTGCCTCAGCCTCCCAAGTAGCTGAGATTATAGGCATGCGCCTCCATGCCTGGCTAATTTTTTTGTATTTTTAGTAGAGACGGGGTTTCACCATATTGGCCAGGCTGGTCTCAAACTCCTGACCTTGTGCGCCGACCACCTTGGCCTCCCAAAGTGCTGGGATTACAGGCATGAGCCACCATGCCTGGCCCTCCTGGCTTCTTGAGAAATCCCCAAACAGACGGCACAGCCCCAGAGGCCAGCCCAGCTCAGCTTGGAGTGAGTCAGCTCCGAGGGGAGCCATATCCTGGGACCGTGACTCAGCACCCAGCCACTACACCTCCCAGCCAGCTGCTGACTCAGGCTTTTCTGCTCCAGGGATGACACTGTGCTTGTCCTTCCATCCCAGGGCACTACGTGCAGGTTCCTGCAGGACCACAGCCCAGGCCAGATATTCTGAGGCCGCATGCACAGGAGCCCAGGAGCCCAGAGCGTCCCTTGAGCAGGGCTGGTGGCCAGACTGGGGTGGGCGAGGAGGCTGGGGTCCACAAGCAATCCCAGGACCCCTGTCCCCAGGCTGCGTGCTTGCCGGGAGGAGAGTGGTGAGTGGCCCAGCAAGGGGGCTGCAACTGGCTCTCCGGGGCCTGCACCCCTCCCAGCCAGCCCTGGGACCCACCGCCTTCTTGGACTTCTTCTTGGTGGAGCGAGCCTTCTTGGCTTTCTCGATCACAGCGTACAGTGCAAAGCAGAGACGGGCCATGCGGGGCAGGTCGCAGATGTTGATGTCGAACTCCAGCCGCTGCTTCCACACGGGCTCCGAGCACACGCTCACCTCCGAGCTGGACACCGTCTTGCACAGCATCTCATTGCCGTGGAAAAGCCCGGCCTGCACCACCAGCTGTAGAAGGTGCCGGGATGATAGGTGAGGAGGCAGAGGCCCAGCCCCTCTCCCCTCCCCCTTAAGGAGGTGTCAGTTTCCCCCTTGAATGTCCTCAGGTGGGTCTGAACTCTACTTCCCACACGAAGGAAGGTGGCGCAGCACAGGGAAGGCCTGAGGGGCACGAGCGGCCCCGGGGTGAGGGAGGGCACCACAGGCTGTGCATGGGTGCCCCGTCTCAGCTACCCCGACTCTGGGGACCTCGGGGCATGTCCATTCCCCACTCCGGGCCTCAGTTTCCCCATCAGGGATCAGGAACTCCAGAGATGCTTGCTCTAACATCCTAGGGCTCTCCGGACTTCTCAGATTCCTATGAGCCCATGTGGGTGGGGAAGGACTTTTCCTGCCACCTGATGTCCAGCCCCTTCCAATTCCACCTGACAACACCACCCTGGAAGTCCCTCTGATCCAATCCCCCTCGATTCCTGCCAGTGGAACCCAGACCTGCCCTGCTTATTATATGATTTCCCCAGTGAAACACGCTCCAGGCAGGAGAGCCAACCTCTGAGGACTCAGGTATCATGTCCAGCAAACAGGACAATAAAACCCATGCCTGCAGGCTGTTGCGATGGAGTGTGTGAAAGTGTGAAGAGACAACAGGGAGGTGGGCTCAGCCCCCAGAGGTCGAGGCAGGTGCAGCCCTCACAGGCCGCAGGCACCGCCCTGGTGCCTCCAGAGAGCGCCACATCCTCCAGCCCAGCTGGACCCAGCCCCTCTTCCATGCCCGGCCCCTCCCCCAGCTCTGCGGTCCCAGATCCCTGGGCTGAACCTGGCCCCATAACCTCCACCAAAGCCAAATACCCAGAACGCTGCTTGGCCCGGGTTTCTACGAATCGGCCTCCAGGGCCGGCTGGCCCACTCCCCTCCCCACTTCCTGTTTTCAAGCCGCTCACAGCGCCTCAGGCAGGGATGCTGGGTAATGTGGTCAGGTGGCTTTCATGTGATTCCCCTCCTTTCTCTGCTGCCCCTGCAGGATACAGCCACCTTGTTTGTGCAAAAAAACAGTGTCTCTCCCACCTGTCCCAGGAGCCCCACCTTCATCCGCTCGTCGGCGTTCACTTTGCTGCCCTGGATGAGCTCGATGCAGAACGGCTGCTCCAGGGACCACAGGGACACAGAGGAAGGCTGGGGACCGGGGAAGCAGGGCTGTTAACACGGCTCAAAGCGCAGCTTGTCTCCCTGGCCTATGGTGAGGCCCGTGAACACTCGGGGGCGGGTGAGAGGGCCACAGGTTTGCGGCCAGGTTTGGGCCTGTCCACAATGCTATCCTTTCCCAGAAAACCTGCCATGCGGGCTCCCCAGGGGGCCCCAACACCCCTGAGCTCTGCAGCGGAGAAGGGCAGCCGGTGAGCCAGGCATGGGGCTGCCCCCCACCCACGGCGGTCCCACAGGCCCCAGCCCAGGACGCTGGTCAGCTGTGTTGGCTTCCCCAGCTCAAAGCCCCAACTCTCCATACCAAGGGCCCCTGGACCCATGGCCAGTAGCACATGGAGTTGGACGCCAGGTGGAAAGAAGGGGTGGCTCAGAGGGGAGGCGGAAGACGCCATCTCACCTTCTTCGCAGGAATGGGAGGTGGTTTGGCACGCGGTTTCTGGACCTGGGGGGCAGGGTTGCTCTGCTCATCCCGCATGGCGAGGATGGAGGAGGAATGGACCATGGTCAGGTGAGGGGTCAGCCCACTGTGCAGGCAGCTGCAGATGTACTGAGACGGGGTGCAGGGTGAGCGGCCGGTGGGGCGGCCCCAACCACTCCCTGGACACCAGGATTCCCAGGACCCCCCAAGCTGCCCACTGCCTGTACTAGGCCTTGGGGGAGGGGAGGGCTTCCTGCTGGTTTTTCCAGCCCCACCTCCACCTCCCAAGACGGAGACCCTCCTTGTGCTCTCAGACAGGGCCAGCCCTACCAAGGGATGCTCTGGCAGTGACCCAAAGGCCTGGCTCAGCAGGCTCAAGATGCGCCCAAACGTCAGCTCCCCGACTCCCACCCAGGCCCCATCCAGGGCGGCAGGAGCCCAGAGTGCAGAGGGCCTCAGCGGCCTCACCTGGAACTGGCAGAGCGGGTAGCTGCCGTACAGGTACTCATGCCTGCCGTTCACCTGCAGCGTGTAGTCTTCCGGCTGCTCCACCAGCGGCTGCCGGAACACCGTGGCCTTCTTCCGCAGGGCACAGGCCATCAGCGCCAGCGGCACGTCCTTGGTGGACACCTGGAAGGTGAAGCTCTCCTGTGGGGAAGAGGGAGGTCAGTCCTCTGCCCTCGAGGCCCCGGGGTTCTGGGGCACAGAGCAGGGTTGCCTATTTGCCCCCAAGGGCAGGGTCTGGGGAGTTCACGGACGACACTGGGAAATACTTGTTCAAAGAATGAACAAACTGATGCCCAACGCCCCGTGCCACTTGGTTATCCTGCCACGTTGAGCTTGCCTGGGGGGATGCTCAGCTGAGCCCCACACATGCACAGACACCTGGCAAACACCATCTGATGCCACTGGGCGAGGGGGGCTTGTGGATGACTGAGGAGTTTCACAGAGGAAGTGCTCCCCACGGACAGAGCAGCCTGGATGCCGCACGCCACGCACAGGCTCACCTCGCTGCCCTCAAACTTAACGTTGACCAGAAGGGCCCGGTTTGGGAGCCGCAGGGTGCCAGGCCCCCAGGTTCGAGCCGAGGGCTCCAGCTGCAGGGGGAAACTGTACTGCAGCCAGGCCTCCCAGCCCAGCTGCTGCCGGCGGGCGGCCGCCTCCTCGCAGAATTGGCACATCTTGGCGCGAAAGTCATTCACTTCTGGGTCGCACAAGGAGTCAAACTCGTGGAGGCCTGCGGGGTAGGGAGGGCTGGGTCAGCGGGTGGGGCAGGCAGGGCCAGCCCGGCCACACGGCCCACTCGGCAGAGCTACCTTTGCCGATGAGGAGGCTGATCTGTGAGTTGATGAGCTTCTTCACGCGGTCGCCCTCGCGGGCCACCAGGCGCAGGACGGGCAGGAAGGGCTGCACGTCACACAGACGCCGTTGCTCGTCCTCCAGCTCCTGCTGCTCCGCTGTCTGGTTGATGCAGGTGAACACATAGGCCTCGGGGCCACTGAGCATGTGGAAGAGCGGCTCATACTGGGCACGGTGCCACAGCAGCTGGGGGGACAGTCACCGGTCAGCCCCTCCACCCAAGGCAGACACTGGGAGGTGGGAGGCTGAGGGAGGGTGGAGAGCTGGCCTCCAGCCTGGGGGGTCCAAACCTCCCAGAGGGCAGAGGCAGACCCCAAGATCTGCACTCTCTGCAGCCCCCCGGGCGCTGACCATGGGTGGACAGGCTTCTCCACTGCTGCCCTTCTGTGGGGGCGCCTGGGAGGTGCTGGGATCTGGGGCTGGCACCACGTCCTACAGGCTCCCCTCCCAGAGCACAGGACCACCCTAGGTCACTCCAGAGACAGGGGGCCATGACCTTTGTGCAGCCCAGTTAACTGTCCTGGAGCTCTTCACCTATTTATTTTATTTTTGTGATGGAGTCCCACTCTGTTGCCCAGGTTGGAGTGCAGTGGCGCAATCTTTGCTCACTGCAACCTCCACTTCCCAGGTTCAAGTGATTCTCTTGCCTCAGCCTCCCGAGTAGCTGGGATTACAGGTATGCACCACCATGCCTGGCTAAATTTTTTGTATTTTTTCTTAGTAGAGATGGGGTTTCGCTACGTTGGCCAGGCTGGTCTCAAACTCTTGACCTCAGGTGATCCACCCGCCTCGGCCTCCCAAAGTGCAGGGATTACAGGTGTGAGCCACCGCGCCTGGCAACCCTGATTTTTAAATGTTGGCAACGAACTCAGAAATATTTAACACAGCAAGGGGGCCCAAAGAGAATTCTCCATGGAGTGTGTGCACTGGGGTGACAGGCCTCCAGCCCTCCCACAGCAACAAGCAGTTGAAAGGTGTTCACCACTGAGTCACAAAGAAGACGGGAAATGAGGAAAGTTCCCAATGTTGCTACCAAGGGCAACGGCTAACTATGGTCTGTCAAGCAGTGGGATGGCGCCAAGCTGTGACAGTCTAGGGACCGTCAAGCAGCTCTATGTGCCGGCCTGGAGGGGTCCAAGGTATGCCATTAAGTGAGGGGAAAACCCCAAGATATACAGCAGCAGGTGTGAGTCAAGCCCATTTCCATTAAAAAACAAACAAACAAAAAAACCCCTAATAAACATACCGATTAACATAGACCAGGGTTAGCAAACCACCCTTTTCCTGGCCAAATCCACCTGCCACCTGGTTAACCCCACAAAGCCACGCCCATTCATTTACATATCACTCAGGGCTGCTCCTGTCCTATGGTGGTGGGACTGAATCATCGCAACAGATAACAGAGCCAGCCAGCAACTACTAAAATATTTACTCTCTGGCCCCTGGGATAAATACAAATATGAAGAATTGGGACCAAATCGCGATGTGTATGCTATGCCTCTGCACTGTTTGAATTTTAATAACCCACATGCACAGCTCTGTAAGTGGAAAAATAAGACTGATTTAAAATGACATCTAGGTCAGGTGTGGTGGCTCACTCCTGTAATCCCAATACTTTGGGAGGCTGAGATGGGAGGATCACTTGAGCACAGGAGTTCACGGCCAGCCTGGGCAACATAATAAGACTCCATCTCTACAAAAAATAAAAAATTAGCTGGTGGCATGCACCTGTAGTCCCAGCTACTCAGGAGGCTGAGGTGGGGGAATCATTTGAGCCCAGGAGGTTGAGGCTGCCGTGAGCTGGGATCATGCCACTGCACTACAGCCTGGATGACAGAGCAAGACCCTGTCTCAAAAAAAAAAAAAAAAAAAGTATAAAAATAAAAAACTAAAATGCTATCTATAGCTTACGCAACATGGCAAGGTCCTACCACTACAAAAATAAAATAAAATAAAAAATAAAATTAGCCAGGCGTGGTGGTGCATGCCTGTAGTCCCAGCTACTCAGCAGGCTAAGATGGGAAGATTGCTTGGGCCCAGGATGTCAAGGCTGCAGGGAGCTAGGATTATGCCACTGCATTCCAGCCTGGGCAACAAAGTGAGACCCTTCTCTGCAAAATAAAATACAACGGTATCTATATAAAGTTAATAACATGAATAAGATGTTATACCGTTAACTCAGAAAAAAAGATACGAAAGGTCATAATCAGAATGATCACAAAAAAAAAACACTGTACATAGAGGAGAAAACAGGCAACAGCCGAAGTATTCACTGTGGTTTTCTCATATGGCTGGATCAGAGGTAATTTTTTTCCTTTTTCTACTTCTTCTTTTCCTAAATTTTATTTATTTTTTGTGTTTGTTTTTGTTTGTTTGTTTATTTATTTATTTTACAGACGGGGTTTCACTCTGTCACCCAGGCTGGAGTGCAGTGGTGGATCATGGCTCACTGCAGCCTCAAACTCCCAGGTTCAAGCGATCCTCCTGCCTCAGCCTCCTGAGTAGCTAGGATCACAGGCACATGCCACCACACAGGCTAATTTTTTTTTTTTGAGACAGAGTTTCGCTCTTGTTGCCCAGGCTGGAATGCAATGGCCCAGATCTTGGTTCACTGCAACCTCCACCTCCCAGGTTCAAGCAATTCTTCTGCCTCAGCCTCCCGAGTAGCTGGGATTACAGGCATCTACCACCACGCCTGGCTAATTTTTTGTATTTTCAGTAGAGATGGGGATTCACCATGTTGGCCAGGCTGGTCTCAAACTCCTGACCTCAGGTGACCTACCTGCTTCCGCCTCCCAAAGTGCTGATAAGAGATGTGAGCCACCACGCTTGGTCCTGGCTCATTTTTTTATTTTTCATTTTCTGTAGAGATAGGGTTTTGTCATGTTGCCCAGGCTGGTCTTGAACTCCTGGGCTCAAGCAATTCTCCTGCCTCAGCCTCCCAAAGTTCTAGGTAATCCTACCATGCCAGGCCTTTTCCTAAATTGTAATGTGTCCATATTACTCTTCCAATGGAAGAAAAAAGAAACTTAATTTTTAAAGACATCTTCTAGGAAGAGAAGAGAAAAAACTCTCAAAGATGATCCATTACTTCTTTCGGTTTTTTTCCCTGCTCCCAATTATAGCTTTTAAAATTCTGGGATAAGGGCCAGGTGCCGTGGCTCACGGCTGTAATCCCAGCTTAGTGCTACTAAGGGAGGCCGAGGTGGGCAGATCACTTGAGGTAAGTTCGAGACCAGCCTGGCCAACATGGTGAAATCCCGTCTCTACTAAAAATACAAAAATTAGCCGGGCGTGGTGGCACGTGCCTGTGCTCCCAGCTACTTGGGAGGCTGAAGCAGGAAAATCGCTTGAACCTGGGAGGTAGAGGTTGCAGTGAGCCGAGATCGCACCACTGCACTCCAGCCTGGGCAACAGAGTGAAACCCTGTCTCAAAAAATAAAAATAAATAAAAATAAAATAAAATTCTGGGACAAGGTCCTGCCCTCCCACAGCCCAAGGCATGATCCCTCAAGTCCCACGCTTAGTAAGGGGCACAAGCCCTTTAGAAGGTCACAAGACAACATCCACCAAATATCGTCCACATATTTAATCCTTTGACTCAGTAGTCCATCCTGAAGATTATTCAACAAACCAAAATCTCTTTCCAAAGATGTTGTTTACAAAAAATTAGCCGGGCATGGTGGCGGGTGCCTGTAGTCCCAGCTACTTGGGAGGCTGAGGCAGGAGAATGGCGTGAACCTGGGAGGCAGAGCTTACAGTGAGCCGAGATCGCACCCCTGCACTCCAGCCTGGGTGACAGAGTGGGACTCCATCTCAAAAAAAAAAGATGTTGTTTACTATGGCAACAGCTTTAAAGACAAAAGACCTGTAAACCACTTAGGCAGCCATGGATGGATTGTGGTTTCAAAAATGAAAGGCACATTCTAGCCTGGGCAACATGGTGAAACCCCATCTCCACAAAAAATACACACACAAAAAATTAGCTGGGAGTGATGGCACATGCCTGTAGTCCTAGCTACTCAGGAGGCTGAGGTGAGAGGCTCACCTGAGCCTGGGGAGGTTGAGGCTGCAGTGAGCTGTGATCGCACTACTGCACTCCAGCATGGCAATAGAGTGAGACCCCATCTCAAAAAAAAATGATGGCACAGTCATGAATAGGATAAAAGCCCACCGTGGGAGGCAGCCCCTAATCTCATCTAGTCACGAATAATCGGATAACTGAGTAGAGGGAAACATACACTGTGAAATGGGGAAAGCTGAAATTGGAATAAGTGGACGCAACCAGAAATCTTTCAACAACTCATGGACGTGATTTATCTTTTGGGTCGGGTGCGGTGGCTCACACCTCTAATTCCAACACTTTAAGAGGCCGAAGTGGGTGGATCATTTGAGTTCAGGAGTTCAAGACCAGCCAGGCCAACATGGCATAACCCCATCTATACTAAAAAACACAAAAATTAGCCAGGTGTGGTGGTGCATGCCTGTAGTCCCAGCTACTCAGGAGGCTGAGGCACGAGAATTGCTTGAGCCTGGGAGGCGGAGGTTGCAGTCAGCTGAGATCATGCCACTGCACTCCAGCCTAGGTGACAGAGCGAGATTGTCTCAAAAAACAAAAACAAAAACAAAAACAAAAAAAAACATTATCGGCTGGAGGCAGTGGCTCACACCTGGAATCTCAGCACTTTGGGAGGCTGAGGCAGGTGGATCACCTGAGGTCGGGAGTTTGAGACCAGCCTGACCAACATGGAGAAACCCCGTCTCTGCTAAAAATACAAAATTAGCCGGGCGTGATGGTGCACGCCTGTAATCCCAGCTACTCAGGAGGCTGAGGCGGAAGAATCTCTTGAACCCGGGAGCTGGAGGTTGCGGTGAGCCGAGATTGCGCCATTGCACACCAGCCTGGACAGTAAGAGCGAAACTCCGTCTCAAAACAAACAATTATTTATCTTTTAAAATTCTCATCTGAGGATCCCAAGTCTGAAAAACAATGCATCTGTCCATCTGTCTGTCCGTCTGTCCATCTGTCTGTCTGTCTATCTGTCTCTCTCTCTCTCTCTCTCTCTCTGAGCACCAAGGTCTGAGGACCGGATGGAGGCCGTACCTGCTTGATGGTGCTGAGGTTGGCATTGCGGGACACAGGGAAGTTCAGGTAGACCCCTGTGGGCAGCAGGAAGTCAACCACGACGCTCTGATTCTCCTCCTTGGTCCAGAATTCCATGGGGCAGTCCACCCCAGGGGGCATCCTGCGTTCTTACTTCTCAGATGCCAGTGGTCCTAAAAATGAAGAAATGGCAAAATGAGTTACCTCAGCTGAGCTGGGTGAGGCCTTTCTTTGCAAGGGACTCCCTGGAAAACAGTGGGGTCCTTGGACAGCAGGAAGCTCAGGAGTGAGTTCCCGACCTGCGGGTACAAAAAGCTCGCCTCCCTCAGGGCCTCGTCCTGCCCAGGGTGGCTTGTGGCTCCTACCACTCCGGGCCACGGCCTCAGCTGCCTCTTCTCCCAGGCAGACACTGCATGTCCTCCCCACAGCAGCACTCACAGCAAATCATCTTTCCTCAGGAACATACACATCCACGAAACCCAGTCATGGCTAACAGCTGGCACAGAAGGGAGACGGCAGGACAGTTGGTCAGGTGCTCTGAGACCTGAGAGGCCGAAGGCTGCAGTTCTTTGAAATACATTTTTTTTTTTTTTGAGCCGGAGTCTTGCTCTGTCACCCAGGCTGGAGTGCAGTGGCGCCACCTCGGCTCACTGCAATCTCCGCCTCCTGGGTTCAAGAGATTCTCCTGCCTCAGCCTCCCAAGTAGCTGGAATTACAGGCATGAGTTACCACATCTGGCTAATTTTTGTACTTTTGTAGAGAGAGGGTTTCACCATGTTGGCCAGACTGGTCTTGAACTCCTAACTTCAAGTGATCCGCCCACCTCAGCCCCCCAAAGTTCTGGGATCACAGGCGTGAGCCACCATACCCAGCTGTGAAATAGATTTTTTTTTTGAAACAGGGTCTCACTCTGTTGCCCCAGCTGGAGTACAGTGGTGCCATCATAGCCCACTATAACACAAATTCCTAGGTTCAAGCGATGTTCCCATCTCACCCTCCCAAGCAGCTGGGCCTACAGGTGCACACCACTACACCTGGCTAATTTTTAAATTTTTTGTAGAGACAGTCTCACTATATTGCCCAGGCTGGTCCTGACCTCCTGGGTTCAAGGGATCTTCTCACTCTGGCTTCCCAAAGTGCTGGGATTACAGGCATGAGCCACAACACCCAGCCTCTTTGAAACTTTCTGACCAGAAACCAAGGCTTAAAAATGGCTTTGGTCATCTAATAATTTGTTAAAATATTCCAATCAGGCCGGGCGTGGTGGCTTACACCTGTAATCCCAGCACTTTGGGAGGCCCAGGCAGGCAGATCACCTGAGGTTAGGAGTTCCAGACCAGCCTGACCAATATGATGAACTGAGCTAGATGAAACCCTGTCTCTACTAAAAATATAAAAATTAGCCGGGCATGGCGGCACATGCCTATAATCCCAGCTACCCAGGAGGCTGACACACGAGAATCGCTTGAACCCAGGAGTTGGAAGTTGCAGTGAGCCGAGATCGCACCACTGCACTCCAGCCTGGGTAACAAGAGCGAAACTCCGTCTCAAAAAAAAAAGAAAAAATTTGAATCATACCAAACCCTCCAGTCATACCCACCCCCAGTAACAAGATGTTACAAACACAAAGGACCTGGTGTACCCCCTCTTCTAGGTCCCCTTCTCCCTTCCCCACCTCTAGCCTACTCCACTACAGGTTAGCAGTACCTGGAGTCTGGTTGTTTATCATTTCCATACATGTTTTTTGTTTTGTTTTGTTTTTTTGAAACAGAGTCTTGCTCTGTAGCCCAGGCTGGAGAGCAGTGGCGCAATCTCAGCTCTTGGGCTCAAGCGATTCTCCTCCCTCAGCCTCCTGAGTAGCTGGGATTACAGGCACCTGCCACCACGCCCAACTAATTTTTGTATTTTTAGTAGAGATGGGGTTTCACCATGTTGGCCAGGTTGGTCTCGAACTCCTGACCTCAAATGATCCACCTGCCTTGGGCTCCCAAAGTGCTGGGATGACAGGAATGAGCCACTGGGCCCGACCTCCATGCATGTTTTTATATTTTTATTATACCAACATGTATCCACATCCAATTCCCGGTACTACTGCATGCTTTAAATCTGCGTATGGTCTGGCATAGTGGCTTACACCTGCAGTCCCAGCACTTTGGGAGGCTGACACGGGCAGATGACTTGAGGCCAGGAGTTCGAGACAAGCCTGGCCAACATGGCAAAATCCTGTCTCTACTAAAAATACAAAAATTAGCTGGGTGTGGTGATTCATGCCTGTAGTCCCAGCTACTCGGGAGGCGGAGGCATGAGAATCGCTTGAACCCAGGAGGCAGAGGTTGCAGTGAGCAGATTGCGCCACTGCACTCCAGCCTGGATGACAGAGTGAGACTGTCTCAAACAAACAAACAAAAAGCCTGTATGTACACATGGAGTCTTCTGCGACCTGCTTTGGTCACTCACTGTGCTGTTCTTTAGATTTACCCAAGGCGGATACACGTGGCTTTAGTTCATTCGTTTTATCTCTTGCACAATATTTCATTGTGTAAAGAAGCCACAATTAGAAGAGATCATGTCCTTTGCAAGAACATGGATGGAGCTGGAGGTCATTATCCTCAGCAAACTAATGTAGGAACAGAAAACCAAACACCATATGTTCTCACCTATAAGTGGGAGCTAAATGATGAGAACACACGGACACACAGAGGGGAACAGCACACATGGGGGCCTGAGGGTGGAGGGTGGGAGTTGGGAGAGGATGAGGAAGAATAACTCATGGGTACTAGGCTTAACATCTGGGTGACGACATAATCTGTATGACAAACCCCCACGACACAAGTTTACCTGTATAACAGACCTGCAACGTACCCCTCAACTTAAAAGTTAAATTAAAAAAAAGAAAAATGTAACACTCAAGAAAAAAAAAAAGAAACCACAATTTATTTACCCTCTCTCTTGTTGATGAAGATGAAGGCTGGTTTCTACTTTTCTTAGTTACTTTTAACGATGCTACAATGTATGTTCTTGAATCCATCCTCTTGTGCTCATCTGAGAGTGCTGAGTGTTGCCCAAGAGAACGAATGGGAACCACATACGTAATGTCCAGGTTACCAGAAGCCACTTTAAAAAGTGTGAAAAGGCTGGCCTCATGGTGGTTCATGCCTGTAATCCCAGTGCTTTGGGAGGCCTAGGTAGGAGGATCACTTGAGGCCAGGAGTTAGAGACCAGCCTGGCCAACATAGTGAGAGCCCATCTCTACAAAAAAAAAAATTAAAAATTAGCCAAGCATGGTGGAGCGTGCCTGTAGTCCCAGCTACTTGGAAGCTGAGGTGGAAGGATCACTTGAGCCTGGGAGTTTGAGATGCTATGATGGATCACTACACACCAGCTTGGCAATACAGCAAGATCATGTCTCAAAAAAAAAAGAAAAAAGTAAAAAAAAAGAAATAAAAAAAAGCCAAAAAGAGTGAAAAGGTACAGATAAAATGAAGTTTCATTATGTATTTTATTTAACCCAATATAGCCAAAAGACAGTCATTTTAACATATAATCAATAGAGAAAATTACTAATGAGATATTTTGACATTTATTTTGGTATCGAGTCTTTGAAATCTGGTGTGTGTTTTACATTTGGAGTGTACTGCAATTTCATTTCTAGATTATCATCAGAAATACTTGATCTGAATGTAGATTTTATACAATCTACAGGTGAAAAGTAGGTTCACAGACCCAGGTTTTTTGTTTTTTGTTTTTTTCTGTTGAGACAGGGTCTCACTCTGTTGCCCAGGCTGGAGTACAGTGGCACAATCATAGCTCACTGCACCCTCCAACTCCTGGGCTCAAGTGATCCTCCCACCTCGGCCTCTCTAAGTGCTGGCATTACAGGTGTGAGCTCCTAGCCAGACCCAGTTTGTTCTAAACACACTTAAGGCTGGGCGCAGTGGCTCATGCCTGTAATCCCAGCACTTTGGGAGGCCAAAGCAGGTGGATTGCTTGAGTTTGAGACCAGCCTGAGCAACATGGCAAAACTCTGTCTCTTACCAAAAATACAAAAAAAAAAAAAAAAAAAAAAAAAATTCCAATAAATGAATGGTACAGCAATTTTAAATTAAATTAAATGTTTTAAAATTCCATTCCTCACACTATCCACATTTCAAGTGCTCAAGAGTCACATGTGGCATAACCTACGATCAGTATAAGCACATCATTAACTTTACTAAATATCACCACATTGTCCTCAAGACGGTGGTGCCTGTCAGCAATCCCAGAACTGTGGTATGGTGATCAATCTCCAGATATTGGTCAACACTTGGTATTGTCAAATTTACTCATTTTTGCCAATCTGATGCGAATGAAATTATCTCTTGTTTTAATTTGCATTTCCCTGATTTTCCATAAAACCTTTATTTTCTGCAAATAGCCTACTTACTATAACCTTTGCCCATTTTCCTGTGGGGTTACTTAATCTTTTTTAATGGTTTGTAGGATTTCTTTTTATATTCTAGATGCCATTCCTTTGTTGGTTGAATGAGCAGGAAATATTCTCTAATCTGAGTCATCTTTTTGCTTTGCTTATGGTGTCTTTTTGGTGAGTAGAAGGTTTTTTGTTGTTGCTGTTTTGTTTTGTTTTAGGAGACAGGGTCTCACTCTGTCATCCAGGCTGGAGTGCAGTGGCGCAATCACAGCTCACTGCAGCCTCAACCTCCCAGGCTCAGGTGATCCTCCCAACCTCAGGCTCCCAGGTAGCTAGGATTACAGGCATGTGCCACTACACCCTTTTTTTTTCTTTTTTTTTTTTTGGTATTTTTAATAGAGACTTTAAAAAAATATATGTTTTTAGTAGAGACTGATCCCAAACTCCTGGGCTCAAGTGATCCATCGGCCTCAGTCTCCCAAAGTGCTGGGATTACAAGCGTAAGCCATCATGCCCAGCCTGGTGAGTAGAAGTTTTTAATGTTGATGCGGTCAAATTATCAATCTTTGCCCTTATGATTTATGATTTTTATTCTTTAAGAAAAGACTTCTCTACTTAAAGATCACATTCTCTTGGATTTAAAAGACTTGTAAAAACAGTTGAAAATAAATATTTGGTTGAAGGCAGGTGTTGATCGGGTGGCAGCGCTGGCTGGGCCCAGGCCTCACCGTCAGCTGGACCCCAGCTGCCCTGAGGAGCGAGAGCTGCACATCTCTAGGCGCTGCCACTGCTGGTCGCCACTTCCTCTGATTGCAAAACCACATCCTACTTTGGGTTCCTCTTGCTGAGAATGGCCAAGCCAAAGTCTTCCTTTTGTTTCAAAACTTGGGGGACCAGCTGGGCGTGGTGGCTCACGCCTGTAATCCCAGCACTTTGGGAGGCTGAGGCCAGTGGATCACTTCGAGCTCAGGCGTTGGTGACCAGCCTGCGAAACATGGCAAAACCCTGTCTCTACACAAAATATAAAAATTAGCTGGGCATGGTGGCTCACGCCTGTAGTCCCGGCTACTTGGGAGGCTGAGGCTGGAGGATTGCTTGAGCCAGGGAAGTGGAGGTTGCATTTAGCTGAGATGGTGCCACTGCACTCCAGCCTGGGCAACAGAGTGAGACCCTGTCTCAAAAACAAAGCAAAGCAAAACAAAAAAACGACTTGGGAGAGAGTCAGGAATCCTGGAGAATCCACTTATGATATGATATGAGCTTTGACCATGCTTGGAAAGTCAGGGGTATCTTTGGCCACTCATTCTGGTGAGGCCCAAGATAAGCACATGAGGCATGAGCTCCCAGGGACTCCAACCCACAGCCTGGGTTCCAGGAAAATACACCCCTCACTCTTCTGCCCCTTAGCACTCTGGAAATGAAGTCTTCAACTACACCTTACTTAAATGGGATGTAGGGAAATACTTTCACAGAAAACCTCATTCCTAAAAGAGAAAGTCTCAGACTAGTCTGCACAGGACATCAAATGCCAGGTCCTGTCACCAGTGGGACAGGAGAAAGTGGAAGTGGCTTCCCTCTCTCTGGGCCAAGAACCTCTCTCTAGCGCAGTGGCCAACCAGCCCTAACTCTTCCCTGAATGAAGCCCAGAACCATAGCTCTCCGGTATGTATGGGACAGAGATGCCAGTGAGTACAGGGACTTCAGAAATGCCCCAAGAATGCAAACCAGTACAACCACTTTGGAAAACTGTTTGGCAATATCTACTGAAGTTGAACATGCCTATGCCCTAGGACCCAGCAATTCCGCTCCAAAGTATACACCCCAGAGAAATGCAAATACATGTATATTTATCCAAAGACACGGGCAAGAGTGTCTATGGCATCACTATTCATGATGCCTCCAAAGTGGAAACTTCCCAAATGCACATCAACAGAATGGGGAATGGCAAAATAATGTGTGACACTTTCTCTGAGCAGAATGTTATATAGCAATGAGAATGAGCAGTCTACAAGTCCACACAACAGTATCAATGACTCTCACACACATAAAGCTGGGCAAAAGCAGCTGCCCACAAAAAAATATGTGCTCATGATTCCAACTGTACAAAGAAACAAACACAGGCAGAATTAATAAATCTATGGTGGCAAAAGAAGAAACAGGGGTTACCCCAGGTTGGGGGAGTGACTAGAAGGGCTCATGGAAGGCTTGTTGGTGCTAGTAACTTTACGTTTTTGGTTTTTTTAATCTGGGAGCTGGGGACTTTTCAAAAACTCAACACACTCAGTCCAAGTGGTTCGGATAAGCTGACTTCACTCCTAGCTCCCTGGATAGCCTGAGACTCAGACACAGCCAATCAGGGGCCTGAGTCTGCCCGGGCCATGGGGATTGGCTTGGAGGTGCGAATGAGACTTAGGCCCAGCCAATCACTGCATGTTATCTCCCTGACTATAGGATTCCAGGACGGCCATATGACTATCAAGTCAGTCCGGTGGGTTTTGACATCTAGACTTCTCTGGGACTTCTTGGGGTAGCAGAAACGACAGACTGTCTACCTAGAGCTGCTAGCAACTGTTTGCTGTCTTTATGGACAGAACTTGAGAAGAGACCAACACAGAGGAAAGTGAGGCTAAAGCAGACAGTACAAGCCTGGGTCCTGAGGACGAACTTTGATTCCCTGGATCCAGCCATGCCTGAAGCTAGAGTCTATCCCTGGACTCTTCAGTCTCATCAGCCAATAAACCCCCTCTGCCTTTTTGCTTTTTTAACTTACAGCAGTTTGAGCTGAGTTTTTGGCCGCTTACGGCTAAAAACATCTATTTTCATTACTGCAGCTGCACTTCCATTTTTAGAAGCTTCTAGTGTTTAGAAAGTTCTTTCCCTGACCGGGCACGGTGGCTCATGCCTGTAATCCCAGCACTTTGGGAGGCCGAAGCAGGTGGATCACTTGAGGTCAGGAGTTCGAGACCAGCCTAACCAACATGGTGAAACCCTGTCTCTACTAAAAATACAAAAATTAGCCGGGCGTGGTGGCACATGCCTATAATCCCAGCTACTCGGGAGGCTGAGGCAGGAGAACCGCTTGAACCCAGGAGGCGGAGTTTGCAGTGGGCCGAGATGGCGCCACTGCACTCCAGCCTGGGCAGCAAGAGCAAAACTCTGTCTCAAAAAAAAAAAAAAGGAAAGAAAGTTCTTTCCTTGGAAGTGAACCTGCCTCTAAGAGTCAAACTCCAATCTCTGTGCTGCCATCTAGAGGCACACAGAGGAGTCCACAGGACACTGATGGCGGCCCCATCAGGCCCTAAGGTGTCTCTTCAGCCCAGGCATTCCCAAAACCACTCACTGTTCTCTCTGTGATACAGTTTTCAGACCCTTTTGCCACAGTTTGGTACTCCAAGCTAACAAGATGCTCCAGGGCAGCACCTTGGGAGGCCAAGGCGGGTAGATCACCTGAGGTCAGGCGTTCGAGTCCAGCCCGGCCAACACGGTGAAAGCCCGTCTCTACTAAAAATACAAAAATTAGCCAAGCGTGGTGGTTCTCGCCTGTAGTCCCAGCTACTCGGGAGGCTGAGGCAGCAGACTCGCTTGAACCCAGGTGGCAGAGGTCGCAGTGAGCCAAGATCGCGCCACTGCACTTCAGCCTGGGCAACAGAGTGAGACTCCATCTCAAAAAAAAAAACCCAAAAAACAAAAACAAGATGCTACAGACAGGGCCTGGCAGGTCGAGCTGTAGAAGAATGTTCTGGGCACCGAGCTCCTATTTGCTTAGCCTGAAAGTATTTCATGCTCCCCCACTCTCACCCCAAGGCAGATTTTTGGTGGCCACATCATGAACTCATTGGCTGCCAGCCCTCCAGGGATTTTTCACAGTAAGCCAGGTTCTCCCTGCCTGTACAGGAACATGAATTTCCTGATCTAAATGAAGGAATTCACAATTATCCTTGGTAATTTCATCTTGTGAATATAATTGGCTCTCATATCTTATTGGATTTTTTTTTTTTTTTTTTTTTTGAGATGGAGTCTTGCTCTGTCGCCCAGGCTGGAGTGCAGTGGCACGATCTCTGCTCACTGCAACCCCCGCCTCCCAGGTTCAAGCGATTCTCCTGCCTCAGCCTCCTGAGTAAGTGGGATTACAGGTGCCTGCCACTGTGCCTGGCTAATTTTTTGTATTTTTAGTAGAGACAGGGTTTTGCCATGTTGGCCAGGCTGGTCCTGAACCCCTGATCTGCCTGCCTCGGCCTCCCAAAGTGCTAGGATTGCAGGCGTGAGCCACCGCACCCGGCTTTGATTTTATGTTTTGTCTCCATCACTCAGTCCGAGGTAGATTCATTTATCCCACCAGTATCTACGGAGCCTGATTAAGTGCCAGAAATTACACGAGGTGTGGGGGATCTCGTGGGAAAGGGACTCAAGTCTTCCAGAACTGGCCACTACAGCTGCAGCAGGGGGTGGTGGGCACAGAGGGGAGGGTGTGGCATGAGCAAGTTGAAGAGTTCAACTGGGCTGGGTCTTGCAGAGCCTTCAGAACAAGGGCTGGCACCTGGGGCTTGCGCTGAGCGGACGGACAGCCCTGGAGGATTTTAGGTGAGGGAGCGAGGGATGCGATTTTCATCCACAACTATGCTGCTGACTGCGGTGTGGAAGGACCGCGGTGTGGAAGGACCGCGGAGTGGAAGGACCGCGGTGTGGAAGGACCGCGGAGTGGAAGGACCGCGGAGTGGAAGGACTGCGGTGTGGAAGGACTGCGGTGTGGAAGGACTGCGGTGTGGAAGGACTGCGGAGAAGCAGGGAGGAAGGGGAGTAGGTGCAGGGGAAGGAGGCCGGTGCCACTAATGACAGTGGCTTGACCCAGAAGGAGACAGCACTGGAGAGCAACGGAATCCAGACATACTTAAATCAGAGGGACCCCTGGGGGACGGTGCAGGAGGAAGTGAAGACGACAGCCAGGTTTGGGCTTGGGAGATGGGAGTGGTGGTGGGAATTTACTGAGAGAGGAAAGGAAGAGATTTCTGGTGGGATAAGACAGCCGGAGCCCCGTTTGAGACCAAAGAATCTCAGCTGCTTAATGAATATCCATGTAAAGACTGCCAGGGGCAAACTCCCCAGGTCGGAGGGCGGGGGACAGATCTGTGGAGTCAGCAGGCTACAGACAGATGTGGAGCTGGGGGAGCAGGTGAGACGGCCTAGACACAGAGCGGGGAGCTGGGGTCGCATCACCCAGTGATGGACGGTGACCAATCCCTCCTCACTGACTCATCCAGAATCCTGAGGCATGAGTTGTGTCCACATCTAAGTCACTCATAAAATATCCAAGGAAACAGGATAAGAACACAATTCCTTTCACCTTCCCACCTCCTGGCCAGCATGATCCACAGAAACAGCTGCGCAAAGCGGAGCCCTCCCGCACATGGAGTTCTGGCCAGGACACCAGGCCACCCTTAGAAGTCTGCCCTGAAATGTTCTCCTTGGTGCTCTTTCTGGAGCCCAAGGTGGAAGAACGGCATCCCAGCTGTGAAGGTCTGAGGGATCTGACCCCAGCTATTGGGAGGCTGAGCCACGAGAATCACCTGAACCTGGGAGGGGGAGGCTGCAATGAGCCGAGATCACGCCACTGCACTCCAGCCTGGGAAAGAGTGAGACTCTGTCTCAAAAATAAATAAATAAATATTTAAAAATTAAAAACAAAGTTAAAAAAACAAATAGATAAACAAGATGCTTCAGGTAGTAAAAGCACTGGAATATAATAAAAAGGGGCTTGCAGGGAGCGTTTCCTTTGGATGGTAGGTCAGGGAAGGGTCCTCGGGTGAGATCATTCTGAAGTTGAGGCTCAAGTGAGAGAAGGATCCAGCAAAAACCCACAAAACAGGGTTCCAGGCAGTGGGGACAGAAAGTGCAAAGGCCTGGGCCGGGGGCGGTGGCTCACGCCTGTAATCCCAGCACTTTGGGAGGCCGAGGCGGGCAAATCACTTGAGGCCAGGAGTCCAAGACCAGCCTGGCCCACACGGTGAAACCCTGTCTCTATTTAAAAAATACAAAAAATTAGTCAGGCGTGGTGGCTCACACCTGTAATCCCAAGTAGGCTGAGGCAGGAGAATCCTTGAGCCTGGGAGGCAGAGGTTGCAGTGAGCCAAGATTGCACCATTGCACTCCTGCCTGGACAAGAGTGAAACTCCGTCTCAAAAAAAAAAAAAAAAAAGAAAGTACAAAGGCCCTGAGGCAGGAGGCAGGTGCCTGAAGTCAAGGGTGTGACTGGGAGAGACAGTGAGTCTGACCCTGCAGGGCCCCGTAGCCATGGTGAGGAGTCCAGTATCATTACAAGGAGAAATCACTGGAGGGTTTTAAGCAGAGGACTGAGGCGGCCTGATTTGATGCTTTATAAAGATGGCTTTGGCTGCTGTGGGAAAATGGAAGGGAGCGAGGCCAGAATGGAAGCAGGAGAGCAATGATGAGATGTGTGCAGGACATGTACAGCAAGAGCTGGCAGGGCTGGATTGATGAGGGGAAGTGTTGGGCTCACATGCCCCGAACTGCCCGAACTCATCCCAGCAGCCTACTCTTTTTTTGGCACGGTTCGCAGAGAGGGTCTCATTCTATCGCCCTGGCTGGAGTACAGTGTCATCATCATAGCTCACTGTAGCCTTGACCTTGTAAGCTCAAGAGATCCTCCTGCCTCAGCCTCCCAAGTAGCTGGGAATATGACACAAATCAACGCACTGTGCATCACTGTGCAGAGCTTTGTTTATTTATTTATTTATTTTGTAGGGATGGGGCCTCCCTATGTTGCCCAGGCTGGTCTCAAACTCCTGGGCTCAAGTAATCCTCCTGCGTCGGCCTCTGAAAGTGTTGGGATCACAAGCATGAGCCACCATACTTGGCCTCCACAACAAGGATTTCTGACCTCTACTGCTGCCATCAGAAAAAATAAGCCAACTACCCTGAAAAAAAACGCTATCCCCACCATCTCATCATCATCCTAGCTCACAGCCCAACAAGGAGGCCACAGACCTGCACCCAGGTGGAGGCCTCAGATACTACACATCAAAATCAAGAGAAAGAAACATCCACGGTCTCAGACCTGGTAACTTTGGGAATTTGGGAATTATCCTAAAGAAGCAATTCAAAAGTCAAAAAGGCTATATACACAAAGATATTCAATGTGGTATTGTTTGTGAAAGTGATAAAGAAATGGCTAAATAAATGATGCATTAACTCAATGAAACTGAATGCAGTCATCAAAATGACACCTGGGCACACTACACAACACTGCAAATATTCCACACATTAAGTGCACAGACATTTATCATTGTGACATATGCTTGTTGATAAAGCATTTTAGAAAGCATAGAAAGGCCAGCCATGGTGGCTCACGCCTGTAATCCCAACACTTTGGGAGGCTGAGGCAGGTGGATCACCTGAGGTTGGGAGTTCGAGACCAGCCTGACCAACATGGTGAAATCCCGTCTCTACTAAAAACACAAAATTAGTTGGGCGTGGTGGTGCATGCCTATAATCCCAGCTACTTGAGAAGGTGAGGCAGGAGAATCGCTTGAACCTGGGAGGTGGAGGTTACAGTGAGCTGAGATCGTGCCATTGTACACCAGCCTGGGCAACAAGAGCGAAACTCCGTCTCAAAAAAAAAAAAAAAAAAAAAAAAAGCATAGAAAAAATGAAATGTTATGAATGAATATGGATGTCTTAATAACTTTATTATTTTAATTTCTAGGGAAGTTATACAAGTACATGGTTTTATTTCTTTTTTCTTCTTCTTCTTTTTTGAGACAATGTCTGGCTCTATTTCCCAGGCTAGAGTGCAGTGGTGCAATCTCGGCTCACTGCAACCTCCGCGTCCCAGGCTCAAGCCATCCTCTCATCACAGCTCCCCAAACAGCTGGGACTACAGGTGCATGCCACCACACCCAGATACTCCTTTGCATTTTTAATAGAGACAGAGTTTTGCCATGTTGCTCAGGCTGATCTCGAACTCCTGACCTCAAGTGCTCCACCCGCCTCAGTCTCCCAAAGTGCTAAGATTACAGGCGTGGGCCACCACGCTCACCACTTTTTTTTGTTTTAGAGACAGGGTCTCACTTTGTTGTCCATGCTACAGTGCAGTGGCATGATCATGACTCACTGCAGCCTTGAACTCCTGAGCTCAAGTGATCCTCTCACCTCAGCCTCCCCAGTAGCTGGGACTACGGGTGCACACCACATACCCAGCTAATCAAAAAAAACTTTTTTTTAAAAAATAATAACAAAATACAATTTTGTTGTCTTGAGATGGGTTCTCACTATGTTGCCCAGGCTGGTCTCAAACTCCTGGGCTCAAGCAACCTTTCCATGTTGGCCTCCCAAAGTCCTGGGATCACAGGCGTGAGCCACCACGCCTGGCCACAAGTACATGATTTTTAAAGTTAATTAAAACTAAAACTCTTACAGTACAAAGTAGCAGTCCTCTGACCTCCACTTCCACATATATACCACACCCAATAACTTTCAGTTGCTTCTTTTAAGTATTTATCTCTATATTTCCATTTTTTATTTAAAATTTTTGTGTTTTTATACCTCAGGCAAAATTTTAAAAAATTTTTTTATGAAAATAGAGACAGGGTCTTGCTATGTTGCCCAGTCTGGTCTTGAACTCCTGGGCTCAAGTGATCCCCCCACATCAGCCTCCCAAAGTGCTAGGATTACAGGGATGAGCCACTGTGCTCAGCCTACAATTTCTTTTTTTTTTTTTTTTTTTTTTTTTTGAGACAGGATCTCACTCTGTCCCCTAGGCTGGAATGCAGTGTCACAATCACAGCTCACTGCAACCTCCGCCTCCTGAGTAACTGGGATTACAGGCATGCGCCACCACACTTGGCTAATTTTTAAATTTTTTATAGAGACAAGGTCTCAGTACATTGCCCAGGCTGGTCGCAAATTCCTGGGCTCAGGTGATCCTCCTGCCTTGGCTTCCCAAAGTGCTGTGATTACAAGGCATGAGCCACCATGCCTGACCTTGATATTTCTAAATAACAGTTTTATGGTAATATTTCTTGGTTTTCAACTTTTAACTTATTTTTTTCTTTTCTTTTTTTTTTTTTTTTTTGAGACAGGGTCTCACCCAGGCTGAGTACAGTGGTGAAATCCTCAACCTCCCCAGCTCAGGCAATCCTCCTGCCTCAGCCTCCCGAGTAGCTGTGACTATAGGCACATGCCACCACGCCAGCTAACTTTTTATTTCTTGTAGAGATGGGGTCTCACTATGTTGCCCAGACTGGTTTCAAACTCCTTGGCTCAAGCAATTCTCCTGCTTCAGCCTCCCAAAGTGCTAGGATTACAGATGTGGGCCACCATACCTAGCCAATTTTATTCTTTTAAATTTTTAAAATTTTATTATTATTATTTCTCGTAGAGATGGGGTCTCACTATGTTGCCCAGGCTGTTCCTGAACTCCTGGGCTCAAGTGATCCTCCTGCCTTGGGCTCCAAAGTGTTGGGACTACAGGCGTGAGCCACCCCACTGTCCAATTTTAACTTCTTACCTTAGAAAATGAGTTTGTGGGCCAGGTGCCGTGGCTTACACTTGTAATCCTAGCACTTTGGGAGGCCACGGTGGGTGGATTGCTTGAGCCCAGAAATTTGAGACCAGCCTGGGCAACATGGCAAAACCCTATCTCTACAAAAAGGATAAAAATTAGCGGGGCATGGTGGCGTACACCTGTAGTCCCAGCTACTCGGGGGGCTGAAGCAGGAGGATTGCTTGAGCCTAGGAGGTCGAGGCTGCAG
This sequence comes from Pongo abelii, assembly GCF_028885655.2. NCBI lineage: Eukaryota > Metazoa > Chordata > Mammalia > Primates > Hominidae > Pongo > Pongo abelii. The sequence continues at coordinate 224,530,901 of NC_071985.2, forward strand.
TGAGCCATGATCACACCGCTGCACTCCAATCTGGGTAACAGAGAAACACCTTATCTCAAAAAAAAAAAAAAAAAAAGTCTTTAATGTACTTTTTATTTGAATGACAATTACAGAATTAATTTCCCTCAGAATTAATTAATTCTCAGAAATTTAAAAGCACTGACCTTTTTCTTGTAGTTTCTTTCTTTCTTCTTTTTTTTTTTTTTTTTGAGACTGAGTCTCGCTCTGTCACCCAGGCTGGAGAGTGCACTGGCACAATCGCAGCTCACTGCAGCCTCCGCCTCCTGGGTTCAAGTGATTCTGCTGCCTCAGCCTCCCAAGTAGCTGGGATTACAGGCGCATGCCACCACGCCCAGCTAGTTTTTGTATTTTTAGTAGAGACGGGGTTTCACCATGTTGGCCAGGCTGGTCTTGAACTCCTGACCTAGAGATCCGCCTGCCTCGGCTTCCCAAAGTGCCAGGATTACAGGTGTGAGCCATCGCACCTGGCCTGTCTTGTAGTTTCTACTGTTGCTTTTGAAAAGTCCAAAGCCATCTCATTCTCTGATCTGTATGTGGCCTTTTTTTCTCTGATGACATTTAGTAACTTCTCTCTATCTCTGGAGTTTGAAAGTTCATGATGATATCCTATAGTGTGGGCCTTTTATTATTCATGGTATTGGGTACTACTTCGAGACTGTTTAAAAGTGGAAATGCCTTCAGTTCTAGAATTGTTTCCTACGTACTTTTCCTTCCTCCGTTTCTCTTGCCTTTTTTTCTTGAGCTCCTATGTGGTGCATGCTGGGTCTCCTGGACTGAAGTCAAATTTTTCTATATTTTCTTTCCTATTTTCCATCTCTTAAGTCTTTGTGTTCTCTTTTCTGGAAATTTGTTTTTCACTCTTCCAACTCTTTTGTTGAAATTTTTACTTCTGCTATTTTTACTTCTGCTATCTTAACACCTAACAACTTATTATTTTACGAATGTGCCTTTTTTTCCCATACAACCATGTTTGTGACTTCTCAAAAAAATTTTTTTTTTCTGTTCGTTTGGGTCTCTGTCTTTCACACTAGAAGTCTCTCTCTGTCTCTCTCTCTCTTTTTTTTTTTTGAGACAGGGTCTCACTCTGTCACCCAGGCTGGAGTACAGAGGTATGATCATGGCTCACTGCAGCCTCAACCTCTCAGGCTCAAGCAATCCTCCCACCTCAGCCTCCCAAGTAGCTGGGACCACAAGCATGTGCCACCATACCTGGCTAGTTTTTTATTTTATGTACAGAGAGGATTTCCCTACGTTGCCCAGGATGGTCTCAAACTCCTGAGCTTAAGCGATCCTCCTGCCTCAGCCTCCCAAAGTGCTGGGATTACAGGCATGAGCCACCATGTCTAGCCTGTAAATCTCATTCTATGTCAGCCCTTGGCTGACCATTCAAATCTAAGGGAAAGACACTAACCCTGCTTGTGCACAGGTAGGGCTAGTTGCTCAGTAGGGTTCAGTGTGAAGTGACAAAGCAATAAGCTGGCTTGTCTTTATTTTTTGAGATGGAGTCTCACTCTGTCGCCCACGCTGGAGTGCAGTGGCGTGATCTTGGCTCACTGCAAGCTCCACCTCCCAGGTTCAAGTGATTCTCCTGCCTCAGCCTCCTAAGTAGCTGGGATTATAGGCATGCGCCACCACACCCAGATAATTTCTGTATTTTTAGTAGAGATAGGGTTTCGCCATGTTGGCCAGGCTGGTCTCAAACTCCGGCCTCAAGTGATCCTCCCGCCTCGGCCTCCCAAAGCACTGGGATTACAGGTGTGAGCCACCGTGCCTAGCAACAAGGTGGCTTTTCAACAAGGTCCCCTTCAATGTCAATATGTGACAGTTATTTTTCTCGTGAGATCAGTTTGCTCAGACAGAAGTTCTCCAAGTGCCTGCCCAGAGGCTGTATGGAAGCTGCGGTGTTCAGGGAGCCACCCAGGATATGGTCTCACTGCTTGGCACACAAACTCACTTCTCCCTTTCGTTCTCCATGCAGAGCCTCTCCTGCCCTGGGCTGGGCCAACCTCTCTGAAAACACTGCCTGCTGGAAACCTGCCACCTGCTGGGGTGGGGAAGGGAACCATCTGGCTATGTGGCCTGGAGGGGTGGTCTGTCACCCTACCATGCTCTTTCAAGTAATCTTCCTGCTTCCTGCCCATCTTGCACACACCACCTTTCGAAGCACTCCATCCCCAGAGCCCCCATTCCTTTGCCTTTTCCACCTGCTTCCCCCATAGCCCAAGACATTCGACATTCTCCACTCAGCTTCCCTCTTGCCTATCGGTTTCCTGTCCTGCAAAGGTTTTGTTCATACCACCCTCCTCAATCATTTACTTTTCTAGTTTTTTTTTAAAGAATTTACATTTTTTCTTATTCCTTTACTTTCATTTTAGTGGGATTTTGAAACAGAGCAAAGAAATACATATATGTTCGATTGTTATGTTTATGTCAAAGTCTATAATAATACTTACTAATAAATAAAAATCAAGTTTTAAAAGGTGCAGACACAGGTCAGGGCGCGGAGGCTGACTCCTGTAATCCCAGCTCTTTGGGAGGCTGAGGCAGGTGGATCCCTTGAGGTCAGGAGTTCGAGACCAGCCTGGCCAACATGGCAAAACCATGTCTCTACTAAAAAAAAAAAAAAACCACAAAAATTAGCTGGGCATGATGGCGCACACCTGCAGTCCCAGCTACTTGGGAGGCTGAGGCAGAAGAATTGCTTGAACCCAGGAGGCGGAGGTGGCAGTGAGCCGAGATTGCATCACTGCACTCCAGCCTGGGCGACAGAGCAAGACTCCATCTCAAAAAAATTAAGTAAATAAATAAATAATAAATAAAAGATACAGACAGAATTCTCTCTGAGGGGTTTGGGGGAGGATACTCCAATGACGAAACAGTGGTTTTCTCTGGTGCAGGGTAGGGTGGCGGTAAGATGATAGACGAGTATGCTTGTATGTTTTTGGTATTTTCCAAACTTGACATTAATTTCCTATTTTTATAAATAAAGAAGCATGAGGATTAAAAATATTATTAAAAGGCATTTTCTGAGACAAAGATCAAGTCAGTGTAAATAGATGCGTGGAAGAAATTCTAATCCTCCAACAGGGGTCTACATGATCTATGGCTTTTGCTTATGTGGAGGGGAGCACTGGGGTTCCAAAGAAGCACCCCAGGCCTTCAGAGGTAGGTGGGAGTGGGACAGGGTGCTGAGCAGAAGTTCTGGGCTAGTTTCTCTTACAGTGGCTCTCTGTTTTGATCTGGTTTATAAATTAAAATTCTGCTTTATATTTTGAGTTATTTTATTTATTTATTTTTTTGAGATGGAGTCTCACTCTGTCACCCAGGCTGAAGTGCAGTGGTGTGATCTCAGCTCACTGCAACCTCTGCCTCCTGGGTTCAAGTGATTCTCCTGCCTCAGCCTCCCGAGTAGCTGGTATTACAGGTGCCCACCACCGCACCCAGCTAATTTTTTGTATTTTTAGTAGAGACAGGGTTTCACCGTGTTGGTTGGCCAGGCTGGTCTCCAACTCCTGACCTCGTGATTTGCCCAGCTTGGCCTCCCAAAGTGCTGGGATTACAGGCGTGAGCCACGGCACCCGGCCTATATTTTGATTTTTAAAAAGAGATCTGCAATCATCAAACAAGTTTGGAAAGTACCAGTGAAGATCTAGAGAAAATGAGGCTGAGGTTGGGGAAAAAGCCTTTAAGGACGCCACCTCACTCTAACCCCCTGCCCCTTTCCATCCTGAAATGACAGCAGCAGCTCCAGTGGAATTCTGGGTACACATAGAATACGTGATGCACCCAGAGAGCTTGCAAGGGGACCAGCAGTTCTCGCAGTCATGGAGCTCCCAAGCCAGACCCAGCTATTCCAGGCCCCCAGATGGGTGTGCGTAGCCAACGTCCAGCCAGTGTTGGTCTCTGGCCTCAGTGTCCTCATTTGCCCCATGAAAGGACTGCACTCATCTTCTAAGCTAATGTCCTAGAAACTCCAAAGAGCATCCCCTTACTGAGACAGTGACTGCCAGCTCTCTGAAGACACAGAACGGCCCCACCTAGGGACTCCTTGAGAAGCAATACTGAATTATAAAAGTTCAATCCATTTCCTCCAGAAAACTTTTAACATTTCTCTCCCCATTCAGGCCAGTCCAACGCTACCGTGGCCAGTGTGAGTCAAATACCAAATGCTGCAGCTTAGTAATGGGCTCCAGGACTCCTCAAAGCAAAGCCATTCCTTCTTTTCCCAGGCAGCAGCATCTCTCTCCTGGGAATGGCTGCGGTCTAGTTCACTTCCCCATTCATTCGCTCCTAGCACCAATTTGGGTCACTCTCTTCCTCTGGGCGTGCTAGTCCTACAGAGAAGTCTTCCTTTGGCTGGAGAGTCGGGGAGGATGGGTTTGTTCACATTCTTAACCTATCTACAAAATAACATCTCCTTTCCCTTCCCCCACACACTTGGCCCGTTCCCCCAACCTACCTCTCTGGAATAGTCCAAGAAAGACCAGGAAAGCCCCCTCCGCCTGGCAGATTAAAGATGCTTTAGAATCAATGAGTGTCATCCCGCCCTGGCCTGACTCCTTATCTGTTGGGGAAAAGAAAGAAAGAAAGAAAGAAAACTATTTTAACAAGAGAGAATTTCAGAAACCTGTGCATTCTCTTACAGGACGTTAGCTCAAAATCAACTGCTTCATCTAGGTCTCTCCTTTTTGCAAACCAATCACATTCCACTTGATCGGCCTTTCTTGCCATCTGCGTCAATGCCACCCCCAGCTCCCTTTGGTGGTACTGAAACCAACCACAGGAGCATTTCCAGTGCCTGGAGCAGGAATGTGCACTCAGATGACTCAGATCGTTTTTAGAGCTGTTTGTTGGTTTTGTTTGGTTTTTTGAAAGCAAAGTAATTGATCTGAGCCAAGCCTGGGTTCGAGTTCCATTCGATGGATGCAAAAAGCAGGTTGGTGAACTTGAAATCTTTATTCCCCATGTGGATCTGTTTTCAAGGCCCAGGTCTAAAGGAAAATCCATGCCCTATTGGGCTGGAGATAAAAAGGAAGAGTGTGAGGGGAGGGGCCGCCCACTCCTTGCATCTGTGGTGCTTCTTCCCCCACCTCAGCCACTCCAGGAAATAACAGAACCCCAAAGAGGGAAAAAAGACACTAGAGCTCCAGCCCAGTTCTAAAGACCCAACCCCTTCTCCCAACCCCAGGCCCTGGGCATAGCTACCTCCACAGCTGGGAGACTTCAGCCCAGAGCCCACTAGGTGGGCTTAGATTTAGCACAAAACCAAAACCACCGGCTTCTCCATGAGTCAAATAGCGGAGCCCTAGGAACCCGCTGGAAAAGGCATGTGTTGCCGGAACACATTTCCCAAGGACCAAGCTGGAGTCCTCCCTGCGGCCTCCATCCCTGCAAAGATGCTCCAGGGACCCTGCTGCGGGAGCCCAGGCATGCGGGCTCGGATGCTCCCTTCCCTCGAAATCCAGGGGACAGTGGCAAGCACTTCGCAAGGCACTGCCACCAGAGAAACAGGAGGTCAGCACCAAAGGCTAAGGAAGAAATCCCTTCCATTGCTGACCAATTAAGTGACTGGCCAATACCCGTTACCACGACAAATTATAGTAGCTCTGGCACAGGGAAATGAGACAGGATCATAAGGAAAGCCCTTTCAAAACAGGAAAGACAAAGCCAAAAGCAGAGGGAGCCGAGAAGGAAGAGAGGGAGAGAAATCATCCTCAGGAATTCGGGTCAGGAAATAAGGAGCCAGGACAAAATCCACAAGAGGGCGGCCAGGGAGAAGGCGCTCCCCTGGGGAGGAAGCCGCAGGACCTCAGGATCTGGGTCTGCCACCTCTAGCCCCCTTGGGCTCAAGGGCACAGCTCGGGAGGGACAGAGCGCAGGAGGCTCGGTCCCGAATCGGGGGCAGGGGGAGGGGAGGACGCGCACAGCCACTGCTGGGTCCCCGACAAGTAAACAGCCTGCCCCGAACAGGCGCGTCCTCGTGCGAAGCCCGCTGGAGGCCTCACGGATCCCATCAAGGGCGGCAGCCGAGAAACCTGGGATTCCCGACCCCCGGGGGGCACAAAAGGAAGCAACCAGATTAGGAGAAGAGAGCGTCGCGCGGCCCATAGCTGAGAATCCCACCGCGAGCGCAACCCCCTGCCTCGGCCCCCCCAGCCCCCACGGCCCCGGACCCCCGATCGCCTCCACCGACCCTGCCCACCCCGCCCCAGGCGGACAAAGCCCGGGGCTGGGCGGGGTGGGACGCCCGGCGGGGCTGGGGGCGGGGCACGGGGACCCCGCAGACGCCCGCACAGGTGGGCTCCGTACCGGGTGTCGGTGCCGGGGGCGGGGCCCGATCTCCCTGGAGACAGTTGCCCAGGGGACACAGCGGGCGGGTCCCGGAATGACGGGAAGACGCCAGCCTCCGGGCAGCGGCGCGGGGCCGGCGGGGGCCGGAGGGCAGGCCCGCCGCGCGAGGTGCAGGCGAGCGGGGCTCGGCGGAGGGGCGCGGCCCGGGGCGGGGCTGGAACTACGGGCAGGCGGGGCGGGGCGCCGGCTGGGGGCGGGGCGTCCTCGGGGCTGGGGCGGGGCCGGGGCCGGCCGCGGCGCGGGCACCGTCCGCAAATTCTCACACCCCCAGCCGGGAGAAGCGCCCGAGCTCACACGGGCGGCGGAGAGCGGAGTGGACGCTGCAAATCCTCTCCGACCCTCGCTGTTCTCGCCCGGAGGCCCAGGACGCTGCCAGGCGGGGCCCTTGGGGTTCGCGCCCTGAGCCCCAGAGCAGCCGCGGGACCCCGACGGCGGGCGCACGCTGGCTCTGGCCTAGGTTTCGCCTTACAACCAATAAATAGAAAGCGCCACCTGCAAAGCAAGGGAGGGCTGGTCGTCCACCAAACTGCTTTCCGCTCCCCACTTTGCAAGGCATCCGCAGAAAGGGCGGGGTACTGGACCCAGGTCACAGAGCCGGAGCCAGGCTCACTCGAGTAATTGGCCAGTCTGGGCTCTGGGCTCAAATCCAGCCTGCTGGCTGTTCCCCAGCTGATGGGCCTTTCCATCGGGGGTTCCCTTATATGTGAGATCTAGAAAATAAATGAGCGTACCCTAGCACTTTCACTAATGCATCTATCCATTACAACGGGCGGTGTGCGTGCAGTAACAATACAGAGACAATCCTTGTCCCGCACTTAAAAAAACCTCTGGGCGCTCCAGTGTTTTTGTTTTTGAGACAGGGTCTTGCTCTGTTGCCCTAGCTGGGGTGCAGTGGTGCGATCATAGCTCACTGTAGCCTCTACCTCTCTGGCTCAATCGATCCTCTCACCCCAGCCTCCCATGTAGCTGAGACCACAAGTGCGCACCACCTCACCCAGCTAATTTTTTAAAATTTTTTGTAGAGGCGGGGGGGTCTAACTATGTTGCCTACGCTGGTCTCGAACTCCTGGGCTCAAGCCATCCTACCGCGTCAGCCTCCCAAAGTGCTCGGCCAGGCGCTCCAGTTTTTATCCAGGCGTCTACACTGTAAGATAGATGTTGTTCTCCCTTGGTTGTAAGTGGGGAAGCCGAAGCTAGGCGGGCAGGGACTCACCCTCACGCACTCACACAAACACAGTCTGCACAGCCTCTTGGGCCGAGCTAGCGCTGGCACCAGTTTAGTTTGGTGCTGAACCCATACCCTTCTTGCTCTGCAAGAGCCGATCTCCCCTTAGAATATTCTTTCGGGTCCACAGCCCAAGACAAACCTTTGCTACAGGGGAACGCAGAGGAGGAAGCGGGGTGCGAGCACCCGAATCAGCCCTGGCGTGTCCCGCGGGGTGGGAGAAGGTGGTTTGAAGAACACTCCTTGGTGGTCCTAATTGCTGCACGTGAGGTCAAGGCAGGGCCCGCCCATCCCAGGCAAATGAGCTCCAGGAGCCTTCCTCGTGCCTGCGAAGACGGCAAGGAGAAAACACTGCCGGCTGGAAGCCCCCGAGAATCTCGAAGAAGCCCAGAATGAAAGGACCAGGCGGCCGGGACTCGGAGCTCCCCTGCCAGGGCGCGCGCAGCCTGGCCTGACGCTTCCCTCCGCCCTCGGCGGCCTCTGCGTCCTCCCAGCACCCGGCAGCCCTGCCAGGGGTCCCAGATGCCCAGAGCACCCCAAGGAGGAGAGAGAAGAGAGGGGGGCCAGGGTGGGAGGGGACACCCCTCTTCCCTGGCCGTCCCTAGAAGTCACACACAGACATTCACTCAAAAACACGCTTGCATGCAGATGCGCACACACAGACACAGGCGCAATCATGTAAACCGACACACAGCGACCACAGACGCTCGTGCTCATACACGCGCTCTCGCTCTTCACACCCTGCACCAGGTGGGCACTCACCCGCCCGCACCCTGGCTGTGCTTTTGCAGATCCCGGGAGAGGGCGGAGCCCGGGCCGAGGGCTGGAGACCGCCCCCGGCCCCGCCCCCACGCCCTCCCATCTCTCCCTCCCTCCTCCCGTCCCCCGCCTGAGGGAGGGGAGCGGTGCAGCAGACATCCGAGGGCAGCTGGGACCCCCTGACTCAGCCGAAGGGTGAGTCAGGCCTCCTGCAGGCCACACCGGACCCCCCCCAGGGCGGGGATTTCCCCAAGATGAGAAATCAGCCACCGGAAGTCACGCCGGACCTTGGACGGGCAGACAGAGGCTGGGAGGAGTTCTGGGTGCAGAGCCCCCAGCCTGGTAAGTACAATGATCCCGGGGCTAGGATACCAACGAGATTTTCCGAAGGGCAGACGAGCTTCAGCGGTTCCTCCACCCCCATTCCCCACGTGTGGGAGCCCTCCTCCCTAGCGGCCCCGTCCTGCAATCGTCCCCCTGCGCGAAGACTTCCGTTTATCTCCAGCATGGATGGAGGCAAAGTCAAGCTCAAACCCAAGGTCCCCATCAGCAATGGAACCCAATGATCCGCTGGGGGTTCAAATTGGGTGTGTCAGGCACGGGTGTCTCTGGAGCCCAGAGAAAAATCCAAGATTCTTTGAAATGGCAAAAGCCCCCAAAAGTCACTTTCCTGTATTGCCACGATGAACTGGAACTGCCCTGACAAATTCTAAAAAGAGAGAGACCTTAATAAATTGTTTAGAGAAGAATTAAAGGAGTGAATACAGATGCATGGAAAATCTCTAGAACAGGGCCTGGCACTCATATTAAGTATTGGCTCTCACACATGGATAACAGACACAAGGAGACCAAGTGACTTGCCCCAGGTCGCACAACTAGTTAGTGGCAGAGATGGAGGAAAAACCAGTCTCTGATTCTTTGTTCACAGCTCAGGTACCTTCAGTCCTTTCTGAAATTAAGTGAGAGTATAAATAAAGTCATTTAGTGGATAAATGAATTTTACCACTGTTAAATATCAGAGTAGACCTGGCACAGTGGCTCACGCCTGTAGTCCCAGCACTTTGGGAGGCCAGGGCAGGAGGATCACTTGAGCCCAGGAGTTCAAGACCAGCCTGGGCCACATAGTGAGACCCCCCCATCTCTATTTTAAAAATAAAAGAAAAATCAGAGTAAATTAAGGCAGGCATGGTGGCTCACACCTGTAATCTCAGCACTTTGGGAGGCTGAGGTGGGAGGATCATTTAAAGCCAGGAGTTTAAGAACAACCTGGGCAAAACAGCGAGACCTCGTCTCTACTAAAAAAAAAAAAAAAATTAGCCTGGCATGGTGGCATTTGCCTGTAGTCCTAGCTAGTTAGGAGGCCGAGGGAGAAGGATTGCTTGACCCAGAAGTCTGCAGTGAGCTATGATGGAGCCAAGAAATTAGATTCCTGCCCCTCTACTTGCTACTAAAAGGGCCAATCCTCTTGTTAAATCCCAAAACACAAGGCAGGAAACCAAATGAGCCTCTGCTCCCGCTCATTGGAGCCCTTGTTCCCTTCAAGGAGCCCTAGAAGACGGAAGAGTATTTGCTGCATCAGTCACTTCTCTCTCTCCTGACATTTTGTGATGTGTGATTTCATCACACTTTTGCTGTGATGAAATCTCAGCTTCTCCCAAATGCTCACCAATATCCCAGCCTCCAACCTAGCTGGAATTCTGCTATTCTCTTTCTAACTCAAATTGGCATTCAGCATTTCTAGGTGTGGTCAGATAAGATACCACTGCTGAGTGGGGACAAGATCAGGAAGGCTAAAGTCAGAAAAAAATCAGATGCAAAGCCAGGCACCACTGAGGGCACCTGTAGTTGCAGCTACTCACAGGCTGAGGCAGGAGGATCGCTTGAGTTTGAGGCTGCAGTGTGCTATTGATAGCACCTGTCAATAGTCACTGCACTCGAGCCTGGACAACACAGTGAGATACTCATCTCTTTAAAAAAATTTTAAGTATAACCGCCGGGCGCAGTGGCTCACGCCTGTAATCCCAGCACTTTGGGAGGCTGAGGAGGGCGGATCACCTGAGGTCAGGAGTTCGAGACTGGCCTGGCCAACATGGTGAAACCCCGTCTCTACTAAAAATACAAGAATTAGCCAGGCGTGGTGGTGCATGCCTGTGATCCCAGCTACTCAGAAGGCTGAGACACGAGAATCGCTTGAACCTGGGAGGCGGAGGTTTCAGTGAGCCCAGATCGAGCCACTGCACTCCAGCCTGGGCAACAGAGCGAGACTCCGTCTCAAAAAATAAAAAAATTAAGTATAACAAAAAAAAAGCAACTAAAGACAACAACCAAAAACAAACAAACAAAAAAACCAGTTACATGTTTGTTTTTAATTCTGTTAGAATAAACAGGAAGGCTCCAAAAAAATCCTCAAAGGAGTTTCCATATTTACTCACATATTCCACCCTTGATATTTTTATTCTCAAAGCACAAGAATGAGGGACCTAATTATAAAAGGCCCCTGCTCTCCTACCATCCTTACATATTTTCATTTATCTTTGAGACTCTTACCCCCGGGTAACTCAAAAAGTGGCTCATCTGTAGTTAAAAGCAAAGTTAATTAGCATCTGGCACTTCCTTCTTTCCTTCCTCAATTCTCCAAGCTTAGACTAAAAGTCTGTCTTAATTGAGGCTTCCTGAGTTTGTGACCTGGGGCAGGAGTTGAGGGGTTGGGGATATAAGCAGAGAGAGAGAGAAAAAAAAAAAAGCTTGGGTTTGCATTGCTCATTCTTTTTTTCTTTTTTCTTTCTTTCTTTTTTTGACAGGGTCTCACACTGTGGCCCAGGCTGGAGTGCAGTGGCGCGATCACAGGTGCTTGACCTTGTGGACTCAGGTGATCCACCCACCTCAGCCTCCCGAGTAGCTGAGGTGTGTGCCACCATGCCCAACTAATTTTTAATTTTTGTAGCGATGAAGTCTTGCTATGTTGTCCAGGCTGGTCTCAAACTCCTAGGCTCAAGGCATCTGCCTGCCTCGGCCTCACAAAGTGTTGGGATTACAGACGTGAGCCATCACACCCGACTGCATTGCTCTTTCTTTTTTTTTTTTTTTTTTTTTTTTTTGAGATGGAGTCTCTCTCTTTCACTCAAGCTGGAGTGCAGTGGCACCATCTCAGCTCACTGCAACCTCGGCCTCTTGGGTTCAAGCGATTCTCCTGTCTCAGCCTCCCAAGTAGCTGGGATTACAGAGGCCTGCCACCATGCCCGGCTAATTTTTGTATTTTCCGTACAGACGGAGTTTCATCATGTTGGCCAGACTAGTCTCAAACTCCTGACCCCAGGTGATCCACCCTCCTTGGCCTCCCAAAGTGCTGGGATTACAGGTGTGAGCCACCGCGCCCGGCCTGCATTGCTCATTCTTTCAAGTATCAGCCAAAAAGCATGTGTGGCTCATGGTTGCAGGGACTCCTCCCGTTGAGAGATGGCCTCTGTGTCCCCTCCTCTTAAATCTGAGTGGACTTGTGACTGCCAAGAGAGTATAGCAGCAGAGATGCTAAGTGACTTGAGAGGTGAGGCCATAAGAAGCCATGCCGCTTCCTCCTTGGTTAGAATGCTGGCTCTTGGAATTCTGAGCATTAAGTTAGAGGTCTGACTACCCTGACGCTGCCACGCAGTGACACAGCCCAAGCAAGCCAGAAGGAGAAACCACGTGAAGGCACTCAAGTTGACAGTCCCACCTGAGCCCAACCTTCGTCATCCCACCCAGGTACCAGACATAAGTGAAGAAACTTCCAGATGATTCCAGACCCCACCTGTTCAAGTTGTTACCAACCCCTTGAGAGTCTTCCCAGCTGACTCCAGATATCATGGGAGCAGAGCCAGGCCGTCCTGCTGAGCTCTGTCGGAATTCCTGGCCCCTGGGACCGTGAGCATCACAGTGTTGCTTTATACCGCTGAGCTTGGGGCAGGTTGTTATGTAGCAAGAGATCCCTAGAACTCTGAAGATCTCACAAAATCCTCAAAACAACCCCACTAAATAGTTACAATAGTCATCTTCATGAGGAAACTGACGCCGAAGCTGTGGAGGAAGTGACAGAGCAGGAATCAGAACCCACCTGGAACCACCACTATAACTGCTTCTAACACCAAGTTGTCCCACTGCTATAAGGCACAAGGCTCGTTTTTTTGTTGTTGTTTATTTTTTTTATTTTATTTTTTTTTGAAACAGAGTCTCACTCTGTCGCCCAGGCTGGAGTGCAGTGGCGCCATCTCAGCTCACTGCAAGCTCTGCCTCCCCAGTTCATGCCATTCTCCTGCCTCAGCCTCCCGAGTAGCTGGGACTGCAGGCACCCACCACCACGCCCGGCTAATTTTTTGTATTTTTAGTAGAGACGGGGTTTCACTGTGTTAGCCAGGATGGTCTCAATCTCCTGACCTCATGATCCGCCCACCTCGGCCTCCCAAAGTGCTGGGATTACAGGCGTGAGCCACCATGCCCGGCCTGTTTTGGTTTTTTGGTTTTTTTTCTGAGACAATGTCTCCCTTTGTCACCCAGGCTGGCGTGCAGTGGTGCCATCTTAGCGAGACCAGCCAAAAAAAAAAAAAAAAAAAAGTCCAGGGCCCAATCCCAGCCAATCCCAGTGGGGAAAGCGTTTGACACGTCCCACCATGGCTCTGGGTCACCCCTATGATAGGTTACACCATTTAACAAGTCAGCAGAGACATCTCCTTTCCTCAGTGGCCCATGAGAGTGTCCCTGAGGGACAGGGTCAGTTCCCACTAAAAGGGACATACATTGTTACACATTTAAAACCCCAGTGGTGGCTCATGACTGTAATCACAGCACTTTGAGAGGCCAAGGAGGGTGGATCACCTGAGGTCAGGAGTTCAAGACCAGCCTGGCCAACATGGTGAAACCCTGTCTCTACTAAAAATACAAAAATTAGCCGGTTGTGGTGGTGTGCACCTGTAATCCCAGCTACTCGGGAAGCTGAGGCAGGAAAATCGCTTGAACCTGGGAGACAGAGATGGCAGTGAGCTGAGATTGTGCCACTGCACTCCAGCCTGGACGACAGAGTGAGACAGGGAGACTCTGTCTCGAAATAAATAAATAAATACCCAGGCCAGACGTGGTGGCTCACGCCTGTAATCCTGGCACTTTGGGAGGCCGAGGTGGGCAGATCACCTGAGGTCAGAAGTTCGAGACCAGCCTGGCCAACATGGTTAAACCTCATCTCTCCTAAAAATACCAAAAATTAGCCAGGCATAGTGGCATGCCTGTAATCCCAGCTACTCAGGAGGCTGAGACAGGAAAACCCCGGAGGCGGAGGTTGTGGTGAGCCGAGATGGCGCCACTGCACTCCAGCCTGGGCAACAAGAGAGAAACTCTGTCTCAAATAATAATAATAATAAAATAAAAAATAAAAACGTAGCCTTGGCTAGGTGTGGTGGCTCATGTCTGTAATCCCAGCACTTCGGTAGGCCAAGGCAGGCAGATCGCTTGAGCTCAGGAGTTGGAGACCAGCCTGGCCAACGTGGCAAAACCCTATTTCTACAAAAAATACAAAAATTAGCCAGGCGTGGTGGTAGTCCCAGCTACTCAGGAAGCTGAGGCAGCAGGATCGCTTGAACCCAGGAGGTTGAAGCTGCAGTTGGGAAAAGCTGAGATTTCATCACAGAGAACTCATAGCTGGTCCAAAGCTAAGTCCTGGGCAGACTGAAATCCCCTCCAGAACAAGCTGGCTCATTCTCCTCCAAAGCTAAGTCCCGGGCAGACTGCAGTCCCTTCCAGAACAAGCTGGATCATTCTCCGTATGAAACTACATTCAGTTACTTCAGTCCTGAGATTCACACCGTTGTGTAGCCCCCACCCACATTCACAGTCAACGTGACCTAAAGAATATGGCACAGTGATGGGATAACACCTTCAACATTAGATTATAAAAGAATCCGGGCCAGGTGCGGTAGCTCACGCCTGTAATCCCAGCACTTTTGGAGGCCAAGGCGAGCAGATTGCCTGAGGTCAGGAGTTCAAGCCAGCCTGGCTAACATGATGAAACCATCTCTACTAAAGATACAAAAAATAGCCAGGTGTGGCGGCGCACACCTGTAGTCCCAGCTACTCGCTTGAACCCGGGAAGGGGAGGTTGCAGTGAGCCGAGATTGCACCACTGCACTCCAGCCTGGGTGACAGAGTGAGACTCCGTCTCAGAAAAAAAAAAAGCAGCAGCAGCCAGGCATGGTGATGCATACCTGTAGTCCCAGCTGCTTGAGAGGCTGAGGCTGGAGGGTTGCTTGAGCCCAGGAGCTGGAGGCTGCAGTGAGCTATGATTGTGACACTGCACTTCAGCCTGGGCAACAGAGACCCTATCTCTATAATTAATTAATTAATTAATGAAAAAATTAGGTTATGAAACATCACTGGGGCTTCAGTCTTGGGCTTAGGCACCCCCTCCCCATCCCCTCCCCTTCTCTCCTCTCCCCTCCCCTTCTCTCCTCTCCCTTCCACTCCCTTCCTCTCCCCTTACCTCCTCTCCCCTCCGCTCTTCTCTCTCTCTCTCTCTCCCTCTCTTCAGCGCTCTCATCTCTTGCTCTGGGTAAGCCAGTGGCCATGCTATAAGGACACTCAAGCCACCCTATGAAGAAGCCCACATGAAGAGGAACTGAGATATCTGGCCAACAGCCAGCCAGTCACTGAGCCTGCCAACCACGCTGTGGCAGGTACCTCCAGCCCCAGACACCTGCAGCCCCCACTGAAAGCTCAACGGCAGCCTCATGAGACCCTGGACCGGAACCACCCAACGAAGCGGCTCCTGAATTCCTGATTGACAGAAACTATGGGATCATAAATGCTTGCTGTTCAGTCTGCCAAGTGTTGGCGTGATTTGTTACACAGCAATCGGTAACTAATACGCCACCCATGGCTGCCATGTTCCTGCTGTGGGGCCAGCACTGTTCCATGCTTAGAGGCTCCATCAATACCTGTGATGGACTAAATGGTCAGTACAAACAACAGCTCCTCTGTAATGGTATGAGGCAGACAGGTTTCTAAAGGCAATATGCTAAGGTGCGAACTCAACCCCAAAAGACCACATAGCGTATCATCCCATTTATATGAAATGTCCACAACAGGCAAATCCATAGAGACAGCAGATTAGTGGTTGCCAGAGGCTGAGAGATTGGAGAAAAGTAGAGAGTAACTGCTAATGGTGTGAAATCTCTTTTTGGAGTGATGAAAATGTTTTAATTTTTTTTTTTAATAGAGACAGGGTCTCACTATATTGCCCAGGCTGGTCTTGAACTTCCAGGCTCAAGTGAGTTCAGCCTCAGCCTCCCAAAGTGCTTGGATTACAGACATGAGCTACCATGCACAGCTTAAAATTTATGATGCTGCTGGTTGCATAACTGTGAATATACTAAAAACCACTGAGGCGGGGTTTAGTGACTGACACCTGTAATCCTAGCACTTTGGGAGGCCGAGGTGGGAGGATCACTTGACACCAGGAGTTTGAAACCAGCCTAGGCAACATAGCAAGACTCCATCTCTACAAAAAATTTAAAAATAAAAATAAAAACCATTAGGCAAGGCATGATGGCTCATGCCTGTAATCCCAGCACTTTGGGAGGCCAATGCGGGTGGATCACCTGAGGTTAAGAGTTCGAGACCAGGCTGGCCAACATGGTGAAACCCCATGTCTACTAAAAATACATAAAGTAGCCCGGCGTGGTGGTGGGCGCCTGTAATCCCAGCTACTCAGGAGGCTGAAACAGGAGGATCACTTGAACCCGGGAGGCAGAGGTTGCAATGAGCCAAGATCACGCCACTGCACTTCAGCCTGTGTAACAAGAGTGAAACTCCATCTCAAAAATAAAAACGAAAACAATAACAACAGCAGCAACAAAAAACCATTGCATTGTGCACATTAAATGAATTGTATGGTATGTGAATTCTAGCTCAATAAAGCTTCTTATGCTAAAACATGACGAGGAAGAAGAGGAGGAGGAGAAGAGGCAAAGTCACTGGTGCCCAAGGAATGGCACCAGGAGTGGTCTCCAGGAAGGCTGGCCACCTGCAGGGCTGGGAGAGCTCTGTGATGCTGACATCAGGGGCCTTCCTCATGCCTGGGAAAGAGGACATGGGCTAAGGGCGGCTAACCAAGGCCTGGGAGAATACTGAGAGGTGAACAGGTGATGTGGGTGTGGGGCGCTCAGCCTACTTGGCCAAAGGGTGAGTTCTTGCCAATTTCACAGGGAGACCCTGACTGGTCTCAAGCACCTGAGGCCCAGCATGAGAAGTCAACATCCCTGACTTCTCATCCTCTATAGAAGTTTCCCCCAGACCGGGCGCGGTGGCTCACGCCTGTAATCCCAGCACTTTGGCAGGCCAAGGTGGGCGGATCACCTGAAGTCAGGAGTTCGAGACCAGCCTGGCCAACACGGTGAAACCCCGTCTCTACTAAAAATACAAAAATTAGCCAGGCGTGGTAGCGTGTGCCTGTAATCCCAGCTACTCAGGAGGCTGAGGCAGGAGAATCACTTGAACCTGGGAGGCAGAGCTTGCAGTGAGCCAAGATCGTGCCATTGCACTCCAGCCTGGGCGACAGAGCAAGACTCCATCTCAAAAAGAAAAAATAAAAAAAAGAAGTTTCTCCTGACTACCTGGAAAGAAGGTTCACACCCAGCTCTCGCAGGCATGCTTCCCCACACGCCTAAGCCAAGGCCCTTCCCACAAAAGGGGCCTTACACATGCCCCAAAGGATGGTCCTCTCCCAGAAATGAGCCGATGCTACAGTGGAGAGTCACCCAATGATGCAGGAAAGTTGATCCTTGCTGAAAGCCCCAGAAAGGGGCTGTAAATTTAGGACAAAGGATTTAAATGGCAGGGGCAAACTTGTGCAATGTCTTCTTTAAGAGGTGGTCAAGAAAGAAAATAGAAACAGGTTCAAGACAGACCTTGAATAGGTTGCTATCAAGTGTCTCTTACAGAGGTGTCACAGGGTCAGAATGATTTGCCCCTTTGAGGTTGGTTTCAGAGTCAGAATCTCATACGACAGAGAAGCTAGAGGTTGGACCTAAACAGTCCTTCCCTGCACACCAACAGAGTCTATGGATGAAAGAGCCTCTTTCTGGAGAGAGTCCATGCTTTTCTGCAGGTTTTCAAAGGGATTTAAAATCTGAAACAGGTTAGGAACCACTGGGTGATGTGGTTCTGGGGTAGGTGGAAGATGGAGTTTTTTTCTTTTTCTTTTTTGGAGACAGGGTCTGGCTCTGTCACCCAGACTGGAGTCCAATGCCATAATAGGCTCACGGCAGCCTCAACCTCCTGGACTCAAGCGATCCTCTCGCCTCAGCCTCTCAAGCAGCTGGGACTAGAGGCGTGTGCCACCACGCCTGGGTAATTTTTGTGTTGCTGTTTTTCTGTAGATACAAGGTTTCCCTATATGGCCCAGGTTGGTCTCAATTGATCCTCTTGCCTTGGCCTCCCAGAGTACTAGGATTACAGGCGAGAGTCACAGTGCCCGGCCAGATTTTTGTTTTTTTGTTTTTGTTTTTTGTTTTTTGTTTTTTTTTGAGATGGAGTTTCGCTCTTGTTGCACAGGCTAGACTGCAATGGCATGATCTCGGCTCACTGCAACCTCCGCCTACCGGGCTCAAGTGATTCTCCTGCCTCAGCCTCCCAAGCAGCTGGGATTACAGGCAGGCACCACCACACCCGGCTAATTTAGTATTTTTAGTACAGACGGGGTTTCACCATGTTGGCTGGGCTGGTCTCAAACTCCTGACCTCAGGTGATCTGCCTGCCTTGGATCTCTCAAAGTGCTGGGATTACAGGCGTGAGCCACCATGCCTGGCCCAGATTCTTTTTTTTCTTACTCTGGCAAATCTATATTTTATAAACCTTTAATAACTAACTTGTGTTGATTCCATGTAATTAAAAACGTACAGTATGCATGAATAAACACATTTATAAAACATACGGCATGTATATTTCAAACATCCGCATGCATGATCTGGAAGATCACGGCCCGGCCTATAATTCCCAGATGCAGGCTCTGCTGTAATTTTTTTTTTTTTTTTTTTAGACAGGGTCTCACTTTGTCACTCAGGCTGGAATGCAGTGGCACGATCTTGGCTCAATGCAGCCTTGACCACCCTGGTTCAAGCGATCCTCCTGCCTCATCCCCTCAAGTAGCTAGGGCTGTAGACATACGCCACTACACCCTGCTAATTTTTGTATTTTAGTAGAGACGGGGTTTCACCATGTTGGCCAGGCTGGTCTTGAACTCCTGACCTCAAGTGATCTGCCTGCCTCAGCCTCCCAAAGTGCTGGGATTACAGGCGTGAGCCACCGCACCTGGCCTGCTGCTGCAATCTTAAGATGGCCACATAATATCTCTTAAAACTACAAATTCCACTTCCCTTCTTCTGTCCTGACCTCAACTTAACAAACAACCTCCCTCCCAAAACACACACACACTCATGGCTGTCGCCCCGTCAAGTGTCAGCTACGTGGTAGTTCGCCCCATTCTCCTGGGGTCAGATCTGCAGCTGGCTACCTGCCCAGGCACTCAGCACTCAGGCCCTCCTTCCCTACCCGGCTGTCAGCTTAGGGGTCCTCCTCCACCTATCCTCGTGAGATCTGCAGACAACCCTGTAAGCTCTGAGCCAAAGAGGAAGAAATCCTAGGGATGACATAGAGGGCTCCGGACACCTCATCCCACCAGTCATTGTCCTGGTCACACTCTCTCCTTGACAGGGGGCCCGTGACACTGCTTCCATTCTCAGAGCAGGTCTCTGGGCCACTCCTGCCCCTGGAGCCTCTGGGATCGGTTCAGACTCTGTCCCACAGCACAGCCTCTTCGTCTTTCATCAGGCGTATCTTCAGGGCTACAGCTCCCAGCCCCCATGACTAGGCACCTGATGTCCATTTTCTCATTAAACATCGTGACAGGCCCCGAAGGCAGGCATTCAGTTTTATGAATGAGGAAAGTGGGACTCAAGGAGGTGACGGGGAAGGAGGTGGGTTTGGGTTTATTCTGGAGCCTGCTCTTTACCACCATACCACACCGCCTCTCCCAGGCCAGTGCACTGGAGCCACACGGTATCAACTGCCAGCTCAAGGACACCTAGGTCAACTTCCCAAAAGAGGCCTAGGGGTTGGGCAAGGAGGCCATTGAGACTGTAGAGGCCAGGCCTTGCTTGCCCTGGCATTGGGGAGAATGGGCACCACCCCAGGCCAACTGGGGAAGGGCCAGGCACCACAGCTGCATCCTTCTGCCCACTCTTGCTGTAGAGGATCAGAGTCCAAGACGCCAACTCCATCAGACACAAGGACCTTCAACAGCAAGGAACTAGGCTGGGCACGGTGGCTTACGCGCTACGGGGGGCTGAGGCGGGAGGATCATTGAGCCCAGGAGTTTGAGACCAACCTGGGCAACTTAGCAAGACCTCATATCTACAAAAAATCTAAAAATTAGCTTGGTGTGGCCAGGTGCGGTGGCTCACACCTGTAATCCCAGCACTTTGGGATGCCGAGGCGGGTGGATCACGAGGTCAGGAGTTCGGGACCAGCCTGGCCAACATGGTGAAACCCCGTGTATACTAAAAACAAAAAAATTAGCCGGGCGTGGTGGTGGACGCCTGTAATCCCAGCTACTCGGGAGGCTAAGGCAGGAGAATCGCTTGAACCCGGGAGGTAGAGGTTGCAGTGGGCCGAGATTGTGCCATTGCACTCCAGCCCGGGGGACAAGAGCAAGACTTCGTCTCAAAAAAAAAAAAATTAGCTTGGTGTGGTGGTGCACACAGTAGTCCTAACTGCTCAAGAGGCTGAGGCAGGAGGATCACTTGAGCCCAAGAGGTTGAGGTTGCGGTAAACTATGATCGCACCACTGCACTCCAGCCTGGTGACACAGCGAGACCCTGTCTCTAAAAAAAGGAAAAAACAAAACAAAAACAAACAAGGAACTCTGCCTGGGAGTCCAACTAAGTCCTGGGAAGGTGGGGACGGGGGGTGGGGGTGAGGGGACAAGTGAAAAAGAGCCAGGAAGCCCCTCCTGCATAGCCGCCTGACTCCCAGAGGCCTCCTGAGTCCTCCTCCCTGGGATCCGGACTCCCCTCCCCCAACCCAACACCTGTTCCTGGGAACAAGCCCGCGTTTGGAGGCAGCATGGTGCAGGGTTAGGAGCAGCCTCTGCCACTTTCTGGCTGGGTAAGACTTAGGTAAGTTACTTCCCCCTTCTGTGCCTCAGTTTCCCCATCTGTAAAGTGGGAATCACAGTAGTACTTACCAAACAGGGTTGTCATAAGGCTAATTAGCTTAGTATTTCTTTCTTTCTCTCTCTCTTTTTTTTTTTTTTTTTCCCACATCGCCCAGGCTGGACTGCAGTGGTGCAATCTCGGCTCGCTGCAACCTCTGCCTCCCAGGCTCAAGCAGCGATCCTCCCACCTCAGCCTCTGGAGTAGCTGGGACTACAGGTGTGCATCATCATGCCTGGCTAATTTTTGTATTTTTTTGTAGAGACGGGGTTTTGCCATGTTGCCCAGGGTAGTCTCAAACTCCTGAGTTCAAGCGATCTGCCCACCTCAGCCTTCCAAAGTGCTGGGATTACAAGCATGAACCATGGTGTCCGGCTAGCTTAGTATTTTCTTTTTCTCTCTTTTCTTTTTTTTTTTTTTTTTTGAGACGGAGTCTCGCTCTGTCGCCCAGGCTGGAGTGCAATGGCACGATCTTAGCTCACTGCAGCCTCCGCCTCTCCAGTTCAAGCAATTCTCCTGTCTCAGCCTCCCGAGTAGCTGGGATTACAGACACCCACCACCATAACCGGCTAATTTTTGTATTTTTAGTAGAGACGAGGTTTCACCATATTGGTCAGACTGGTCTTGAACTCCTGACTTCAGGTGATCTACCCGCCTTGGCCTCCCAAAGTGCTGGGATTACAGGCATGAGCCACCGTGCCCGGCCAAGCTTCGTATTTTCAAAGTGCCCAGTACACTGCCTGGCACAGGGTACATACTACAAAAGTGTTTGTTGTTATTGTTATTAGATACAGAAACTGCAAGCTAGGTTAATGAAAATGGCAACTTTCAGCTGGCAAACGGCAAAGCTCCTAAGTACAAATGCTACTGACAGGACCCACAGGAAAAGAAACTTTACCTGATGTCCCCCTTCTGGAGCATGTGCTCATTCTCAGAGTGAGGGCTTCCCCTAGTCCAGGAGGGATTTCTAAGTTGAACCTGCCTCTGGCCCAGGCTCTGTGATCCCTACGACTTACCCTGACTCCTACCTAGCAGAATCAGGGGTAAATGGCGCTCTCCATGCCCTCACCAAACACCCTGGCCAATGGCCTCTACGTGCTGACCACCCCCGGGGTGCCATGGAGTCGGGCCCTCCTCCCTGTCTCTGCATGCCCTCAGAGGTCGCCATGCCTGCTCCAATCGGATGGCAGTTGTTTACCTGTGTAATCATATAATGTAATTATTACATAAGAGGGTGCACCCTGGGTGTGAAAAGAGCTGATTCCATGAAGAAAACAAAGCTGAGTGCTTCAGAAACCTAGTAAAAGACAAGTCACTCAATAAAACAAACTTCCTGTAGAATTATGGAATTAGACTAGGCAAGACAGCTGTAAAAGCTCAGCAGGAATTATTAAAATGTAAAAGGAAGGGCGCTGTGGCTCATATCTGTAATTCCGGCACTTTGGGAGGCTGCGGTGGGAGGAATGCTTGAGCTCAGAAGTTCGAGACCAGCCTAGGCAACATAGCCAGACTTCGTCTCTACTAAAAATCAAAAAAATTAGCCGAGGCCAGGCATGGTGGCTCACGCCTGTAATCCCAGCACTTTAAGAGGCCGAGGTGGGTGGATCACTTGAAGTCAGGAGTTTGAGATCAGCCCGAACAACACAGTGAAACCCAATCTCTGCTAAAATACAAAAATTAGCCAGATGTGGTGTTGTGCATGACTATAATCCTAGCTACTCGGGAGGCTGAGGCAAGAGGTTTGCTTGAACTAGGGAGGCAGAGGTTGCAGTGAGCCAAGATCGCACCATTACACACCAGCCTGGGCGACAGAGCGAGACTGTTTCAAAAAATAAAAAAATAAAAAAAAATTAGCCAGGTGTGTGTGATCCCTGCTACTTAGGAAGCTGAGGCAGGAAGATGGGTTAAGCCCAGAAGGTCAAGGCTGCAGAAAACTGTGATCTGCCCTCCAGCCTAGGTGACAGAGTGAGACCCTGTCTCAAAAAAAAAAAAAAAAAAAGTAGGATTAAAATAGCGGATTATACATTGCATGTACGCCTTATACAGAAAGATGAACCTGTGGCCTACTCAAACATAAGCCCTTGGCCATCTGAGAGCAGATCAGGGAACCAATGTACACTGACATCTTTTAAGTGAAAATGAAATATTTATCGGGAAGGGAGAAAAAACAGTAGCTGGCATCCATAGCAGCTTCTCCAGGTGAGTGCTGCTGGAGAGGTATATAGGACTCTGTGCGGCCAGCCACGGAAAAAAATAAAATAAAATGTTTACATTTGAGGTAATGCATCTTAATAATTCTCTACCTAAACCAAACTCAGTTACTCAACCAACAAAGCACATTGGATAAAAGTGCTATTAAACTATTCGTTTCTCCACCCCGCACAGTGGCTCACACCTATAATCTCACCACTTTGGGAGGCCGAAGTGGGAAGATTGCTTGAGCCCAGGAGTTGGTGACCAGCCTGGGCAACACAGCAAGACCCCTGTCTCTACAGAAAATGAAAAAAATTAGCCGGGCATGGCCGTGTGCACTTGGGAGCTACTCAGGAGGCTGAGGCGGGAGGATCACTTGAGCTCAGGAGTTCAAGGCTGTATTGAGCTATGATAGCACCACTGCAGTCCAGCCTAGGAGACAGAGTGAGACCCTGTCTCTAAAAATAAATAAATAAATAATCTCGGCATTTCTCATCCTAATTGTGTCTAATGGTTCATCATCCTCTTTGGTCCTAATCCACATTTTTAAAACTCTGGTTGGAGTCGCTGTGCTGGAAGTAGCGGAAGCCACAAAAAAAACATAAACATCTTCCCAGAGCACCCGTTTGACTCTAAAGTTAGGGGAAAATATGCTTTATAGTAAAATAAACATGGATATATCATGGAATCGAATGTAAAATTAACATTAGCATTAAAAATAGAAGTTGAAGCTTCAAAGCGAGGTCGCAGTTGGGGTGGGCGGCTGCAGGTCAAGAGCTGCACATCCCATCTCTTCAGGCTGGAAGGATGGTGGGAAAGTTGGGGAAACATGGCCCATCGGGGTCAAGGTTACTGCCAGCTGCTCGGCCATCTCCTACCCGCTCCTCCTGGGAACCTGCAGCACAAGGGCTCCTGGGGTGCTGCCTTGTGAGCCTCACAGGTGACACCAGAATCCACTGCTGTGGCCAAGGTCACCTGAGGGCAGACCTCCCTGTGAGCTGCCATACCTTCCAGTCCAGGCCCCTTGAGCGGGGCCGGGGCGGCTCTTACCACTATCCTGGGAGAGGAAGAAAATGGCCTGCTCAAGATCTCACTTCCAGCAGTATTTGCCTCACATACCCAAGCTCCTTCCTACCTTGAAAGGCTAGAAAATGCTGACAAGGCCAGATGTAGTGGCTCATGTCTGTAATTCCAGCACTTTGGGGGGCCGAGGCGGGAGGATCTCTTGAGTCCAGGAATTCAAGAGCAGCCTGGGCAACATAGCAAAATGGGATATTTATTGACACATGCTCTGTGCATTCCATCTGAGTCATTCATGGGAAGATCAAATAAGGTAATGGACGAATAAAGCTTACTACACCCTGCAAACCTCAAGAACTCATGACAGGAACACCTGTCATTAAAATCCACTCTGAGCCAGGCTGAGCAGGGCTCACCCATAGTCCCAGCTACTTGAGAGGCTGAGGTGGGAGGATCATTTGTGCTCAGGAGTTCAAGACCAGCCTGGACAGGCCAGGCCTGGTGGCTCACACCTATAATCCCAGCACTTTGGAAGGCCAAGGTGGGTGGATCTCTTGGGCCCAGGAGTTGGAGACCAGTGTGGGCAACACGGTGAAACCCTGTCTTCCATTGAAATACAAAATTAGTGGGGTGTGATGGCGTGAACCTGTACTCCTGGCTACTTGGGAGGCTGCAGTGGGAAGAAAGCTTGAGCCCAGGAGATCAAGGATGTAGTGAGATATGATTGCACCACTGCACTCCAGCCTGGGCGATGGAGTGAGATTTTATCTCAAAAAAAGACCAGCCTGGACAGTAGAGTGAGACTCCAGTATCTAAATAAATAAATTTTTAGGCCAGACGCGGTGGCTCACACCTGTAATCCCAGCACTTTGGGAGGCTGAGACGGGCAGATCACTTGAGGTAAGAAGTTCGAGACCAGCCTGGCCAACATGGTGAAACCCCATCTCTACCAAAAATACAAAAATTAGCCGGGTGCAATGGTGGGCACCTATGGTCCCAGCTACTCGGGAGGCTGAGGCATGACAATCGCTTGAACCAGGAAGGCGGAGGCTACAGTGAGCCAAGATCGCACCACCGCACTCCAGCCTCAGTGACAGAGCGAGACTCCGTCTCAAAAAAAAAAAAAAACAAATTGTTTTTTAAAAATCCATTCCCTACCACAGTGTGGGCCTCAAAGATTCATTCACCCAATGGTAAAAACTGCAACTTTTTGGGTACCCATAACTTGGTCCAGGTGTTTCATTATTTCCAATCTTTACGACATCTCTACGACAATCCAGTCAAAGAGGTACTATCATCCTAATTCTCAGATGAGAACCCAGAAACTTAAATAACTTGTCAAGGTCCCCTACATGTTAAGTGTCAAAGCCAAGATATGAAGCCTGTAATTCTAAAACTCTTGCTTTTGATGCTAATCTGAAGCTAACCTTTTATTCATTTTCAAAACACAGTCCTGCTGGAGACATGGAGCTATTCACATCTTAGGAAACTATCACATATTAGATGTGCTGCACTCAATTTAAAAATAGACCACACATCATCACCAGTTTCCAAATGACAGCAGATGGGCTGTATTATTCAAATACTCATCACACCACACAATAGGGAAAAAAAGATTCATGACCTGGTCACGGCTCCTGGATGCTTGAAACCATCAGAAACAGAAGTTGTGGTCTGGGAGTACATCTCCTTTCCTTGGCTCTGAATATGAGGAACTTTTTTTTTTTTTTGAGGTGGAATTTCGCTCTTGTCACCCAGGCTGGAGTGCAACCTCTGCCTCCCAGGTTCAAGTGATTCTCCTGTCTCAGCCTCCTAAGTAGCTGGGATTATAGGCACCCACCACCACGCCCAACTAATTTTTGTATTTTTAGTAGAGACAGGGTTTCACCATGTTGGCCAGGCTGGTCTTGAACTCCTGATCTCAGGTAATCCACCTGTTTTGGCCTCCCAAAGTGTTGGGATTACAGGCGTGAGCCACCGCGCCTGGCAAGAAACATTTTTAATGGAATTTTTTAGAAGGATGTGTAAGGAGAAAGTTGAGGTTTTTGTTTTTCCTCCTAGAAGAAAATTCTCATGAAGTAGTTCATTTGAGACCAAGATCCTGGTGTTATTAACTTCCTCCTCAACAGCAGGTCAGCAGCAAAGAGGAAAATGCAGGCATCAAGCACACCCTGTTTGCGTGACTCTCCTCTCCTCCCTTAAGGCTCCCTGAAGCCCACTCAAAACGAAAGCCAAGGCCACTCTGAAGGCTTTAAGAGGTCTGGCGCAGGCTCATGCCCGTAATCCCAGTACTTTGGCAGGCTGAGGCAGGAGGATCGCTTGAGCCCAGGAGTTTGAGACCTGAACCAATGTATACTTTTCATGTACTGATTTATGATTTTACCTACAATTCCTGTCTTCCTAAAATGCATAAAACCAAACCGTAACCCAACCATCTTGGGCACACTTTCTCGGGACCTCTTGAGACTGTTTCTTGGGCCATGGTCACTCATGTTGACTCAGAATGAGCCTGGGCAACAAAAGGAGACCTCTATCTCTACAAAAAGCTACAAAAATTACCCGGGTGTGGTGGCATGTGCCTGTTGTCCCAACTACTAGGTGGGCGGATCACTTGAACCCAGGAGACTGAGGCTGCAATGAGTTATGATCGCTCCACTGCATTGCACCCTGGGTGACAGAGCAAGACCCTGTCTCAAAAAAAAATTAATTAGAAATAAAAATAATTAAAAGGTTTCAAGAGCAGGCATTATGGGCAGCAACCCAAGCTGGAGTCAAAGCCCCAGATTCTGTCCCCTGAAATACCTGAGGAAACCACCCGGCTGCCTCAGTTTCCCCAACAGCATATAGGGTCATCTGGAAGTGAGCAGCAGAACAGTTACCAAGACAAATTCTGGACTTGAACGAAACCATTAGTGAGTCCTTAGCCCCCATTTCCATGCTACAGAGGCTGCAGGACCACAGCAGATTCAGAGTCTTGGAGACACAGCCCCGTCAGCCCCTACTCATCTGCTCAGGGAGCTAAGACCACTTGGGATAGGTTCACCAGCTTGCTCAGGGAGGCTCACACCCAGATCTAGTCAGCCAGCCGAGGACACAGTCTATTTGGACAGAAAGAGGTTGTCAGCTCCCCTTCTGGGACCATCTACCTCTAAGGCAGAAAAATCAATCTGCTATAGATTAAAACAAAATCAATCTTGAGGGAGAACAGAGACTTGTTAATTTATATTAATATATAATAAGAATGAGGGGAAGGATGGGAGAGGGGTAAGGGATAAAAGACTACACATTGGGTACAGTGTATACTGCTTGGGTGATAGGTGGATCAAAATCTCAGAAATCACCACTAAAGAACTTACTCGTATAACTAAAAACCACCTGTACCCCAAAAACTATTGAAATAAAAATAAAATAAAGTATTTGCCAAACCAAAAAAATAAAAAGAAGAAGAAGAAGAACAGCTAATATTTACAGAGTATCAACTATGTGGTAGGTGATGTTCATTATCTATTTACCTTATTTAATCCTTCAGACAAACCTAGGAATGGGTCCATTAAGGTTCATTTTACAGCCAAGGAAACAGAGGATCAGAGAAGTTAAGTAGGCACCTCAAAGTCACACAGCTGGGAAGTGGAAGAGCAATGGTTTGAATCTAAATCCGTCCACCACTAGAGTTCATGGGTTTAACTACTGCATTACTGAATTTCAAGATGAATCCAACTCCCGGGGAGTTGGTTCACTGGACAACTAAGGAAGTGCAGACCTCATGCTATACATCCAGGCAGTAAAGAGAAAGAAAGCTATTTAAACTCATTGGCAATAAAAGAACTAGGTTTTACACCAGGTGTGGTGGCTCACTCCTGTAATCCCAGCACTTTGGGAGGCCAAGCTGGGAAGATCAATTGAGCCCAGGAGTTCCAGACCATCCTGGGCAATATGGCGAAACCCTGTCTTTACTAAAAAAAAAAAAAAAAAAAAAAAAATACAAAAATTAGCCAGGCATGGTGGCGGCACCTGTAGTCCCAGCTACTTGGGAGGCTAAGGTGGGAGGATCACTTGAGCCCAGGAGGTCGGGGCTGCAACAAGCTGTGATTGATCTGGTGCACTCCAGTGTGGGCGACAGAGTGAGACTCCATCTCAAAAAAAAAAAAAAGAAAAAAAAAGAAAGATACGTTTTAAATAATTACCTCTGAGCCTATTAGCAAAACATTATTTCGGCCAGGCGCAGTGGCTCATGCCTGTAATCCCAGCACTTTCCGAGGCCGAGGCGGGCAGATCACGAGGTCAGGAGATGGAGACTATCCTGGCTAACACAGTGAAACCCCATCTCCACTAAAAATACAAAAAATTAGCTGGGTGTGGTGGCGGCGGGCGCCTGTGGTCCCAGCTACTTGGGAGGCTGAGACAGGAGAATCGCTTGAACCCGGGAGGCGGAGTTTGCAGTGAGCCGAGATTGCACCACTGCACTCCAGCCTGGGCCACAGAGTGAGACTCTGTCTCAAAAAAAAAAAAATTCTTTCAATATTATTCAACGCTGGCAAGGATGTTATGAAAC
This sequence comes from Pongo abelii, assembly GCF_028885655.2. Classification (NCBI taxonomy): domain Eukaryota; kingdom Metazoa; phylum Chordata; class Mammalia; order Primates; family Hominidae; genus Pongo; species Pongo abelii. The sequence continues at coordinate 224,559,252 of NC_071985.2, forward strand.
TATTATATGTCACTGGGATAAATTGGTCACCCAGGCTGGAGTTCAATGGTGTGATCATCGCCCTTGGCAACCTTGAACTCCTGGGCTCAAGCAATCCTCTCGCCCCAGCCTCCCAAGTAGCTGGGATTACAGGTGCATGCCACTGTGCCCAGCTAATTTTTAAAAACAATTTTTGGCTGGGCGCAGTGGCTCATGCCTGTAATCCTAGCACTTTGCGAGGCAGAGGCGGGCAGATTGCCTGAGCTCAGGAGTTTGAGACCAGCTTGAAAAACATGGTGAAACCCCCCTCTACTAAATATAAAAAATTAGGCCGGGCGCAGTGGCTCACACCTGTAATCCTAGCACCTTGTGAGGCTGAGGAGGGCAGACTGCCTGAGGTCAGGAGTTCAAGACCAGCCTGGGCAACATGGTGAAACCCCATATCTACTAAAATAAAAAAATTAGCCGGGCATGGCAGCGTGCGCCTGTAGTCCCAGCTACAGGAGGCTGAGGCAGGAGAATCACTTGAACCCGGGAGGCAGAGGTTGCAGTGAGCCGAGATCACGCCACTGCACTCCAGCCTGGGCAACAGAGCGAGACTCCATCTCCGAAAAAAAAAAAAAAATTAGCAGGCATGGTGGCGCAAGCCTGTAATCCCAGCTACTGGGGAGGCTGAGACAGAATTGCTTGAACCCGGGAGGCAGAGGTTGCAGTAAGCCAAGATCGCACCACTGCACTCCAGCTTGGGTGACAGAGCGAGACTCTGCCTCGAAAAATAAATAAGTAAATAAAAAATAAAAAAGAATTTTGTAAAGATGGAGGGAGGGTCTCACTATTTTGCCCAGGCTGGTCTCAAATTCAGGTGTGAGCCACTACACCTGACCTCAAGCATTTATTTCTACTGATTTCAAGACAAAGCTTAACTCTTTCAACGAGTTGCCAATCAGAAAATCTTTGAATACGGCCAGGCGTGGTGGCTCATACCTGTAATCCCAGCACTTGGGAGGCCAGGGCAGGTGGTTCACTTGAGCTCAGGAGTTCAAGACCAGCCTGGCCAACATAGTAAAACCCTGTCTCTACAAAAATACAAAAATTAGCCCAGTGGGTGCCTGTAATCCCAGCCACTCGAGAGGCTGAGGCAGGAGAATCAGTTGAACCCAGGAAGCAGAGGTTGCAGTGAGCCGAGATCGCACCACTGTACTCCAGCCTCGGTGACAGAGTGAGACTCTACCTCAAAAAAAAAAAAAAAAAAAAGACCAGGCGCGGTGGCTCATGCCTGTAATCCTAGCACTTTGGGAGACCGAGGCGGGTGGATCACCTAAGGTCAGGAGTTCAAGACCAGCCTGGCCAACATGGTGAAACCCCATCTCTACTAAAAATACAAAAGCCAGGCGCGGTGGCTCATGCTTGTAATCCCAGCACTTTGGGAGGCTGAGGCGGGTGGATCACTTGAGGTCAGGAGTTCGAGACCAGCCTGGCCAACATGGTGAAACCCCATCTCTACTAAAAATACAAAAAATTGGCTGGGTATGATGGTGGGCGCCTGTAATCCCAGCTACTCTGGAAGCTGAGGCAGGAGAATCGCTTGAAGCCAGGAGAAGGAGGTTGCAGTGAGCCAAGATTGTGCCATTGCACTCCAGCCTGGGCAAAAGAGCAAAACTCTGCCTCAAAAAACAAAAACAAAAACAAAAATTAGCTGGGCATGGTGGTGGGCAGCTGTAGTCCCAGCTACTTGAGAGGCTGAGGCAGAAGAATAGCCTGAACCCAGGAGGCGGAGGTTGCAGTGAGTGGAGATCTTACCACTGCACTCCAGCCTGGATGACAGAGTAAGACTCCGTCTTGGGGGTAAAAAAAAAAGAATGAAAGGGTTTATAGGATGATGAAAGCTGAAATGTTTAAACAGAAAGAAGTTATGTCTTCTTTACCTAAATATTTTATGAGAATGGATATTATATCTGGCTGCGGAATATTTCCCCTGCCTACTATTGGAAACCAGGAAGCGTGTAAATCCCCTCCTCAAGCAGTATTAATTGGACATGTCAATGTCCACACCAAGCCCACACAGCATAGAATAGAAGCTGCAGCGCCGGCATGTGCTGGCATAAGCGAATTCTGTTCCACAGCCCTGTGTGGAATGTAAACCAGAGCTACAGCAAGAGCTTGTGAGTGCACCCCATCTCTACTAAAATACAAAAAATTAGCCGGGCATGGCGGCATGCGCCTGTAGTAGGGGAGGGTGAACTGTCACCCAAATCTCCCAGAGATGAGGTGACTACTGGGACTTTGGACTAGAGCATTTCCACTTGAGAGGCATTTACTACCTTGCCATGGTACATTCACCAAAGCTACCCCTATGATGGATATGACTGAAGAACATGAAATTACTTTTTCAGGTTTTTTTTTTTTGACAGGCTGTCACTCTGTTACCCAGGCTGAAATGCATTAGTGCGATCACGGCTCACTGCAGCCTTGACCTCCAAGGCTCAGGCAATCCTCCTGCCTCAGCCTCCCAAGTAGCTGGAATCACAGGCGCACACCACCACACCCAGCTAACTGTTTTTATTTTTTGTAGGATAGGGTCTCCCTTATGTTGCCTAGGCTGGTCTTGAACTCCTGGGCTCTAGCGATCTTCCCATCTTGGCCTCCCAATGTGCTAGGATCACAGGTGTGAGCCACCGCACCCAGCTAGGACATAAAATAATCTTAAGACTGAAATACCCAGGACATCTTAGGTGATGTCAAGGAAACACTCTAACAGGGATGACAATGCCCAGAAGAGTTCCCTAATAAAACAGAAATCATTTATACGGGATGGCATTACCTAGGGAAGGCAAGGAGGAGATACTCACATGAGCAGGGAGCCTCTTTTCCCCTAGGACTGACTCTGGCACTATGATGAGCAGCTGGATTCTGTAGCGCCCAACAAACAGCTCTCCCTGAGCAAACGAGAGCTGCTGGGGTGGTGGCTAGCAGTTCCAAGCTGAACAACGCCTCGTTTGCAAAGATGCCAATCCGATCAAAGATGGTAAAAACAAATCAGCTCTAAGGGCTGAAGTGCATGCTGTTTTCCCAGCAGTGATGGGAGAACTGAACAGTGGTAAAACCCCCTGTATCTGTGCAGGGCTTTCGGTGCCAGTTCACCCTCCCCTTGTGGGCGGTGGTCAACAGCCTGGCCATACATTTAGACAGGAGGGCAATGCAAACCTGACCTATAAAACAGATATTTCTTTGGGACACAGCCCTATAGAAAATGAGGGGTAGGCTGGGTGCAGTAGTTCACGCCTGTAATCCCAGTACTTTGGGAGGCCAAGGCAGGTGGATCACCTGAGGTCAGGAGTTCGAGGCCAGCCTGGGCAACATGGTAAAACCCTATCTCTACTAAAAATACAAAAATTAGCCGAGCATGGTGATGCCTGCCTGTAGTCCCAGCTACTTGGGAGGCTGAGGCAGGAGAATCGCTTGAACCCGGGAGATGGAGGTTGCAGTGAGCTGAGATATGCCACTGCACTCCAGCCTGGGCGACAGAGTGAGACTCCATCTCAAAAAAAAAAAAAAAAAGAAAAAGAAAAAGAAAAAGAAAGAAAGAAAATGAGGGGTGCATTAAAGTCGGATCTCTTCATCAATGATAGACTGGATTAAGAAAATGTGGCACATATACACCATGGAATACTATGCAGCCATAAAAAAGGATGAGTTCATGTCCTTTGTAGGGACATGGATGAAGCTGGAAACCATCATTCTCAGCAAACTATCGCAAGGACAAAAAACCAAACACCGCATGTTCTCACTCATAGGTGGGAACTGAACAATGAGAACACATGGACACAGGAAGGGGAACATCACACACTGGGGCCTGTTTTGGGATGGGGGAAGAGGGGAGGGATAGCATTAGGAGATATACCTAATGTAAATGACAAGTTAATAGGTGCAGCACACCAACATGGCACATGTATACATATGTAACAAACCTGCACGTTGTACACATGTACCCTAGAACTTAAAGTATAATAAAAAAAATTAAAAAAATAAAAATAAAAGAATAAAAAAAATAAAGTTGGACCTCTTAACGCCCATCAGAAGAGCCTTCTAGGTTTGGAAGGTGACAAGAATCAACAGGTAGATATCAACAGGTAGATATCCCACATGCTCCCTTGAGGTGGCCACCTGGGTCCGTGAAATGAGGGGATACGGGCCCCACAGCGGTGCAGAGATGGGCTCAATCTAGCATGTTCCTCCGCACCCTCTCGGGCGCATAATGCCAGGAAGAACTGTTCTGTATGCCAGTGAGAGAGACAGACACTGCATAGGGCTGTGGGGCAGATTCCCTGGTGGGAGGCCCTGAACATAGCTGGCAAGTGACAGGCTGGTAGCCCTGGGGACTACGACTGGGTCTTGAATAAACGCTGACTTGGAGTGGGCTTTGCTTACCCAGTGGAAAGTGCAAATGCTCAGAGTGCCAGAGCCAAACCAGAACAGAAGACACTGTGTGGGTTTGGATGGCTGTCATTTCTTCAGACCACAGAACACGCTGTACAGCCCATAATATCCAGCTATGCGCTGGACAGAGCGACAGCCTCCGCAGAGCAATAGTTTGATAAAGAAATGGAACCGCAGCCAGGTGCAGTGGCTCACGCCTGTCATCCCAGCACTTTGGGATGCCGAGGCAGGTGGATCACCTGAGGTTCAGGAGTTCGAGATCAGCCTGGCCAACATGGCAAAACCCCGTCTCTACTAAAAATACAAAAATTAGCCAGGCCTGGTGGCGGGCACCTGTACTCCCAGCTGCTTGGATGGCTGAGACAGGAGAATTGCTAGAACTCGAGAGGTGGAGGTTGCAGTGAGCTGAGATCTTGCCACTTCACTCCAGCCTGGGAAAAAGAGCGAGACGCTGTCTCAAAAAAAAAGAAAAAAGTAGTGGAACCGCTCTTGCCTTTTGTGGTCATCACCGAAGCCGGAGCGGCCAAAATGAAGTTCAATACCTTTGTGACTTAGAACCACAGCAAGAACCACAAAAGGCATTTCTATGCACCTTCCCATATTCACAGGAAGAGAGATTATGTCTTTCCCTCTTTCCAAAGAGCTGAGGCAGAAGCCTAAGTTCAGGTTGTGTGAGGACACCACAGAGGCCAGCAAACCGGCAAAGCGGTCCAGGTTTAAAGGAAGAAATATGTCATCTACACTGAACAAATGCAGTGGGAAAAGTCTAATGGCACAACTGTCCACGCTGGCATTCATCCCAGCCATGCTGTTATCATTAGGCTAACACTGGACAATGACAACAAAAAGATTCTTGAATGGGCCAGGCATGGTAGCTCACGCCTGTAATCCCAGCACTTTGGAAGGCCAAGACAAGAGGATCTCTTGAGCTTAGGAGTTTGAGACCAGCCTGGGCAACATAGCAAGACCTTGTCTCTCAAAAAAAAAATTTGAGATCGAGTCTCGCTCCATCACCCAGGTTGGAGTGCAGTGGCATGATCTCGACTCACTGCAACCTCCGCCTCCCTGGTTAAGGGTTCAAGTGATTTTCCTGCCTCAGCTTCCTGAATAACTAGGACTACAGGTATGCACCACCATGTCCGGATAATTTTTTTTTTTTTTTTTTTTTTTTGAGACGGAGTCTCCCTCTGTCACCCAGGCTGGAGTGCAGTGGTGCAATCTCGGCTCACTGCAAGCTCCGCCTCCTGGGTTCACACCATTCTCCTGCCTCAGCCTCCGAAGTAGCTGGGACTACAGGTGCCCGCCACCAAGCCCAGCTAATTTTTTGTATTTTTAATAGAGACAGGGTTTCACCGTGTTAGCCAGGATAGTCTCGATCTCTTAATCTCGTGATCTGTCCACCTCGGCCTCCCAAAGTGCTGGGATTACAGGCGTGAGCCACCGCGCCCGGCCAATTTTTGTATTTTTTTGTAGAGACGGGGTTTCGCCATGTTGGCCATGCTGGTCTCAAACTCCTGATCCTAAGTGATCCACCCGCCTTGGCCTCCAAAAGTGCTGGGATTACAGGTGTGAACCACCACATCCGGCCTCTAGTAAAAAAAAAAGTTTTAAATTAGCTAGGCGTGGTAGCATGCACCTACAGTCCCAGCTACTCCAGAGGCTGAGGCAGGAGGATCACTTGAGCCCACGTAGTCGAGGCTGCAGTGAGCTGTGATTGCACCACTGCACTCTAGCCTGGGCAACAGAATGAGACCCTAAAAAGAAAAAGAAAAGAAAAGAAAAATCCTTGGCTGGGTATGGTGGCTCAGGCCTGTAATCCCAGCACTTTGGGAGGCCGAGGCGAGTGGATCATCTGAGGTCAGGAGTTCGAGATCAGCCTGTCCAACACGATGAAACCCCGTCTCTACTAAAAATACACAAATTATCTGGGCGTGGTGGCGCATGCCTGTAATCCCAGCTACTTGGGAGGCTGAGGCAGGAGAATCACTTAAACCTGGGAGGTGGAGGTTGGGGTAAGCCGAGATCGCGCCATTGCACTCCAGCCTGGGCAACAAGAGCAAAAATCCATCTCAAAAAAATACAAAAATTAGCCAGGTGTGGTGGTGCGTACCTGTAATTCCAGCTACTCAGGAGGCCGAGGCAGGAGAATTGCTTGAATCAGGGAGGTGGAGGTTGCAGTGAGGCTGAGATCAAGCCACTGCACTTCCAGCCTGGGTGACAGAGCAAGACACTGTCTCAAAAAAAAAAAAAAAAAAATGTAGTGGAATGTCCAGCCTTAAAAATGAAAGAAATTCTGATACATACCCCCACACGGATTAAGCTTCAAGAAAGCATGCTAAATTAATGAAGCCAGTAATAAAAAGACAAATACTGTAGGATTCCACTCATGTGCAGTACCTAGAGTTGTCCAAAGCACAGAGAGAGCAGAATGGCTGCCAGGGCTGGGAGGAGAGGGGAGTTAGTGTTTAAGGGGAAAAGAATTTCAATTTTGCAACATGAAAAAAATGCCTGGGGGTGGGCGGTGGTGATGGTTGCACAATAGTGTGAATGTACTAAATCCCACAGAACTGCACTCTTAAAAATGCTTAAGATGGTAAATTTTATGTTATGTATATTTTACAATTAAAACATGAAAATTAAGATAAAAAGCATATGCCTACCAATTACAACTAAATTATTTTTTATTTTAAGTGCTGGGGTACATGTGCAGGATGTGCAGGTTTGTTACACAGGTAAACGTGTGCTACGGTGGTTTGCTGTACCTATCAACCCATCACCTAGGTATTAAGCCCTGCATACATTAGCTATTTATCCTGATGCTCTCCCACCCCCTACCCCACCCTCACAAGCCCCAGTGTGTGTTGTTTCCCTCCCTGTGTCCATGTGTTCTCATAATTACAACTAAGTTAAAATGCATGTCCAAGAGAAGTTAATGGAAAGGATGCCCAAATGGGCAACCGCTGTGTTGGGCTACAGGGATGATGATAAATGGCTTCTGTTTCTAATCCACTCCACACCAGCTCCTTTGCAGACACTGCATGGATTGCTATGTGCCTGGCACTTTACACAGGATAATATACAAAATCCTCAAGACTAGCAGGTAGGTATTGCTGTCTCAGTGTTACAACTGGACTCTGAGGTTCTGATGGGTTAAGCGATTTGCCCAAGGTCACCCAGCAGATAAAAAGTGGCTGGGCGGCCAGGCCCAGCATTTTGGGAGGCCAAGGTGGGTAGATCACCTGAGGTCAGGAGTTTGAGACCAGCCTGGCCAACATGGCGAAACCCCGTCTCCACTAAAAATACAAAAATTAGCCAATTAGCCAGGTATAGTGGCATGAGCCTGTAATCTCAGCTACTCGGGAGGCTGAGGCAGGAGAATCACTTGAACCTGGGAGGCGGAGGTTGCAGTGAGCCAAGATCCCACCACTGCACTCCAGCCTGGGCGACAGAGTGAGACTCTGCCTCACCAAAAAAAAAAAAAAAAAAAAAAAAAGTGGCTGGGAAAAAACCCAGTTCAGCTGACTCCAAAGACAGTACATTTTCTCCCATGTGGCAATCCCCCTAAAACCACCACCTCACCCAGCCCCACTCTCACCTGGACATAAATGACTTTTTTTTTTTTGAGACAGGGTCTCGCTCTGTCACGCAGGCTGGAGTGCAGTGTTGCAACCGTAGCTCACTGCAGCCTTAAACTCCTGGACTCAAGTAATCCTCCCACCTCAGTCTCCCACGTAGCTGGGGCTACAGGCGTGCATCACAATGCTCAGCTAATTTATTTTTATTTTTTGCAGAGATGGGGGTCTCACTATGTTGCCCTTGCTGGTCTCAAACTCCTGGGCTCAAGTGATCCTCCTTCCTTAGCCTCCCAAAGCATTAGGAATACAAACATGAACCACCATGCCCAGCCATAAATGGTTTTCCAAAGTTTCAAAAACAAGGCCGATTATGCTTCTCTATTGATAAGAAAGCACTTCTTCCAGATTTCATGACCAACATAGAAAAGAGGAATGCCCCCACTGTGGCTGATGCAAGGGGGGGCCCAGCCCTTCCAGAGAGCCCTGGAGCACCTCACCCAATCGTTCTCCCATGTCCTTACCACCCCTCCTACAAACTTCAATGATGAATGGGGCTCCCCAAACCCCTCCCAGTGCCACCAGCCCCATACCATGTCCTGGGGTAAGAGGTGGGAACAGAGCAGCGTCTGTGTCACCATCTGAGCCCTCCCCCCACCTCTGCCCAACAGACCAAAGTTCAAAATGTGAGGGGCTGTGTGACCTCAGAGAGAGAGAGAGTAGCCCTGGGCTGGGAATGGGCTGCGGAGGGCAGGGACTGTTGTTGAAGATAAAGAGGGAGGAGTTTGTTGGGGAGGGAAAGTAAGAGAAGCATTTCTCCTCCTGAGCTCCAGAAGTTTTCTGCTCCTGGGACCCCAGGAGGTTGGGGGTGGGGTGGGGACTGCCAGTTCATAAAAGTTGGGGAACGGAAAGCAGGAAGGAGGCTGGGGTCAATGGTCCAGCAGAGACCACCAGAGACTCTGACATCTTTGCCTAAAGTCACCCAGGGGAAAGTGGCAGAACAGGGCGGCTTCCCTGCAAAGATAACCGCACTCCCCACCGTCCCCAGAAAATACAGAAAGACATTCCTGTTTATCTGTAGCGGGCTGAATGGTGGCCCCCACAAAGATAGGTCTTAACCCCCAGGACCTGGACACTATCTGGAAAAATAATAATGTGGAAAATGGGTCTTTGCAGATCTAAGTAAGTTAAAGATCCTGAAATGATTTCTACCTGAATTATCTGAGGGAGCCCTAAATCCAACAAGAAGTGTCCTTAAAAGAGACAGACAGAGACCCAGACGCATGGAGGAGACGCCCTTGTGAAGACGGAGGCAGAGACCGGAGTGATGCAGCCACAGGCCAAGATATGCTGGAGCCCCCAGAAGGAAGAGTAAAGAAGGATTCTCCCCCTACAGCCCCCAGATGGAGCGAGGCCTTGCTGATGCATTAATTTTTAACTTCTGGCCTCCAGAACTGTGAGAGAATACATTTTTTTTTTTTTTTTTTTTTTTTTGAGATAGAGTTTCGCTCTGTCACCCAGGCTGGAGTGCAGTGGCACAATCTCAGCTCACTACAACCTCTGCCTCCTGGGTTCAAGCAATTCTCCTGTCTCAGCCTCCTGAGTAGCTGGGATTACAGGCACGTGCCACCACGCCCGGCTAATTATTGAATTTTTAGTAGAGACGGGCTTTACCATGTTGGCCAGGCTGGTCTCGAACTCCTGACCTTAGGTGATCTGCCCGCCTTGGCCTCCCAAAGTGCTGGGATTACAGGCATGAGCCATCACACCGGGCCCATTGCTGTTGTTTTCTTTTAGTGACAGGATCTCGCGATGTTGCCCAAGTTGTAGTGCCATGGCTACTCACAGGCTCAATCATGGCTCACTGCAGCCTCAAACTCCTGGGCACAAGTGATCCTCCCACCTCAGCCTCCCAAGTAGCTGAAACTATAAGCATGCACGTTTCTGTTGTTTTAAGCCACAAAGTTTGAGGTCATTTGTTACAGCAACCACAGGAGGTTAACACTGGTTGAGCATCCCAAATCTGAAATCTAAAACGTTCCAAAATCCGAAAATTTTGAGTGCCATCATGATCAAATACAAAGCTCCTTGGAGCATTTCAGATGTCAGCTATTTGGATTTGGAATGCTCAGTTGGTAAGCATATAATGCAAATATTCCAAAATCCAAACTCCAATCCATTTCTGGTCCCAAGCATTTTGGATAAGGGATACTTAACCCGTACAGCATCCCTCCGGGCAAAAATCCCAAATAGGTCCATCCCTTTCTGCATCTCCTCCTCTCCCACCCTACTCCTGGCACCGCCTACTCTTCTGGCATTTTCTCTAAGTGGAAGCAATTTCCCCCAAATATGAGTGAAACAGAAGCCAACTGAAATACTACTTTGGAAATGCCACACCCTTCACTCTGATCACTCCCCCTGTGCTCAGAATGTAATAGGAAGGCCAGGCATGGTGGCTCACGCCTTTAATCCTAGCACTCTGGGAGGCCAAGGTGGGCGGATCACCTGAGGTCAGGAGTTCGAGACCAGCCTGGCCAACATGGCAAAACACTGTCTCTGCTAAAAGTACTAAAAATAGCTGGCCATGGTGGCACATGTCTGTAATCCTAGCTACTCAGGAGGCTGAGGTGGGAGAATCGCTTGAACCTGGGAGGCAGGGGTTGCAGTAAGATGAGATCACACCATTGCACTCCAGCCTGGGCGACAAAGCGAGACTCCGTCTCAAAAAAGAAAAAAGAAGAAAAAAGAAAGTAATAGGAAAAGGGACCCATTTCCAGGAGCCCTGACCCTTATCCGAGGTGGTGAGGTTGTGACTTCTGGGGATGGAGGGGAGTTTCACACATATCCAGCCAGTGCAGCTGGAAGGGGAACTTTCACAGGCCCCAGGGACTGTGCTGGCCCTCAGGGAGGGGAGAGTGGCCCATTATTTTGGTAGGACCCACAGCAAGCCACAGTGTTTAGCTGCAATAAAAAAAGGGGGGTGGGGGGTTCCTGGGTTTTTTATTTTTTCCATCTTGAAACTGGCAGCATTTCTGATATGATTGCTGGGGATTTCCACCAACCAAATTAAAGACAATTCAGTCTTAGCGTTAACTGTAGGGAGAGAGGTGGCATTTTGCAACCTTCGCTATTTATGAAACACTGTCACCGGTACCAAGATGACAATATTTTCCTCCCTTTCAAACAAGCCAGGCTCTGCCATCTTCCAGTGGACAGGGCCCTTCCTTGTCTCATTCATCCTGGGGTACTGCTTCTAGACCATCTTCTCTAACAGCTTTGCTGAAAAACACACTTGTCCCCTGGGGAGTAGCTGAAGCCACCCTCCTGGCTGAAAGAGCTTTTTTTCTTTCTTTTTTTTTTTTTTTTTTGAAATGTAGTCTCACTCTGTTGCCCAGGCTGGAGTGCAGTGGCACAATCTCAGCTCACTGCAACCTCCACCTCCTGGATTGAAGCGATTCTCCTGCCTCCGCCTCCCAAGTAGCTGGGATTACAGGTGCTCATTACCACGCCCAGCTAATTTTTTTTTGCATTTTTCGTAGAGACAGATATTCACCATGTTGGCCAAGATGGTCTTGAACTCCTGACCTCAAGTGATCCGCCCACCTCGGCCTCCCAAAGTGCTGGAATTATAGGCGTGAGCCACCGCACTTGGCCTGAAAGAGCCTTCTGAAGGTCCCACGTTAAGGAAACATTTGCTGGGGCCCCAAACCCCACCATCAGGCCCCACACCAGCAGCTGGCCTCAAGGAGGGAGGGAACTGCTCTCTACACAAAAATGGTTTTGAAAATAACCCAGCCAAAGGGGAATTGCTTCATCCGTTGCACATTCACTTCTCCCTTTCACTGTGCAATTTAAGAAAAACAAGGTGAAGCAGGAACCGACTCTCACCATCCCCACTCCCACTCCCATGAATTCCACCGGACACTCTTGTGCGAAAGCGGACTGGCTCTGGGGTCTGGCCTCCAACCACTGGTGGACTGTCTGTCCTGTAAGCCCCCCAGGGGCTGATGCCCTCCCAGTCTACCTGCCCTGTTCTTAGCACAGCCCCTGGCCCCCCGTGGGATCTCAGGAAATACTTGCTAAACATAGTACCGGAGGAGAAACGGAGCCCACAGCTTAGTGCAAAGACCTGGCGGCGTGGACTGAGGCTGCAGAAACGCCCTTTTCCTGCTAGAAGGGGACATCCGCGTGATCGGGAGTACCTCTGGGGCACGTGCCGTAATTCCAGAAACATCTAAGTGAGTAGTGTGGCCAATGTAGTCTGTTTCTGAACAGGGGCTGAGGGGTGGGGGAAGTGGGGCTCAGAAGGAGGCTAGCTTAGTTGTCTCTGGAGCAGGCAACTGGGTTGTTGTATTATGTTTCTCAGAGATGGGCTCTTGCTCTGTCACCCAGGCTGGAGCGCAGTGGCACTGTAATAGCTTACTGCAAACTTGAACTCCTGGCTTCAAGTGATCCTCCCGTCTGGGCCTCCCAAAGCACTGGGATGACAGGTATGAGCTACCGCTCTCAGCCACAACTGGGTTTTAAGAGCACTCCTCCAGCCCACTCCAGTGTCTTCCATCATTCTGTGAAAGTACCAAAAGAGGACCAAGCCCAGGAAGCCGCCAGCAGGCCTCTCACCAGCCAAGATGGCTGGAATCCTAATATCAAGAAATGAAACTCCAGCAGGCCATGGAAATGCTAAGGGGTTGGCATTTCTGCTCTAGAGAGAGCCAAAGAGAAAGCTCTATTTATATCTCCTTGCGTTTGGTCGCAGCCTCATCAACCAAAAGAACCTTCCGCCCCACTCAACACATCAATCAAATTGGGGAGGGGGTGTGAATAGCAGCAGCGGGCGTTACAGAGGAGTCTCAAGGGTATCTTAGAGGGTGCCTCTCTGAAAAGTCGTCCCCTCCAAATGCCCCCCAAGAGAATTACTAGGACATTCTCCTTCCCCCGCAAGCAACGGCACCCCCAGATAATTAAACGCGCTGGCGTCGGAAAGAGCTGGGATTCTGGAGAAGCTACTTGTAAACTGTGTGGGTTGGTGAGTTATTTAACTTTTCTGAGCCTTCGTTTCCTTAACTGTAAAATGAAGACAACACCACTCAGCTCCTACAGTTGTCCAACTGAAATCACCTAGGTAAGAACGACCAGTTCTTTGGGGAGTAATGTCCCGATGGTACCATTCAATTGACAAGAACACCAAGGCATCGTCAGGCACCCGGGCGGTATCCCACTCTCCTGGAAGAGAGCAGGGGGTTAGCCCGTGGTTTCAAAGTCCCTGGGGAGCAGTACACCTTCCCCTCCGAGAGACCTGAGAGAGGAAAAATAGCCCCCTCCCACTCCAACCCATGGACACCCGCCCACATCCACGCGTGGCTGTGCCCAGCATCTCAGAAGGTAGGACTTCTCAGGAACCGGCGGCAAGAAGCCCCCTTGATGGAGTCTGGTGGGGTTCAAGATCCGCAGGTCCCGCCTTCCAGGGAACACCTGCACAAGTGAGACCTGCCCGATCAGCCCCGCACTCCATCCGCAAACTGGGCAGATCCCAAGGGTGCCACGCGAGGACCCTGCACCTTGGCCGCTCCAGGGCACCCCCCCACCCGCGACCCCGGAAATCTCTCCCCTACCTGCTTCACCCTCGCCCCACCCAGAGCGCACTTTTCGGGACCTCCCAGCGGCCCTTCCCCGGTTCTCTGGACCCCCGTCTCCCCGCCCTGCAACGCCCCCATCCTGGTGCCCACGAAAGGTCGTCCCAGTTCCCCTCTTCATCTCAAAGGAGGAGGTGCAGATGAGGAAGCCTAAATAAAAACAGGAAACTCGATTTTTTTAAAAAGCCTCATTCAGGCTGAATTACGGGTAAGAGTATTTAAAAAAAAGTCCGGAAATGCAAAGCTGGGGGCGGTTTTGCCGGCATAACCCCGGCTCGGCCGCAGATCCGGAGCTGATCTCGCCTGCGCCGCTGCAGCAAACGCGGCGAGCAACGCGGGCGGCCCGGGACGGGGAGGCGGGGCGCGGGTCCACGAGCCGGGAGGAAGCCCCGGAAACTTCCACCCCGGCCCCTCTGCAGCCCCGCTCCCCACTTGCCCAGGCTGGGAAGGGCGCACAGGACCCGGGCGCCGGCGAACTGTGCGCAGCCCTCTCTCCGCGCCAGGGCACTCGGGCGACACCGCCATCGCGCTCTCTGTGGACCCCGCTGCCGTACAGAGGAGGCCCCTGCTCCTCTCGTCAGCGCTCGGAGCGGGCACACGCGCTGAGCGCTTCCAGTATCCTCGCGCCTCGGCCAGCGCACGGGAGGCCGCACCGCCGCTGTGAGCGCAGCCGAAACCCCGCCGCCGGGACAGGCGGGCAAGGCGCGCAGTGCAGACGCCGGGGAGCTGCGCACGCCCCTCTCGGCTGGCCCACAGGGGACGGCCCCGGGCCTCTAGGGCAGCCCCCGCCCAGGTCCCAGCAGCCCGGCCCCCGGGGCTCCCAGGGCCCGGCTCGCTAGACGCGAGGAGGCGCCCAGGGCCAGGGCGCACCGGCTGTGTGTGCCGGAGAGACGCCCGCCAGCCAGCCCCGCGCCCCCGAGCGCAGCCGCAGCTCCCAAAGCCCCTGGCCGCGGTCCTCTTCCCACCTTCCCTGACGCAGCCAGCGGCGATCGCTTACCGTCCCGGCGCAGCTGGCAGGGCTGGGCGGCTCTGCTCGCGGCCGCTCGGAGCGACGGCGCTGGGCGCGAGTGAGCCTAGAGGGAGGGAGGCGGGGCGCGGCGGGGCGCCCCGCCTGCCGCCAGCCCGCACACTCCACTTCCCACTTTGTTTCCTTTTCACTTGCAACAGGAAAAACAACAGGTCCCCCAGGGCCTCGCCTTCCCCCGCCGCCCACACCCCCCAGCTCGCCTACCGCTAGAGGGGCATCATCCCAGGTGCCTCTGGAAGCTGCACCTTGCCCTTCTACAAAACAAGTTTTCTTTTTATGCAAAGGAAAACAACCAAATAAAGGTCTTAAGCGCCTCTAAGCCCTCCGCCTTCACGCATGAAACAATTTCAACAGCAGCGGGAGAAAGGCTGAGAGCAGGAGAGGTAGAGGGGTAACCTGCAGCTCTAGGCACCCAGGGACCCCAAGCGCCACTGCGAGGTGACCAGTGTTGGGGCTCAGGACACACACCCAAAATATGACTGTGGGAGACCAGCGTGTGCCACCCCAAAATATACTTCTTCGCCATATTTTGAAGGGATTATTCTTAGAAACTGCAGGCACAGGAGTAGCTCTGAAAAGCTGTCCTTTTGTAAAATGATTTATATCTATAAAGAAAATCTCCAGGCCTGGCACTGTGGCTCACGCCTGCAATCCCAGCAATTTGGGAGGCCGAGGCGGGAGGATCACTTGAGCCCAGGAATTCGGGCCAGCCTGGGCAACATAGGGAAATCTCCGTCTCTACAAAAAATTTAAAAATTAGCCAGTCATGGTGGTACACACCTTGTAGTCCCAGCTACTCGGGAGGCTGAGGTGGGAGGATGGCTTGAGCCAGGGAAATGGAGGCTGCAGTGATCCATGATTGCACCAGTGCACTCCAGCCTGGGAAATAAAGTGAGACCCTGTCTCGAAAACAGAAAAGAAAAGGAAAATCTCCATTGGTAAAGTATTAGTATCAGGTGGAGGGCTGCTCAGAGCTTTTCTTACCTGAGAAATTTTATCTGCGTAAGAAGACAAGCTTCATTCACCGTACCCTTTTTCCCCTCACTCCCCCTTAACTTGTGTACCACCTCCCCAGGATCCCAAGCCTCTATTCCTTTTTTTCTTTTCTTTTCTTTTTTTTTTTTTTTTTTTTTTTTTTTTTTTTTTTTTTGAGACAGCGTCTTGCTCTGTTGTCCAGGCTGGAATGCAGTGGCACCATCTCGGCTCACTGCAAATTCTGCGTCCTGGGTTCAAGCAATTCTCCTGCCTCAGCCTCTCAAGTAGCTGGGATTACAGGCACACGCCACGACACCCAGCTGATTTTTGTGTGTGTTTTTTTTTTTGTTTTCTGTTGTTTTGTTTTTTTGTTTTGTTTGTTTTGAGGAGTCTCGTTCTGTTGCCCAGGCTGGAGTGCAGTGGCGTAATCTTGGCTCACCACAGCCTCGGCCTCCTGGGTTCAAGCGATTCTGCTGCCTCAGCCTCCTGAGTAGCTGGGACTACAGGCGCACACCACCATGCCCGGCTAATTTTTGTATTTTTAGTAGAGGTGGGGTTTCACCATGTTGCCCAGGCTGGTCTTGAACTCCTGACCTCGTGATCCGCCTGCCTCAGCCTCCCAAAGTGCTGGGATTACAGGCGTGAACCACCACACCTGACCCAAACCCCTATCCCTTTCTGAAGGAATATTTCCTGTCCCTTGTAGGATGTTATATGAGCTTTATTCATCTGAGCCTTCATCCAGTCTCGTGTTTTGTGGGATTCCCATGCATAGGTCGTAGTTAAACATGGTTTTTCTCTTGTTGATCTGTCTTACGTAAATTTAATGTGTAGCCCAGCCAAGGAATTTAGAGGGTAGAGGGAGGCCACTCTCTCCTCCCCTACATCAGGCATGAGTGAGAGGCTGGGGGAGACAGCCCAGGGCCTAAGTCCCTCCTTGCTCAGCCCTGTGTTGACAGCAGCGACCTCCAGGCTTTGGTGGACCAAGAGCATGGGGGTGGTGGGTAAGCCCACCCCCGAGATTACAACAGTGGCTTCATACCCTTCCAGGATAGGGTGAAGGGTGAGCCAGTCAATTGCTCAGTGAAACAATGGCTTAAAGGACCCTCTTCAATCCAGCCTGGGAGGTAAAGGAGCTGTTATTGGTCCCTCGGACGGATGAGGGATCTGAGGCTTAGAGAAGGACTTTTTCTACCCAAGAGATGCCTGGGCCTCTCAGGACCACCTTGGGCCCCATGCTGGCTCCAGAGGCTGCAATAAGCAGAGGCCCAGGCCAGGCATGATGGTTCACGCCTGTAGTCCCAGCACTTTGGGAGGATGAGGCTGGAGGATCGCTTGAGGCCAGGAGTTTGAGACCAGCCTGGGTGATATGGCAAAACCCAGTCTCTACAAAAAAATAGAAAAAATTAGCTGGGTTTAGTGGTGTGCACCTATAGTTTCAGATTCTCGGGAGGCTGAGGTGGGAGGATCACCTGAGCCCTGGAGGTTGAGGCTGCAGTGAGCCATAACTGTGCCACTGCATTCCAGCCTGGGTGACAGAGTGAGATTCTGCCTCAAAAAAAAAAGAAAAAAAGAGAGGGAGAGAGAGGCCCAGAGGCCATTATTCCAGCCAGGAAAGGGGAGAGGGCTTGGGTAAGATGGAGTGGCTTGCTAAATTGTCCCAGTTTTGTTTGTTTTTGTTTTTGTTTTTTTGTATTTTTAGTTTGTTTGTGTTTTGAGACAGGGTCTTGCTCTGTCACCCAGGGCTGGAGTGCAGTGGCATGATCTCAGCTCACTGCAACCTTGGCCTCCCGGGTTCAAGTGATTCTCGTGCGTCAGCCTCCCAAGTAGCTGGGACTGCAGGTGCGTGCCACCATGGCTGGTTAATTTTTGTATTTATTAGTAGAGACGAGGTTTCACCATGTTGGCCAGGCTGGTCTCAAACTCAGACCTCGGGTGATCTGCCCGCCTCAGCCTCCCAAAGTGCTGGGATTACAGGCACAAGCCACTGCGCCCGGCCTGGTCCAGGTTTTCTAAGATGCAGGCTGCAGATTCTGTATTCTCCAGCGGACACTTGCAGAGGAGCCAGGAAGGACCACAGGTCCCTTTTGGAAGGAACGTTGGGCCTGTCCCCAGGATTGCACACTAATATCCTTCCTAGTGGAGTGTCTGAGGCTCACAGCCTCATGCCTACCCCAGGCTCAGATCACTGGGCCCTAGCAGCGATCTCTAGCCTGTTTCAAGGATGCCAAGAGCCAGAAGACAAATGGACGTTTCAGAAGGAACTCTGATGGCCGAGTAAGCAGCCTGTCCTGAGGTTTCCTAACACCTGGCCCCAACCATGCTTTTGCTAGGCTGCACTTTCAAAGCTGCCCTCTGGTCTTCAGAGTTTGTTTCAAGAAACAGCCAGATGACGAATGGTTTTGCATCTTCCAAAGGAATTCTTCATTGAATATGTATTTGCTGACAGCAATTCAAATCATGCTTTTTACTATGCAAGACGCTGCCGGGAGAATGGAGGCATGCCAAGCTGTCAAGCGCTAAGATGTGCCTTACATATTGTTCTCTTTGATCCCCGTGAAGGAAACCAGAATATGTCCCCCCAAAATATACCTCTTTGACATAAATATTTTTGAGCTTAAGGCAATTAAGAAGCAGCAAGCAGATGAAGAGATCTTTCTATCCTCTCCCCCTTTCTGCCTGTTAAATAAAATTTGCAGGAGACCATTGATTGGGACAAGACCCCTGTACCGGGTCCAGCAGACCAAACCAATATGGAATCATTCATGCTAAATGAAACTAATTAACTTAAGAGTATATACATGTAGCAAATAGCGGAGTTTTTGTCAGTTACAGCAGCTGAGCTTTAGTAGATATTAGGTGGCCAACTGATTCAAACAAAGCAAACACTGTAACCAATTAAGCTCCATAGCTTACTTCTGTTTTCCATCCATAAACCCTCTGACTGTGTTACTGGCTGAAGCCCTTTGAACCTGTCCTGGTTCTGAGGGACTCCCAATTTTAGACTCATTAGTAGGCCAGGATGACTCACACCTGGAATTCCAACACTTTGGGAGGCTGAGGCTAAAGGATCAAGACCAGCCTGAACAACATAGTGAGACCTCATCTTTACAAAAAATAAAACATTAGCCAGGCATGGTGGCATGTGCCTGTAGTTTCAGCTACTTGTGAGGGCGAGGTAGAAGGAGGATCCCTTGAGCCCAGAAATTCAAGGTTGCAGTGAGCTGTGATCTCACCTCTGCAATCCAGCCTGGGTGACAAAGTGAGACCATGTCTCTAATAATAATAATAATAAGTAGAATCATGAATAAAAGTTAAGATCTGTAAACTAGATTTGTTGTAATCTTGACTTTTAAAAGATGACTATTGTTTTATTATTATTTTGAGACAGGGTCTCACTCTGTCACCCAGGCTGGAGTGCAGTGGGGCAGTTTCAACTTACTGCAACCTCTGTCTCCTAAGCCCAAGTGACCCTCCCATCTCAGCCTCCCAAGTAGTCGGGACTACAGGCATGGGCTAATTTTTTTGTAGAGACAGGGTTTTGTCATGTCACCCAGGCTGGTCTCAAACACCTGGACTCAAGCAATCTGCCAGCCTCAGCCTCCCAAAGTGCTGGGATTATAGCTGGAAACCATCATGTCCTGCCAGTCTTGACTTTTTTTTTTTTTTTAGACTGAGTCTCACTTTTGTAACCAAGGCTGGACTGCAATGACATGATCTCGGCTCACTGCAACCTTCACCTCCCACGTTCAAGCAATTCTACCTCAGCCTCCCGCGTAGCTGGGACTACAGGCGCCTGCCACCATGCCCAGCTAATTTTTTTTTTTTTTTTTTTTTTTTGAGATGGAGTCTCCCAGGCTGGGGTGCAGTGGCACGATCTTGGTTCACTGCAACCTCCGCCTCCCGGGTTCAAGCGATTCTCCTGCCTCAGCCTCCTGAGTAGCTAGGACTAAAGGCATGAGCCACCAAGCCCAGCCCTAATTTTTGTATTTTTAGTAGAGATAGGGTTTCACCATGTTGGCCAGGCTGGTCTCCAACTCCTGACCTCAGGTGATCTGCCCGCCTCGGCCTCCCAAAGTGCTGGGACCACAGGCGTGAGCCACCACACCTGGCTCAGTCTTGACTTTTTACATACCTAAATACAGGACATAAATTCTACTTTACTGGAGACAACGCGTATCAGCTTGGAGGCACCAGAAGAGTCTACAAACAAACCTTTCTCCATTCCTTTTCTCCCATATGTTTACCTTCCCACAGTTTCCCACCTCTGGAAGCCTAAAACTGCTTTCCCTTGTCTTGTCACTTCTTGAAAATTCATTCCTCTTTGTCGAAGATTCTGGGTAAGCCAGAGTTCTGAGCCACTGCTTCGGGTCACCTTTCATTGAGGTTTCTGCCTCGTGATGTGCGCTGCATGTGTTAATAAACTTGCTTGATTTTCATGTGAATCTGTCTTTTGTTACAGCGGGCTGTCCCAACTACGAACTCACCGGGGCTGAAGAGAAGTTATATTTTCTCCCTGATACCCACAACCGCCCAGCAAGGTAAATCTTATCCCCAATTTACGGATGAGAAAACTGAGGCTCAAGAAAGTTGAGTCCTTTTTCAGGGCCACACGGTCTATAAATATCTATTATAATAACTTCTTCCAGATCCTTGCTACTTTCACCATGCCATGGGTCTCGTTAGGCCTCTATCCTAAGAAGTTTCACTTTCGGCTAGGTGCAGTGGCTCCTGCCTGTAATCGCAGCACTTTGGGAGGCTGAGGTGGGCGGATCACCTGAGGCCAGGAGTTCGAGACCAGCCTGGCCAACATGGCAAAACCCCATCTCTACTAAAAATAAAAATAAAAATAAAAAATAAAAATTAAAATTAAAATATGGCCAGGCACAGTGTCATGCCTGTAATCCCAGCACTTTGGGAGGCCTAGGCAGGTGGATCACCTGAGGTCAGGGGTTCACGACCAGGCTGGCCAACAGGTGAAACCCCATCTCTACTAAAAATACAAAAAATTAGCTGAGCGTGGTGGCAGGCACCTGTAATCCCAGCTACTCAGGAGGCTGAGGCAGGAGAATTGCTTAAACTCAGGAAGTAGAGGTGCAGTGAGCCAAGATCATGCCATTGCACTCCAGCCTGGGCAACAAGAGCGAAACTCTGTCTCCAAAAAAAAAAAAAAAAAAAAATTTGCCATTCCTGGTGGTGGGCACTTGTAATCCCAGCTAGTTGGGAGACTGAGGCAGGAGAATTGCCTCAGTGAGCCGAGATCATGCCATTGCACTCCAGCCTGAGCAACAAGAGCGAAGCTTCATCTCAAAAAAAAAAAAAAAAAAAAAAAAAAAATAGAAGTTTCACTTTCCTGAAAACCTGATACACTTCCTTTTTGAAACCGTGACCCTAGGGACTTATCATGACCCTCTCTTTTGCTTGGGGCGCCAGGAAGCTTAAGCTAAATTTAACATTCAAGCTGGGCAAGCGGTGGCTCACACCTGTAATCCCAGCACTTTGGGAGGCCGAGGCAGGTGGATCACCTGAGGTCAGGAGTTCGCGACTAGACTGGCCAACAGGTGAAACCTCATCTCTACTAAAATACAAAAATTAGCCAGGTGTGGTGGTGGGCGCCTGTAATCCCAGCTACCGGTTGAGGCAGGAGAATCACTTGAACCCAGGAGGCGGAGGTGGCAGTGAGCCGAGGTTGCGCCACTGCACTCCAGCCTGGGTGACAGAACCAGACTCCGTCTCAAAAAAAAAAAAAAAAAAAAAAAAAGAAAAGAAAAATAGTCCTGGAGGTCTGGGCAAGCTCTGCGGAAGGGCCTGCAGTGTGCTTCTGCCCGTCCAAGCGTGTTCTCCACTGACCAGCCCCACCCTTTAATGACTAACACCTCTTTTCTCTTCCATCAAATGGGGCCAAAGTATTTCCCAATCAGTATTAATTTCCTGAGAAAGGAGCGGAAGGCCCCAGAGATGATGTAAGTAATGCATGTTGGTTGACTTTCCTGCAGCTAAGGGGCCATTTTTCTTCTAGGATTGCTGTCCATTCTCCACTGCAACGAGTTAATTTTTTTTAACAATTCAAAGGAAACTTGAGGTAGCTTCCTCCAAGGCACACATGACAACAGTTAAAAATAAAGCGAGAGAGCTCAGAAACTACATAGAGGAAGGCAGCGGGCGATTCTATCAGGAACTTGAAGAATGATGATGGCTGTTCTTGAAGGTTAAATTTATTTTTATTTATTTATTTATTTATTTGAGACGGAGTCTTCCTCGCCATCCAGGCTGGAATGCAGTGGTGAGATCTCAGCTCACTGCAACCTCCGCTTCCTGGGTTCAAGCGATTCTCCTGCCTCAGCCTCCCAAGTAGCTGGGACTATCTACAGGCGCCTGCCACCACGCCCAGCTAATTTTGTATTTTTAGTAGAGACAGGGTTTCACCATGTTGGCCAGGCTGATCTCAAACTCCTGACCTCAGGTGATCCGCCTGACTCAGCTTCCCGAAGTGCTGGGATTCCAGGCGTGAGCCACCACTCCAGCCCAGGCTTTCTTCTTTCCCGTAACCCTCTCCTGCAGAACGTCCCTGCAGAACTTCCCCTCCAAAAGCCAAGCAACTCACAGCTTCTTCTCACAAACGCTGCAAACGTTTTTGTTCTGCTCAACCCGAAGTGGCTTCACCACCACCACCCACGCATGCCCACAAGAAGGGTTATCGCAGGGCAGCCACTCTGAGCACCCAGGTAGTGGGGGCTGCAAGTGTGAGAAGCCCACTTCTTCAGCCCATGCACAAGGGACTCCAGACACCTGCCTCCATGCCCCATCCTGGCAGGAAGCCCACTTTGCTGGGTGTGGGTCTTTTCCTTCCAGGCAAGGCAGAAACTACCCAGCTCGAGTCTTTACCCTTTTGCCTTGGCCAGGAAAAGTATAGTGAAGCTTAGGGGTTAAGAGCACCTTCTTTGGAACCAAACTGCCTGGCCCTGCCACTGTGGAGCTGTGTGACCTTAGGTGACTTAGCCTCTCTGTGCCTCTGCTTCCTCATCTGTAGCCTGGGGACGCTAATAATGGTGCTCAACTTTCAGAACTGCTGCTGGGATTAAATGAATTAATATATATAAAATGCTTATAACTGTACCTGACACAGAGGGCACTCTCAGAAAATGTGAGTTTTTGAGCTATCTTAGTTATATTCTAGAACAGCATCTTTGGGCTTTGCAGGATTGGATGTTTCTGCTCTAGAAGAGTGTTTTTTTTTTTTTTTTAATCTTTCTTTCCTTCCTTCCCTCCCTCCCTTCCTCCGTTGCCTCCCTCCCTCCCTCCCTTCCTTCCCCTCTCTCTCTCTCACTTTCTTTCTTCAGATGGAGTCTCACTCTGTTGCCCAGGCTGGAGTGCAGTTGCGTGATCTCAGCTCACTGTAACCTCCACCTCCCAGGTTCAAGCAATTCCTGCCTCAGCGGGATTTGCTGAGACAGGAGATGAGGTCTCGCTATGTTGCCCAGGCTGGTCTTGAACTCCTGGGCTCAAGTGATCCACCTTCCTTGACCTCCCAATGTGCTGGGATGACAGGCATGAGCCACTATGCCTGGCCAAGAGCATTTTTCAATAGCAGCAACAGCAGGTTGTGACACGCTAGTGTGCTGAAGAACCATTCAGTGGGTCAAGTTTTTTTTTTTTGAGACGGTCTCGCTCTTTCGCCCAGGCTGGAGTGCAGTGGCGCTATCTCAGCTCACTGCAAGCTCCGCCTCCCGGGTTCATGCCATTCTCCTGCCTCAGCCTCCTGAGTAGCTGGGACTACAGGCACCCGCCACTGCACCCGGCTATTTTTTTGTATTTTTAGTAGAGACGGGGTTTCACCGTGTTAGCCAGGATGGTCTCGATCTCCTGACCTCGTGATCCACCCGCCTCGGCCTCCCAAAGTGCTGGGATTACAGTCGTGAGCCATCGCGCCCGGCCAAGTTTTAAAAAAATAGAACAGAGGCTGGGCATGGTGGCTCATGCCTGTAATCCCAGCACTTTGGGAGGCTGAGGCAAGTGGATCACCTGAAGTCAGGAGTTCGAGACCAGCCTGGGCAACATGGTGAAACCCTGTCTCCACTAAAAATACAAAAATTAGCTGGGCATGGTGGTGCATGCCTGTAGTCCCAGCTACTCAAGAGGCTGAGGCACCAGCATTGCTTGAACCCGGGATGTGGAGGTTGCAGTGAGCCAAGATCGTACTATTGCACTCCAGCCCGGGCAACAGAGTTAGACTCTGGTTCAAAATAAACAAGTTAATTAAATTAAATTAAATTTAAAAATAGAACAGAAAGACAGTGTCAGGCTGCACTCCCTGTAGTAAGGGCGGGTGTTCCTCCCCCAGGCTTTGGTTCCATTCCTAGGTGTGAGTGTGTGTGAAGTCAAGATGTTAGATGTGTTTCTTACTGTAGGTTCCAGTCAACACAACTAGAAAGCTGCTGCCCTGGATCACGTGAGGGTGATGGCAAAGAAAGGGTGGAGCAGATGGTTAGAGAACAAGGCCAAGGTCAGATTCCACTCCTAGAAAGTCTGACTTGCAAGAACTCAGGTTCCAAGGAGGGCTGAGAGGTGGCCAGGCGGGAATACCTGGGGAAAAGGAGCTGGGAGTCTCTGGCCTTGTGCCCTCCATCCCCAGGTTGTGACCGATGGGCTGGAGAATGACTTAGAGGGTCAGGGGTTGTAGGTTTTGCAGGTGGAGGGGATGGTGCCCCTTGTACTTGATTCCGGGCCACAGCAGACAGTGCAGAGGTGGCCAGGTGCTCCAGGACTCCAGGGCAGGAATGAGCTGGTGCAGATTGTGTTTCTGGGTCCAGCTAGATGGGGGCTCCACAGAAATTCTTTCTGTAAAACACACGTACTCAAAACCCAGGCTACCTAGGGTTCACATCCCTGCCCCACCATCTGTCGGCTGTGTGACCTTGAAGGAGTCACTTCTGCCTCAGTTTCCCCATCTGGCACATGGGAACAATAATGTACCCTCTGACCCAGGGCTGGGGGAGGGTTCAATGAATCCCTAGTCCGGCTTCTGATACAAAGTTTAAGAGGTGGTGAAGGAAGTGGGGGAGCAGCAGAGTTTGGGGTCAGGCACCTGGATCCAACCTTATGCCCTCCATACACTGGAGGTGACCCGGGCTTTGCAACACTGATTCATTCAGCAAGTGTGTATCTTGCAGCAAGCTGTGCCTGTTACAGTTGGGCTCTGGAGATGCAGCACTGGACAAGCCCCAGGTCTGCCGCCCCCGCAACCCCCCGGAGTTTATACTCAGTAAAGAAGAGAAACTAAGAAGAATAAAAATAAGATACAGTGTTGTGCTGCCAAGAAATGTAAGATAGGAGGGGAGAGACAGGCCAAGGGGGACTACAGAGCTAGGAAGGCCTCCCTGAGGTCAGGACACTGGAGCTGAGCACGGACCTGGGTGAACTGACGGGGGAGAAGCCACATGGGTCTCGAAGGCCAGAGCATCTCAGGCTTTGGGAAGAAATGGTGCAAAAGCCCTGGGCAGTGGTGGCATGCTGGAGGCAGGGAGGCCCAAGTTGGGTGCAGATAGCAAGGAGGATCCGGGAGGGGGCAGCTGAGGATTTGGGATTTGACCAAAAGAGCACTGAAAAGCAGAGGGAAGGTTCCAGGCTGAGCCGGGGAGTGGCAGGACTGTGATTCACATGTGAAAAAGCCTGCAATAGACACACGTACATTTCCTTGCTCAGTCAAATGGAAAGACCTAGAAGCAACAACACCCCAGGAGCAAGGAGAATGCACCAGCACACCAGCATCTTGATTTTTTTTTTCTTTTTTTGAGACAGAGTTTTGCTCTTGTTGCCCAGGCTGGAGTACAATGGCACAGTCTCGGCTCACTGCAACTTCCGCCTCTCTGGTTCAAGCGATTCTTCTGCCTCGGCCTCCCAAGTAGCTGGGATTACAGGCGCCCACCACCACGCCCAGCTAATTTTTGTATTTTTAGTAGAGATGGGGTTTTACCATGTTGGTCAGGCTGGTCTTGAACTCCTGACCTCAGGTGATCCACCTGCCTCGGCCTCCCAAAGTGCTGGGATTACAGGTGTGAGCCACCGTGCTTGGCCTGGATCTTGGTTTCTGATACCATTTTTCTCCACAAAAGGAACCAGGGCTCCCTGGGGAAACTGGCAATTCTAGGATGAGGGCAAGAAACGGACAGATGAAACTGGAACATCTTAAAGTTCCAGAAAGAAAAGAAGTGCTTCCAAACAAAACACCACAATGATGGGTGCATATCTGGGGGGTCACAGCGATGAACTGAAAAAGCTTCCAGTGGCCAAAGCTAGAACAACTTGAGCAACGAAAGAAAGAAAGAAAGGAGGTCGGGCACGGTGGCTCCCACCTGTAATCCTAGCACTTTGGGAGGGTGAGGCAGGAGGATTGTCTAAACTGAGGAGTTCAAGACTAGCCTAGGAAACATAGTGAGCCCTCGTCTCCACTAAAAATAAAAACAAATTCAAAAAAATTAGCCAAGCATACTGGTGGGTGCCTGTAATCCCAGCTACTTGGGAGGCTGAGGCACAAGAATCGCTTGAACCCGGGAGGCAGAGGTTGCAGTAAGCCAAGATCACGCCACTGCACTCCAGTCTCGATGACAGAGCGAGACTCTGTCTCAAAAAAACAACAAAACAAACAAACAAACAAAAACCCTGAAGACAATGGTTGAGGTTGAGGGGCAGGCAGAGGCAGAGCCCCAGAAGAGGGAGGTGCAAAACTCCAGAAAGCGAGGCCTTATTCTCCCAGCCCTGCCCTAGAAAGTCTGTCCTTGGGGCTGGGGCAGGGGGCCTCAGCCTCCCCTTCTGGGGGCCCTGAAATGCAGCCCTGCCCCCAACCCTTCAGTCTGTTTCTTCTGTAAAAATGAGGTTTGTTACTCCAACTTCAGAGAAGTTGTGAGGCTAAAAATAGACGTTTTAGCAAAAGTGGTTTAGAGACAAGTAAAAGCTTTGCAAATACGTTACCCTCTCGGGGGTGCTCAGCAGGATGGAGATGGGCCCTGCCCCATCCACCACTACCTAGGGTGCTCCTGCTCCAAAAGCCTCTATCTCTCTAGATAAATACCCACTCTCGGTAGTTAGCTAGTTAGCCCTCTATCTCGAAAAGCACCTAGTGTGAGGAGCAACCCCACGTGAATCCCCAAAATCCTCTATGAGAAGGAATAGAGATGGTTACTTTTTCCTAGGACAGAAGGACAAGGATGAAAAAGTGTACATGCAGGAGAGGGAGAAGGTTTAGGATTAGAAGAAACCATTTCCCACATGTAGTGAGTTGAATGGTGGACTCCAAAAAGATACGTCCAAATCCTAATCCCAGGCAGGAGGCGATGGCTCACGCTTGTAATGCCGACACTTTGGGAGGACAAGGTGGGCAGATGGCTTGAGCCCAGGAGTTTGAGACCAGCCTGGGCAACATGGCAAAATCCCATCTCCACAAAAACTAGCAGGGCATGGTGGTGGGCACCTGTAGTCCCAGCTCCTCCTGAGGCTGAGGCGGAAGGATCACTTGAACCCAGAAAGCAGAGGTTGCAGTGAGCCGAGATCGCACTAAGGCACTCCAGCCAGGGTGACAGAGCGAGACTCTGTCTCAAAAAAAAAAAAAAAAAAGCTTGCAAAAGGGTCAGATGGTCGAAGTTTTTTGAAGTTGTTTTTTTTTTCTTTTTGAGAAGGAGTCTCGCTCTGTCGCCCAGGCTGGAGTGCCGTGGCGTGATCTCGGCTCACTACAAGCTCCGCCTCCTGGGTTCTGGCCATTCTCCTGCCTCAGCCTCTCGAGTAGCTGGGACTACAGGTGCCCGCCACCACACCCCGCTAATTTTTTGTATTTTTAGTAGAGACGGGGTTTGACCGTGTTAGCCAGGATGGTCTCAATCTCCTGACCTCGTGATCCGCCCGCCTCGGCCTCCCAAAGTGCTGGGATTACAGGCGTGAGCCACCGCGCCCGGCCTAGATGGTTAAAGTTTTTATAGCATCAGAAGCGGGTTTGGAGGTTCTGCAGGGAGGGGTGACAAGTTATGGGGAGGTGAGGGAGGAGTAAGTGCACAGTGAGTGAAAAGCTGCAAATAACAGGTCTCAGGTAATTTTGGAACTGCCCTCAGCAGAATAGGTGATGGTCTGTGGCAATCTATCTGAGCGGTTGCCTATGAGTCTCTTTTCCTCTAATAGGATCTTTCCTACACCCATCTTTAGGCTGATAAGGAGCCTCAGAGAAAGCCTCTGCTTGCATCCACTGCTTACTCACGTAGAGCTCCTTTATTTTTTCATTTATTTATTTATTTCGAGACAGAGTCTCGCTCTGTTGCCCTAGGCTGGAGTACAATGGCGCAGTCTCAACTCACTGCAACCTCTGCCTCCCGGGTTCAAGCAATTCTCCTACCTCCGCCCCCCGAGTAGCTGAGACTACAGGCGCCTGCCACCACGCCTGGCTAATTATTTTTATATTTTTAATAGAGACGGGGTTTCACCATGTTGGCCAGGCTGGTCTCGAAGTCCTGACCTCAAGTGATCTGCCTGCCTTGGCCTCCCAAAATGCTGGGATTACAGGCGTGAGCCATGGTGCCTGGCCTAGAACTTCTTTACAGGTGTATGGTTTTTACAAAAGAACAACTTTTCAGAGGTATTCCTGTGTCTGCAGCTTACCTAAAGAGTCATCTCAAAATATGCAAAGACATATATTTTGGGGTGGCAGATTTTAGTCTCCCACAGAGTGATGTGGCCACAAGCCAAGGAGTGCCTGGAGGAGTGCCTGGAGCCATCAGAAGCTGGAAGAGGCTACAGCCTCCAGAGAGGGCGTGGCCCTGTCTCCACTGTGACTTTGGACTTCTGACCACCTGAACTGGAAGAGAATAAACTGGCTGCTGTTTATTTACTTATCTATTAAGATAGGCTCTTGTTCTGTCACCCAGGCTGGAGTGCAGTGGTGTGATCATGGCTGAGTGCAGCCTCGATCTCCCGGGCTCAAGCGATCCTGTGGAGTGGCTGGGACTGTAGGTGCACACCACCATGCCTAGCTAATTTTTGTAATTTTATAGAGATGGAGTTTCACTATGTTGCTTGGGCTGGTCTCAAACTCCTGGGCTCAAGCAATCCTCCCACCTCGGCCTCCCATAGCACTGGGATCCCAGGTGTGAACCATCATACCTGGCTTCTTCTATGGATTATTATGCAGCCAATAAAATGAGAAGTATAAAGATGTGGCCTCAGGGCCGGACATGGTGGCTCATACCTGTAATCCCAGCACTTTGGGAGGCCAAGGCAGGCAGATCACGAGGTCAGGAGATAGAGACCATCCTGGCTAACACGGCAAAACCCCATCTCTACTAAAAATACAAAAAATTAGCAGGGTGTGGTGGCAGGCGCCTGTAGTCCCAGCTACTCGGGAGGCTGAGGCAGGAGAATGGTGTGAACCCGGGACATGGAGCTTGCAGTGAGCCGAGATCGGGCCACTGCATTCCAGCCTGGGCGACAGAGCGAGACTCCGTCTCAAAAAAAAAAAATAAAATAAAATAAAATAAAGATGTGGCCTCAGACCAGGTGCAGTGGCTCACATCTGTAATCCTAGCACTTTGGGAGGCTGAGGCGGGCAGATCACCTGAGGTCAGGAGTTCAAGACCAACCTGGCCAACATAATGAAATCCTATCTCATTAAAAATACAAAAATTAGCTGGGCATGGTGGCGGGCACCTGTAATCCCAGCTACTCAGGAGGCTGAGGCAGGAGAATTGCTTGAACCCAGAAGGCGGAGGTTGCAGTGAGCCGAGGTCATGCCACTGCACTCCAGCCTGGACCACAGAGTGAGACTCCCTCTCAAAAAATAAAAATAAAAAAATAAAAAAAGATGTGGCCTCGTGGAAACAGTTTGGGCTGCACAATCAAACGAGAAAAGGCAAATACATTGCTGGGCAATCAGCACGTGGCCTTTCATGCATCATCCTGCTTCATTCTCTAGTAATGCCGTGTGGTAGGTGCTGTTACGGTCTCCATTTTACTAGTTAAGAAACCAAGGCAATGACATGGGCGTGGTGGCTCACACTTGTAATCCCAGCACTTTGGGAGGCCAAGGCTGGTGGATCACTTAAGGCCAGGAGCTCGAGACCAGCCTGGCCAACATGGAGAAACCCTGTCTCTACTAAAAATACAAAAGTTAGCCAGACATGGTGGCAGGTGCCTGTAATCCCTCAGTGGGTGAGGCTGAGGCACAAGAATCACCTGAACCTGGGAGGCAGAGTTTGCAGTGAGCTGAGATCGTGCCACTGCACCCCAGCCTGGGCAACAGAGCAAGACTCCGTCTCAAAAAAGAAAAAAGAAAAGAAAAGAAAAAAAAGAAACCATGCCATAGATAACTTGCCAAAATCACCAGCTTGATAGGTGGAGGTTCATGAACTCTATCCACCTAAGCCCTGAGCTATGCGCTTTGCCCTCCTTGGGGGCCTTTCTACAACCCTGAGGAGGAGGGGCGTAGGGCTTATTGGACAAGCGATGATAACATTAAGTTGGCCCATGAACCAAAAATGGGAGGAAGAAAATGTGTCACATCACCACCTGGAGGGCCAGCCGCTGCCTTCTCCCTATGGCTGGAACCATCCAGAGAAAGGCATGGTACATCCACTCAATGGAAGAGCAAGCAGCCACTGAAAATGACAATTCTGAAGACCTACAGCATCATGGGAAATGATGGTGTCTTCCGGTGAAAAAACTCAATGCAAAGCCCGGTGAGGTGGCTCATGCCTGTAATCCCAGCACTTTGGGAGGCCGAGGTGGGTGGATCATTTGAGGCCAGGAGTTCAAGACCAGCCTGGCCAACATGGTGAAACCCTGTCTCTACTAAAAATACAAAAATTATCCAGGTATGGTAGTGGGCACCTGTAATCCCAGCTACTGGGGAGGCTGAGGCATGAGAATTGCTTAAACCCAGGAGGTGGAGGCTGAAGTGAGCCAACATTGCACTGCTGCACTCCAGCCTGGGCAACAGAGTGAGACCATGTCCCCCCACAAAAAAATGCAGAATTGTTTGTACCTGGGTCACAACTCTGTGTGACATACACACATGGGCACAGTGGGAGGGGACTTAGAAAAATGGAAGCTGGGAGAGAGGTGGGGTTTCAAATGTTTTCTCTCCATTTTTGTCTGTCTGCTCACAGTTTGCTAACAGTGTAATAAAAATACATAATGTAAGATAAAAAGCTGGGTATTTATTTATTTACTTCATTTCCCAAGTCAGAGCGAATCCCTCTTGCTGCTCATACCAGGACCTTGGATGGGCAAGTGTTTCATCTGTCTGGGCTCCAGGCCCTATTTGTGGCAGCCAGATGCTCACATGCCTGCCTGCGCCATCAGTAACAGGGGCAGCCCCATATAGGGATGGGAACCCACCAGAAGGACTCCTTTGGGAATGCACTTGGCATGGGAGAAGTCTGTCAGTGGACAGCAGAGCCTCAACCAATGGCAGCTGTAATCCAGGCAATTGCAAGATGGCAAGAGCACAGTGCTATGGCAATGGATGCCCAGCTCCGGCTCTAGGAGATCCCCCACGCATCCACATGGCTATACCAGCAGTCTCCAGTCAGGTGTGACTGCCCAGCATGTCCTTGACCCTATCCAAGTTGATTAGACCGGGGTGGTCACCTGACCCAAGGTGAGCCAATCAGCGATTTCCCTGGGAATATGGAATTGGAATCAAGGGAATAGAGTTAGTGTTCTTTAGACACCTGGAGCGGGGGTGGTCTAACATGGAAGCCAGGGAGCTGCAGGGCCTCTTATACCCTCAAAAGGACTAAAGATATCAGAGGAGCGGATATGCAGAGGAAGAGAGAGTGGGGGAGAATCATGCAGCAGATGCACAGAGAGGAAGAGAGGGATACAGATGAGAAAGAAAATTCTCATCTTTCCAGCTCCTGGTTCCTGTAGCTTTTTTTTTTTTTTTTTTCAAGATGGAGTCTTGCTATGTTGCCCAGGCTGGAGTACAGTGGTGCGATCTTGGCTCACTGCAACCTCCACCTCCCAGGTTCCTGTAGCTCTTTCCAGGCAACTTTCCAGCTCCTGATTCCTGTAGCTTTTTTTTTTTCAAGATGGACTCTTGCTCGGTCTCCCAGGCTGGAGTACAGTGGTGCGATCTTGGGTCCCTGCAACCTCCACCTCCCAGGTTCAAGTGATTCTCCTGCCTCAGTCTCCTGAGTAACTGGGATTACAGGAGTGCACCACCACGCCTGGCTAAGAGAGGGGGTTTCACTATGCTGGCCAGGCTGGTCTTGTACTCCTGACCTCAGGTGACCCACCCGTCTTAGCCTCCCAAAGTGCTGGGATTACAGGCGTGAGCCACCGCGCCCGGTGTAAATTTCCCTCTTCCCATAAGGACACCCAAGTTCAATGTGACCTCATCTCAACTAACTACATCTGCAAAGACCTTATTTCCAATTAAGATCACATTCTGAGGTTCTGGGTAAGCACAAATTTTGGGGAGGCAATAGTCAGCTCAGTATAAACTCTCTTGAGTTGGATATTGTTATTCAAAACAAAAAAATCCCAAATAATACAGATATTGGTGTCAGAAGCGAGGTGTTAAATTTCAAGTTACTTTCAAAGAAAGTATGAAACTAGCTGACTCGAGGCAGAGTGAGGGGCAATGAAGTTTTCCTATTTTTGGATGGGACACTGGCGGTTCTTGTTTTGTGTTAACAGATCAGTTAAACTATTTTCAGTGACCTCATAGGACTCAAAGGCTGAAGTGTTAAGAAACTTGGAGGCTGGACGCAGTGGCTCATGCCTGCAATCCCAGCACTTTGGGAGGCCAAGGCGGGCAGATCACTTGAACTCAGGAGTTTGAGACCAGCCTGGGCAACATGGCGAGGCCCCATCTCTACAAAAAATACAAAAATTAGGGCCAGGCATGGTAGCTCCCGCCTGTAATCCCAGCACTTTGGGAGGGCGAGGCTGGTGGATCACATGAGGTAAGGAGTTCAAGACCAGCCTAGCCAACATGGTGAAACCCTGTGTCTACTAAAAATACAAAAATTAGCCAGGCCTGCTGATGCACGCCTGTAATCCCAGCTACTCAGGAGGCTGAGGCAGAATCTGAGGAGAATCGCTTGAACCTGGAAGGCGGAGGTTGTAGTGAGCTGAGATCATGTCACTGCACTCCAGCCTGAGTGACAGAGACTTCGTCTCAAAAAAAAAAAAAAAAAAAAAAACATAAGACAAAAATTAACCAGGTTTGGTGGCACACACCTGTGGTCGCAGTTACTCAGGAGGCTGAGGAGGGAGGATCACCTGAGCCCTGGAGTAGAAGTTGCAGTGAGCCGAGATCACACCACTGCACTCTAGCCTGGGCAACAGAGCAAGACCCTGTCTAAAAAAAAGAAGAAAAGAAAAGTCTGTGAGCCTAGTAACTAGAATGGGAATATCTGGAAAGAGCCACAGGAGCACACAACCCTTAACCTCCTGGGATTACAGGTCTCTGGTCCCTCTTAAGAACTTCCTCTTCCCAGACAAACATGATGGTATCTCCTATTGTCCAGTGGTAGAAGGGCAGGCATCGGTAGCATTCCAAGAGAAATTAGAGAAAAAAAACCTTCTTTCTATCCCAAGCCAGACGATTATTTCCTCTTTTCACTCTTAGGCTGAAAGAAGAAATTAGCCCTCACATTTGCTGCTAAGAAACCCGAACCTTGGGGACATGACCTAGTCTAAGGCTGAATGTTCAACTGCATAAGATTTCATGATATTAGCTTGGCGTGATGGCTCACGCCTGTAATCCCAGTACTTTGGGAGGCTGAGGCAGGTGGATGGCCCGAGGTCAGGAGTTTGAGACCAGCCTGGCCAAAATAGTGAAACCCCATCTCTACTAAAAATACAAAAAATTAGCTGGGCGTGGTGGCGAGCGCCTGTAATCCCAGCTACTAGGGAGGCTGAGGCAGAAGAATCGCTTGAACCCGGGAGCAGAGCTTGCAGTGAGCTGAGATTGCGCCATCACACTCCAGCCTGGGCGATAAGAGTGACATTGATTATTGGTAAATGGCACGATCCCAAATAAAAGTTACAGGCAACCAACTAGCGTTTTACGAGAGTTGAAAACCAGGAAGCCACGCCTGACAAATTGGGGTTTGTGATATCTTATCCACCTGGAGAATTCCTAAGCCAAAGTACCAGCACCAACAAGAATCAGGTTGATGGCCAGGCGCGGTGGCTCACGCCTGTAATCCCAGCACTTCGGGAGGCCGAGACGGTCAGGAGATTGAGACCATCTTGGCTAACACGGTGAAACCCTGTCTCTACCAAAAATACAAAAAATTAGCCAGGTGTGGTTGCAGGCGCCTATAGTCTCAGCTACTCGGGAGGCTGAGGCAGGAGCATGGCCTGAACCCAGGAGGCGAAGCTTGCTGTGAACCAAGATGGCACCACTACACTCCAGCCTGGGCGACAGAGCGAGACTCCGTCTCAAAAAAAAAAAAAAAAAAAAAAAAGAATCAGGTTGCTAAGGTAATTATATCACCTCCTAGAAGCTGCCTTCCCAAGAAACTCTCAAGGGTGGGTCTGAGAGACTCTAGACTAGAAGGGATCTAGAGATTTCTTCTCAATGGGCAGAACTTGGGGTAGTCACATTTGTCAATAAAGGGGCCAAGGAAGGTAGCCACAGAGCAAACCCCAAGTGATACCTTGTTCTTAATGTTCAATTGACCCAACCCACCTGGAATGCTGCGGTGTGTGCTTTGTATATTGCATCCACATTTTTGCTCTATAGATCAAGTATGGTAGGAGAGGTTAAATTGATCTGTTCCTCTGTTGAGACGATCCTGGAGAGCCACCAGAGAAGAGATTCAGCAGAAACAGAGGGCAGCTGGGCATGACGGCACATGGCTGCAGTCCCAGTTACTTGGGAGGCTGAGGCAGGAGGATCGCTTGAGCCCAGGAGTTTGAGGCTGTAGTGCAGTATCCTTGCACCTGTGAATAGCCACTGCACTCCAACCTGGCAACATAGCTGAGACCCTGTCTCTTTAAAAAAAGAAAGAAAGAAGAAGTCAGGTGCGGTGGCTCACACCTGCAATCCCAGCACTTTGGGAGGCAGACAGAGGCGGATAGATCACCTGAGGTCGGGAGTTCAAGACCAGCCTGACCAACATGGAGAAACCCCATCTCTACTAAAAATACAAAATTAGCTGGGCGTGGTGGCACACGCCTGTAATCCTAGCTACTCGGTAGGCCGAGGCAGGGGAATTGCTTGAACCCAGGAGGCGGAGGTTGCAGTGAGCTGAGATCGCGCCATTGCACTCCAGCCTGGGCAACAAGAGCAAAATTCTGTCTCAAAAAAAACAAATAAATAAAAATCAAAAAAAGAAAGAAAAAGGAAGGAAGGAAGGGAGAGAGGGAGGGAGGGAAGAAGGATGGATATCAGATGAAGATGGCAGCTCTGAGAATAGAGCCCCGGATGCAACAGTTTGACATGGTGAGATGGCTTGGATCACCTCATTTGACGGGGGAGAGGTATTTAAGGTTGACTTTGAGGTGTGGCAGGACGAGGTAAAGCAAGGACAGCTGGAATGGGGATATCTGGGAAAAGCCAAAGGAGTTGGGCAAGGGCCTGTGTGCTGGGCAGGACCAGAATGGAATGAACTAGAATAGACACCACTGGCCTTTAGGCCATTAGGCCGACCTGCCCTCCTCCCTTTTTTTTTTCTGAGTTGGAGTCTTGCTCTGTCACCCAGGCTGTCACCCAGGCTGGAGTGCAGTGGTGCGATCTCAGCTCACTGCAACCCCCGCATCCAGGGTTCAAACGATTCTCCTGCCTCAGCCTCCTGAGTAGCTGGGATTACAGGCATCTGCCACCATGTCCAGCTAATTTTTTGTATTTTTACTAGAGATGGGGTTTCACCATGTTGTCCAGGCTGGTCTTGAACTTCTGGCCTCAAGTGATCCGCCTGCCTTGGCCTCCCAAAATGCTACGATTACTGACATGAGCCACTGCACCCGGCCGGTCTGACCCCCTTTTGGTAACCCTTTGTCATGTACCCATGAGGACAGATGCTTAGCGTTCACACTTGACCACTAGCCAGCTGAACGGACTGGAAGGGAAGCCTGGATCCAACACAGGCTAATCAAGTCCTTCCCAGGGAGGTGGGCTTGGGACCACACATAGTTCTCTTTGAGTGAAGGGATCCAGGATGTAGCAGCTTGGCCGGTGTGATGCAGATGGGCAGATGGGGGCAGACAGGTGAGTGGTGCTGAGAAGTGTCCCTGGGCTGTCTGCAACTCTGGGTCTGATAAGAGCACCCTGCATCTCTGCTATAAAGTCAGTCCCCTTTCCTGCTTGAGCGAAAAGGAGCTGGTTTCTGAGCTTAGGCTGGGGCATGAACTCTGTCCCGGTGTGCAGGGTGAGGCTATAGCTTGAGAACAAATGGATGACCAATCATCTGAATGGAGCCAACCCAACCAGCCTCCCAGGGTCACCTCCCATCACTTCCCCCTCTCTGCCCTCCCTGCTGGGCCAGGAGCCGGGACTTGTAGCTCCAGAACATCCCAGGCTTGCTGTCTGACTCTGGACCTTTGCACATGGTGTTCCCCTTGCACATGGTGTTCCCCTTACTTGGAGTGCCCTTCTCCACACTTCCTTCTGCCCTCTCCTGCGCGCGCGCGCGCGCACACACACACACACACACACACACACGCACTTTCTTTGCTAACTACTCAGTAGAATTCGGGCCCAGCACAGATGTTACCTGCCTTGGCCCCCTTGCCCGAAGGGGCCCTTCATCATACTCTGGGCTGTATCATCCCCTCCCAGCTCTCGGTCTACTCAACCATGATTGCCTATTTGCTCAGCTGCTCCTGGGAGCAGGGACTCTGCATGGATCTGGACAGGCTCCTGGGCTGCTCCCCTGTGTCTGGCACCCAGAGGGCATCACCAGTGAGTCTGTAGAAATGCTGGATGAAGGAATACATGAGTGATGTGGCCATGAACGGACAAGGTGATGCTTTGCCCAGGGGCCAGGGGGCTGTAGCTGAGGAAGAGAAAGGACAAGTGTCCACATCCTAGCCAGTGCAGGAACAGCCCCTTCACACCCTTCAAGGAGGGGCCTGACACCGAGTGGCCCTGCAGTCCATGATCCAAGGCCCGACGGCCTCCGGGGAGTAGGGAAGGCTAGACTCACCTGTCAGAGTGGTCCCTCTGCCCCTGGTATCACCAGACAGACGTGGGTCCAGCCTGGATCAGTCCAACCCGGGAGCCATTCTCAAGCCTAGGGAAAAATGCTGTTTTCAGAGTGAGAACCGCACCGAGGACTCCTCTGCTCCCGCCGTGGGCCAGCCCCCAGTCTCCCTAGCATCCTCAGCTACTCTGAGCTGGAGACTACAGAGTGCAAAGCACACTCCTCTCCCAACCTCGTGGTGTCCTGGGCGCCTCTGACCCCCGGGCTTCCTTCCCAGGCAAGCCTCCGCCTCCGCTCCCACTCCCCCCTCACCCCATGAAAGAGTAATGGCGCAAAATTCGTTGGGGAGAAAAACAGGAAGTGGAGAGCAAGGCTGCAGAAGCGCTCACCAGACAAGTGTGGCGGCCCGTCCACCGCAGCCTTACGGGAAAGCGGTCAGGGGCTGTCCCGGCCTGACTGCAGGGGTGGGGGAGCTTTAGGGTGAGCTGGGAGTCCGGCGAGGACCCTGCAGCGAGGGGCTTTGTTTTAGACTGAACTTCACACCTGCACCCTGCCTCTGACATCTTAGCTCCCCTTCTCCCAGCAGCTCCCCAAGGTTGAGACAATTATCCCATTTTACAGACAGGCAAGTGCACTCAGAGAAGTGAAGTGACCTGGCCAAAGTCACACACCCTTTCCCACGGCGGGGTCGTGGCTCCCCGATTCTTTCTCAGGCTTTGATTTCTATTTGTGGTATGTTTTTGTTCTAGGCCTCTGAGTGTGGTGGGTGGGGGTTGGGGGGCAGGGAGTGCTGTTTCTGGCTTCTCAGCACATCCTCATTCTCGGCTGGTGGTAAGAAAGGGGAGAGGGTCAGCTGCTGAGGACCGTCCTCCCCTGGGGGTTCCTGGAATGTGTGAGCTGGGAGGACACGTGCCCCGGCCTCTTTCTTGGAGAAGAGGAGAAGGAGCCTGGGGGGAAGGCACCCCAATGACAACCGCAGAGGGAGGGCACCAACCCCCAGCGCAAACTCAGGTAGGTGTGGCCTGGAAGCCCCAGGACTCAGAGCTTCAAGTGAATTCAGATTCATCCTTTCCTCCTGGGGCCACGACTCGCAGCAGCCCCAGTCCTTAGAGGCGTTA
Organism: Pongo abelii; assembly: GCF_028885655.2. Classification (NCBI taxonomy): domain Eukaryota; kingdom Metazoa; phylum Chordata; class Mammalia; order Primates; family Hominidae; genus Pongo; species Pongo abelii. The sequence goes on from NC_071985.2 coordinate 224,597,130, forward strand.
GTGGCCCGAGACCCCCAGGGGAAGAGGTGACCTCAGGTGGCCTCACTGGGGTGACACTGGGGAAAGAACCCGCTGAAAATACTCCCCACCCAGGCCCGCCCCTCACTTGGGTCATGAAGCCCCCTCACCCTGCCTGCCCCACCCCAGGGCAGACCACAGACGGCAAACAGGGGCTTCTGGGGACCTTCCCATGGAGTTCCCACAGCCCAACCTTTTCCTTCCAGGGGCCCTGGGGGATCTGAGTCCTCAGGATCACCCTTACTGCCCAGTGTCTCCCTAGTCTTGACCGCAGCTCATCTCTCCTTCACCACCCACTCCTCCTTCACCACCCACTCCTCCACCCTGGCCACCAGCTCTTCCCCTCCAGCTGCCTCTGGAAATCCCCCCAACATTCCACAGAGCCCTCAAACTCAACACACCTCCAACCAATCTCACCAGGGCCACCAACTCTGGGCCACCTCCGTGTGAGGAAGGCAAGGAAGGCACTCTGCCCGGTCACTGAGGCTGAAACCTCAGAGCTGAGCTGTGGCCTCCACTCACCCACCACTGGCCGATCCTCCCTCCACGGCAGAGGCGCCTTTTCCAGAAGGCTCTGGGGCTGCTTAGACCACAGCGGAGGCCAGTGCTCAACTTTTAGAATTGTTGTTGGAAATAAATAATTCATATACGTAAAAATGCTTATAATTGTGCCTGACACAGAGTGAACCCCCATAAAATGTGAGTGTTTGAGCTATCCTTCTAGTATATTCTAGAACGGCATCTTTGGGCTTTGTGAGACTGGATGTTTCTGCGCTAAGAGTATTTTTCTTTCTTTCTTTTTGAGATGGAGGAGTCTCACTCTCTCACCCAGGCTGGAGTGCAGTGGCACAATCTTGGCTCACTGCAACCTCCACCTCCCAGATTCAAGCGATTCTCCTGCCTCAACCTCCTGAGTAGCTGGGGTTACAGGAATGCGCCACCACGCCCAGCTAATTTTTGTATTTTCGTAGAGACAGGGTTTCACCATGTTGGCCAGGCTGGTCTCAAACTCGTGACCTCAGGTGATCCACTGGCCTCAGCCTCCCAAAGTGCTGGGACTACAGGCGTCTGGCTCTGTCGCCCAAGCTGGATCGCAGTGACGCGATCTCAGCTCACTGCAGCCTCAACCCCCTGGCTCCTGCGGGAGGTGCCATCTGCCTCCATGGTTCCTCCATTGTTCTCAGATCAACAGTGGGGCTCTGCCACCCGCGGCCTCTGTTCCCTGTAGCCGTGGGCTGCGGGGCTGCGGGGCTGCGGAACTAGAAACAAGAGGCCCCCTGGCCTTCAGCATCGAAGGCCCCGCCTCTCTCTACTGCCTTTGGGCAGCAGTCATCCCTCAGCACCAACAGCACCCGGGGCCAGCAGGGAAGGTGGCCGCGATAAGGGAGGGCTGGCCGCCCTTCCCTTTGTGCAGGAGACTCAGCCCCTGGTCCTCAGCCACCCCAACATCACAGGGAACTAGAATCATGAGTTAGTATCTGTAAAGTGCCCAGAACCATGCCAGACCTGGATGAGAACTCAGTACACATGTTATCATCATCATCATCATCACCACCACTGTCACCTAATTTAATCCTTACAGCCGCCCTGTGAGATCAGCGTCATGCTCCCACGGACAGGCGCGAAGTCTGAGGTGGAGAGAGGCGAGGCCGCACGCCTTCGTGCAGGCAGTTGCGCAGGGATTCAAACCCCAGCCTATTGGATGCTCGTGCTCTCAGCCTCGTGCACGGGTTTCCATCTCCGCGGGTGGGAAGCCAGCTGTGGAGGTGCACACCTCTGTGCTGCCGCCACCCCTGCAGGACGCAAAGAGGCCGCCACGGAGCCCGGGTGCCGGGAGCCTTAGGTCGCCCAGCCGCGCGTCTTCCCCGGGCATCCGCTCCCCGACCTCGCGGCCTCCGGGTTGGGCGCCAGGGAAGCGCGCGGCGCCACCTGGTGGTGATGCCTGGCCAAGGCCACAGCCGCCTGCAACCCTCAGCCCCCGGCTCAGCGGCTCCCCCTGCTGCCCGCCCGGCGGCGCCGCGTGGTTTCCGCCGCACTCTCGGGACTGGGAACGCGGAATTCACTTTCTCTCCTGCCCGCTTTCTCCAGGGATGGAGAAACGAGCGTAAACCCTGGCGCTGCTGGGGTCCTGGGGCAGGTACTGAGTCAGCAAAGCTCATTTTGTTGAAACTGTGTTTTGTGTCCCTCCAAACCTCCTATTCCTTTTTTTTTTTTTTTTGAGACGGAGTCTCGCTCTGTCGCCCAGGCTGGAGTGCAATGGTGCGATCTCGGCTCACTGCAACCTCCACCTCCTGGGTTCAAGAGACCCTATCTTTGTTAATGCTATAATTAAAAACACATTTGGGTAAAAATAAAAAATAAATAAATAAATAAAAAATAAAAAATAAAAAAAAAGAGATCCTCCTGCCTCAGCCTCCTGAGTAGCTGGGATTACAGGCGTGCACCACCACACCCAGCTAATTGCATTTTTAGCAGAGACGGGGTTTCACCACGTTGGCCAGGCTGGTCTTGAACTCCTGACCTCAGGTGATCCACCCCCGCCTCGGCCTCCCAAAGTGCTGAGATTACAGGCGTGAGCCACCGCGCCCGGCCTCCTTTCTTAATTCCTACATTGCAAGTGGCAGATTGTTCTAGAGCTGCCGCAGCCTTGGTACTGGCAGCTCAGCCTGGCGCTCACCCTCCCCTCCTCCCTGCCCAGCTCTGCGACCCTGTGCCCCGGACCCCCTCTCCAGCAGCCTTGGGGGCGTCCCCACCCAGGCACTTGCAGGCCCCTGCAAACGGAATCTGCCCCAACCCGACTCCCCACCTACCCCGATCTGCTTCAGTGAAAGCTTATCCCCTCTCTCCTCTGTGGTCAAAGCAGAAATCCCCAACAGGGTTCACTTCTCTCTCTTGCCGGCAGCCTCTTGCAGGTGTTGCCAAGTCTCGCTGTCTGAGATGGTCAAGGGACAGGGGCTACAGGTTACACCCATTCATTCCGCACTTTACCAAATGCCACCAGTATGCCCTGAGGATATAGCAGTGACCAAGTGCCTGCCCTGGAGGATCTTCTAGTGGGTGGGTGGGCGGGGCTGATGATACAGAAACAAACAAGTACATTCCTAACATCTTGCACGGTGGTAAGTGCTATGAAGAAGAGTAAAGTGGGGTAGGGCCCTTGGTCACCAGTGCCATGTCCCAGGTGCCGCCTCACCCCACTTGGGCTCCCACACCCCACAAATTGCCTTTCTCACTCCACTCTGACTCCCTGACAGGACTCCCTCCTCTCCACCCCTGCCAGGCTCTGATACCTCCCAGCAGGTCACCCTCCTGGGTGACCTCCACCCTCACCTGGCTGGGGGTCTGATGGGCACACCTGGCCACCCAGGGGACCCGCTTCATGGCTTGTAACTCCCCCAGTGCCTTTTGGACTGAATTTCCAAGGAAGGGAAGGAAAGAAATGAAAGGCAAAGAGGGAGAGCTGTCTCTCAACTTGATATTATATTTTGAAAAATCTGCCGGGCGCGGTGGCTCATGCCTGTCATCCCAGCACTTTGGAAGGCCGAGGTGGGCAGATTGCCCGAGATCAGGAGTTTGAGACCAGCCTGGCCAACATGGTGAAACCCTGTCTCTACCAAAAATGCAAAAATTAGCCAGGTGTGGTGGCACATGCCTGTAATCCCAGCTTCTTGGGAGGCTGAGGCAGGAGAATCGCTTGAACCCAGGAGGCGGAGGTTGCAGTGAGCCAAGATCATACCACCGCACTCCAGCCTGGGTGACAGAGCGAGACTCCATCTCAAAAAAAAAAAAAAAAAAAGAAAAGAAAAAAGAAAAATTTTGTGGCCTGGCACGCTGGCTCAGGCCTGTAATCCCTGTGCTTTGGAAGGCTTAGGTGGGAGGATCGCTTGAGGCCAAGAGTTTGAGACCAGTCTGGGCAACATAGCAAGACCCCGTCTCTACAAAAGATTTTAAAAACTATCTGGGTGTGGTGGTGCACACCTGTGGTCCTAGCTACTTAGGAGGCTGAGGCGGGAGGATTGCTTGAGCCCAGGAGTTTGAGGCAGTGAGCTGATTGTGCCATTGCACTTCAGCCTGGGCAACAGAGTAAGACCCTGTCTCTAAAATAAATAAAAAGAGAAAAATCTCAAACTCTCAAAAAAAAAAAAAAACCCAACAAACAAACAAAAAAACCCAAAAACAATGAAGACATATACCCTAAAGAAAGGTATCTCCAGCCTGGCGTGGTGGCTCACGCCTATAATCCCAGCACTTTGGGAGGCCGAGGCGGGTGGATCACGAGGTCAGGAGATTGAGACCATCCTGGCTAATAAGGTGAGACTTCGTCTCTACTAAAAATACAAAAAAAAAAAAAAAAAAATTAGCCGGGCATGGTGGTGGGCGCCTGTAGTCCCAGCTACTCAGGAGGCTGAGGCAGGAGAATGGTGTGAACTCGGGAGGCGGAGCTTGCAGTGAGCCGAGATCACGCCACTGCACCCCAGCCTGGGCGACAGAGCGAGACTCCGTCTCAAAAGAAAAAAAAAAAAAAAAGGTGTCTCCAGATGGGAGGGAAAATGGCGGCCTGTTTGCTAGTAATCCTGGGAGTAATCCAGGAAAAAGGAAAAGCGGTGAGGAGGAAGAAGAAGAGGGAGAGGAGGGAGGGAGGCGGCTGCCGTATCCAGGTCCTTGAGTAGACTGGGATCAGGTGTGGTGGGTAGGAGGTGTGGGGTATGGGCTGGGATGGCAGCACGGACAGTTCGCCCACTGTGATAGGTGGGAAGGCAGAGGACAGGGAACCTGGGTCCATAGCCTGGTAGAATCAGTTTCTCCTGCCTTGTCACCCCAAACAATTCAACTGAACCTTCTAACTCCAGACCATCTTTCTCTTTCTTTCTTTCCCTTCCTCCCTTCCTTCCTCTTTCTTTTGTCTTTTTCTTTCCTTCCTTCCTCTCTCTCTGTCTCTCTCTTTCTTTCTTCCTTGCTTCCTTTCTGACAGAGTCTTGCTGTTTAAGGCTGGAATGCAGTGGTGTGATCTAGGCTCACTGCAACCTCCGCCTCTTGGGTTCAGGTGATTCTCATACCTCAGCCTCCCTAGTAGCTGGTATTACAGGGATGCACCACCACACCCAGCTAATTTTTGTGTTTTTAGTAGAGACAGGGTTTTACCATGTTGGCCAGGCTGGTCTTGAACTCCTGACCTCAAGTGATCCGCCCGCCTCGACCTCCCAAAGTGCTGGGATTATAGGCGTGAGCCACCTCACCCAGCTATTATGTGTGTTTTCTAAAAAGTTTGGGCTGGGCATGGTGGCTCATACCTGTAATCCCAGCACTTTGAGAGGCCAAGGCAGGAGGACTGCTTGAGCCCACAAGTTCAAGATCAGCCTGGGCAACATAGTGAGACCCCATCTCTAAAAAAAGTTAAAAAGTTGAGGGTGGTGGCCTGCCCCTGCAGTCCCAGCTACACAGGAGGCTGAGGTAGGAGGATCACCTGGGCCCAGCAGTTCAAGGCTGCAGTGAGCTGTGATCGTGCCACTGCACTCCATCCTGTCTCAAAAAAAAAAGTTTCAACCACCATAAATTCAAATAAGCAATTGTTTGGAATGAGAGAGGTCTAAAATATTTTTCAAATATAGAAGTCTTTCTAATTTAAAATACTCATCTTTTAGCCACGGAGAATTAAAATTTCAATGATGTATTTATTCTAATAATGACTCAGTCCAATCCACCTCTTCAGGGAAAGTCCAAGAGGTAATTTTCCAGGTTAACAATAAGTTGTGTTTTTTCTGTTTGTTTGTTTTTGAGACAGGGTTTTGCTCTTGCTGCCCAGGTTGGAGTGCAATGGCGCGATCTCAGCTCATTGCAACCTCTGCCTCCCGGGTTCAAGCAATTCTCCTGCTTCAGCCTCCCAAGTAGCTGGGATTACAGGCATGCGCCACCACGCCCAGCTAATTTTGTATTTTTAGTAGAGACGGGGTGTCTCTACGATGGTCAGACAGGTCGCGAACTCCTGACCTCAAGTGATCTGCCCGCCTCAGCCTCCCAAAGTGCTGGGATTAATAAGTTTTTATCATACAATCAAGAGGTGTTTTCCGGAACAGGCATAGAAGAGGCAGTCTCAATGATCACTCCCAGGAATAGGCTAAGATGGCAAAAGACTCTATTTTTGAGACGGATTTTTGCTCATGTCACCCAGGCTGGAGTGCAATGGCGTGATCTTGGCTCACTGCAACCTCCGCCTCCCAGGTTCAAGTGTTTCTCTTGCCTCAGCCTCCCGAGTAGCTGGGATTACAGGCATGCGCCACCACGCCCCGCTAATTTTTTTGTAGTTTTAGTAGAGACGGGGTTTCATCATGTTGGTCAGGCTGGTCTTGAACTCCTGACCTCACGTGATCTACCTGCCTTGGACTCCCAAAGTGCTGGGATTACAGGCGTGAGCCACCGTGCCTGAGTGGCAAAAGACTCTTGTTGCCACAGACAGTTAAGGATGGTGTTTGTGTATAAGGTACTCCTAGTACCCTGCACATTTTGGGGTGTCTGCCAGTCACAGGCACATTAATCTGTGATACTGGGTAGGTCCTCCTGGGGTTGGATTTTCCCGGGACTAACCAAGCAGCAAGCGTTGAGATGACAAAGTTCCCTTATAGATGGGACTTCCTCAAACTCCCCTGAGAGCTTGACACATTCGGAACAAAGGGTAACCTGCCTAAAATCTCATGTGTCTTGGGGTTCCCAATCTTTTCAGATTGGACACTGGATGTGATCCCAAAATCATGCCCCCCAGATGGTGAAGACTAAGAGAGAGTGCTCCCCCTTGTCACAAATCAAGCTCTCGAGGACATAAAACAAGACAAGAGGGAACCTGATATAGTTTGGCTATTTGTCCCCCCAAGTCTCCTGCTGGATTGTAATTGCCAATGCTGGAGGTGGCGCCTGATGGGAGGTGATTGGATCATGGGGTGGATTTCTCATAAATGGTTTAGTGTCATCTCCTTGGTGCTGTCCTTGCGATAGTGAGTGACATCTCATGCGGCACCTTCTCCCACCCGTGTCTGCTCTTGTCATGTGCTACACCTGCTCCCACCTTGCCTTGCGCATGAGTAAAGGCTCCCTAAGGCCTCCCAGAAGCCAGGCGGATGTCAGCACCATGCTTTCTGTACAGCCTGCAGAACCGTGAGCCAATTAATCCTCTTTTCTTTATAAATTACCCAGTCTCGGGTATTTCTTTATAGCAATGTAAGAACTGTGCAGGCCAGGTGCGGTGGCTCACGCCTGTAATTCCAGCACTTTGGGAGGCCGAGGCGGGTGGATCATGAGGTCAGGAGTTCGAGACCAGCCTGGCCAACATGGTGAAACCCCGTCTCTACTAAAAATACAAAACTTAGCTGGGCGTGGTGGCGGGTGCCTGTAATCCCAGCTACTTGGGAGGCAGAGGCAGGAGAATCACTTGAAACCGGAAGGCAAAGGTTGCAGTGAGCCGAGATTGCACCACTGCACTCCAGCCTGGGTGACAAGAGCAAAACTCAGTCTCAAAAAAAAAAAAAAAGAAAAAAAGAACTGCTTAACACAGAACCTCATCCAGTTTTTATTGAGGGGACCCTGAGCAAGATTTGTCTAAATAGGCCGGGCGCGGTGGCTCATGCCTGTAATCCCAGCAACTTTGGGAGGCCGAGATGGGTGGATCACGAGGTCAGGAGATTGAGACCATCCTGGCTAACACGGTGAAACCCCGTCTCTACTAAAAATACAAAAAAAAATTAGCCGGGCGTGTTGGCGGGTGCCTGTAGTCCCAGCTACTCGGGAGGCTGAGGCAGAAGAATGGCATGAACCCGGGAGGTGGAGCTTGCAGTAAACTGAGATAGTGCCACTGCACTCCAGCCTGGGCAACAGAGTGAGACTCTGTCTCAAAAAAAAAAAAAAAAGATTTGTCTAAATAGAAGCTGACCTGGTCAGGACGGTAAAACTGACCAGTATGCAGGGCCAGCTTGAACAATGGACTACTAGGAGTTTTAGGTCTGTGTTCCACCCTATGGTGCCCTTGTCTATGATAGAACAAGACAGAAAGACAAAGACAGGAAAATACTATTTCTGGGGGGGAAAGGATCAGACAATATGAATGAATATTCATAGCAAAAAAGCACACCAAGCCAGGCGCGGTGGCTCATGCCTGTAATCCCAGCACTTTGGGATGCCGAGATGGGTGGATTACCTGAGGTCAGGAGTTCTAGACTAGCCTGGCCAACATGGGGAAACCCTGTCTCTACTAAAAATACAAAAATTAGCCAAGCGTGGTGGTGGGTGCCTGTAATCCCAGCTACTCAGGAGGCTGAGGCAGCGGAATGGCTTGAACCTGGGAGGCGGAGGTTGCAGTGATCCGAGATTGCACCATTGCACTCCAGCCTGGGTGACAGAGCAAGACTCTGTTTAAAAGGAAAAAAAAGTACACCAAGGTTGCTATACCCAAGACTAATCATACAAATCTTTTTCTCTCATTAATCAAGATTTTGGAGAGGAAAAAGAGATAAACAGTAATTTTTACCATCTGCTCAACCAGACTCTACAGAGAGAGAGGCCAGTAGCCTGGCTGGTAAGAATTTCTTATCTTTCTGCTGGCTTCTCAGGCCTTGGGTTCCCTTGACTACAGCTTCTAGAAGAGCAGAGTGGTTTTGGAATCCTGCTCACTGTGCCAAAACTATAGGGGCCCAGGGCAAACTTCTCCTTCCACCTCTGAAGGTTTAATGAAAATCAACTGACAAAAGGCAGATTAAGAGGAGAAAAGGGCTACTTGGTAGGATGAGGCAGCAGGGTCACTTGAGCCCAGGAGTTTAAGGTTATAGTGTGCTGTGGTCATGCCTGTAAAAAACCACTGCACTCCAGCGCAGGCAACATAAGTGAGACCCTGTATCAAAAAAAAAAAAAAAAGGAAAAAAGGCATACAAATTTATTAACCATGGTATTGCAGCAAAGAAAGAGTTTAGGGCCGGGCGCGGTGGCTCACGCCTGTAATCCCAGCACTTTGGAAGACGGAGGTGGGTGGATCACCTGAGGTTGGGAGTTCGAGTTCAGCGTGGCTAACATGGTGAAACCCCGTCTCTACTAAGTATACAAAATTAGCTGGGCATGGTGGCAGGTGCCTGTAGTCCCAGCTACTCTGGAGGCTGAGGCAGGAGAATTGCTTGAACCCGGGAGGCAGAGCTTGCAGTGAGCCAGGATCGTGCCACTGCACTCCAACCTGGGCGACAGTGAGACTCCATCTCAAAAAAGAAAAAAAAAGAGTTTAATTATTAATAGTTCGAGGCCAGCCACATGGAAGGTGGAGTTATTATTGAAATCGGTCTCCCCAAAGCTCAGAGGTTAGGGGTTTTTCAAGGACAGTTTGGTGGCAGGGGCTCGGGAATGGATGTTGCTGATAGGTTGGGGATAAAATCACAGGGTGTAGGAAACGGTCCATCTATCTCTGGCTGGGGCTACAGGACTGGGTGAGTCATTAGTCATGAGTCTGGAGGGGGTCAGTCTGAAAAACATCTCAAAAGACCAATCCTAGGTTCTATAATAGTGATGTTATCTACAGGAGCAATTGGGGAAGCCACAGATCTTGTGATCTCTGGCCATATGACTCCTGAGCAGTAAGGAATTATAGAAACTATGCCTCCTTTTTCTTTTTTTTTGAGATGGAGTCTCACTCTGTCACCCAGGCTGGAGTGCAGTGGTGTGATCTCGGCTCACTGCAACCTCCACCTCCCGGGTTCAAGCAATTATCCTGGCTCAGCCTCCTGAGTAGCTGGGATTACAGGTGCCTGCCACCACACCCGGCTAATTTTTTGTATTTTTAGTAGAGACGGGGTTTCACTATGTTGGTCAGGCTGGTCTCGAACTCCTGACCTCGTGATCCATCCACCTCAGCCTCCCAAAGTGCTGGGATTACAGGTGTGAGCCACTGCGTCCGGCCAACTATGCCTACGTTTTAACAAAATTCAGCCTCCTCCCGTAATCCTAATCTTGTGACCTTTCATTAGTCTTACAAAGGCGGTTTCAGCCCCCAAACAAGGACGGCTCAGTTGTAGGGAGGGACTATTATCATCCTTGCTTCAAAGTTAAACTATAAACTGAATTCCTCCCAAGGCTAGCTTGGCCCACACCCAGGACTGAGTGAGGACAGCCAGCCTGGGAAGCTAGAAGCAAGATGGAGTCAGCCATGTTAGATTCCTCTCATTGTTGTAATCTGTGCAAAAGCAGTTTTGATCTGAAGTGTAGAAATTTGAGATTGTTTACATAGATAAAGTTCAGGGCCGCTTAACAGAATTTCAACATATTTCTCTATAAGGCTTAATGCAATCCGATTAGTTGAGGTGGTCTTTTTCTTTCAGGAAAGGTATATTTTAACCTTAACACTGAAGATGTAACAGTCATGGGGTCCTTTGTGCCATCTGGTCTGAGTTAGGCACAGGACAATAGAGGAGGCAGTTAATTTATAACAACGATCAGTGATTGCAGGGGAAGGAGGTCTGGTCTCTGATCTCTCCTAGTCATTTACAGAACAAGAACAATGGGGAAGAAAGTCAATCTGCAATCTAAGAAGGGCAGGAGTTACAAACATGCTATGTGAATCAGTCTCCAGGGCTTAATTCCCTTCTGCCCTAGTAAATTTAGAGGGTCTCCAAATTTTATTTTACAACTCAAAATTCTAAGAACCCAGCCAGGCGCAGTGGCTCACGCTTGTAATCCCAGAACTTTGGGAGGCCGAGGTGGGTGGATTACGAGGTCAGGAGTTCGAGACCAACCTGGCCAACATGGTGAAACCCTGTCTCTCCTAAAAATACAAAAATTAGCTGGGCGTGGTGGCATGCACCTGTAATCCCAGCTACTTGGAAGGCTGAGGCAGAAGAATCGCTGGAATCTGGGAGGCAGAGGTTGCAGTGAGCTGAGATTGTGCCACTGCACTCCAGCCTAGGCAACAAAACTAGATTTCGTCTCAAAAAAAAAAAAAAAAAAAAAATTCTAAGAACCCAGAGGGATTCTTGTATCAGGACTCACTGCTGTCTCCCACCCAGGCCATTTGTATAGGGGGTAAGACCTCACCCCAAGGCACAGGTCAGAGGTATGTATGTATGTATTTATCTTTGAGACAGAGTCTTGCTCTGTTGCGCAGGCTGTAGTGCAGTGGCGCGATCTTGGCTCGCTGCAACCTCCCCATCTCGGGTTCAAGCGATTCTTGTGTCTCAGCCTCCCGAGTAGCTGGGATTACAGGCGCACGCCACCACCAAGCCCGGCTAATGTTTTGTGTTTTCAGTAGAGACGGGGTTTCGCCATGTTGGCCTGGCTGGTCTCAAATTCCTGACCTCAGGTGATCCACCCGCCCTGGCCTCCCAAAGTGCTGGGATTACAGGCCTGAGCCGCTGCACCCGGCCCAGAGGCATTTATTTAAAATGTGCAATAAAAGTGTTCTGAGCTTCCCTTATGTACATAGGACTTCCTATAACTCATCTCCCATGCAGCTGAGCCTCTAGCTGAGCGTGCCTTGCCAACTTTAATTAAGCCTAAATACCCAACAGCAGGTGGCTGCTGAAGGAATCCAGGAAATAACATCCCAAAATATGCCGCATTGCTATGATCATGACTTCAAACTGAAGGCATTTGGAAAACAGCAAATGCACAAAGGGGCTTCTCCTGAATTTCTCTTATCTGATTAAAGGTAGATCGTCCAGAAGGAAGCTAATCGTCATAAAAACTCTCTCTGGGAATTTTTATCGGAGAAGATGAGCATGCATCCAGAGTCCAATCTAGAAGGGACTGGAAGTTAAAACTGTCCAGACAGGCTCTTATTTATTCTTTTCATTTTGCTGGAAATCATTGCTTAAAAAAATTATGATATACGCCGGGCGCAGTGGCTCACACCTGTAATCCCAGCACTTTGGAAGGCCAAGGTGGGCAGATCACGAGGTCAGGAGATCGAGACCATCCTAGCTAACATGGTGAAACCCCGTCTCTACTAAAAATACAAAAAATTAGCCGGGTGTGGTGGCAGCCACCTGTAGTCCCAGCTACTCGGGAGGCTGAGGCAGGAGAATGGCATGAACCCAGGAGGCGGAGGTTGCAGTGAGCCGAGATCGCGCCACTGCACTCCAGCCTGGGTGACAGAGCAAGACTCCATCTCAAAAAAAAAAAAAAAAAATTATGGTATGAAGATGAAAATGTCCGTTCCTATCCCTGCACCGCCAGACAGAGGGGGTGGGGGAGGATCTATACCCTGACCCCCACCCGAGTCTTAAACCTCACAGACTCTCTAAGTATGGAGTGTGGGTGGCACAGGCACCTTCCCCATAACAGTTCCAAGGAAGCAAAGTGATCAATGGATCCAGTTTCCCCAGTGTCTTCCAGCATGAGACTGGTGAGGAGCTGCCACCTGGGACATCCCCAGTGGCCCTCATGTAACCGCCCAGATAGAGCTGATTTATCAAGACACGGAAAATTAGCTGGGCATGGTGGTGGGCGCCCGTAATCCCAGCTACTCGGGAGGCTGAAGCAGGAGAATCGCTTGAACCCAGGAGACGGAGGTTGCAGTGAGCCGAGATCGTGCCACTCTACTCCAGCCTGGGTAACAGAGCAAGACTCTGTCTCAAAAAAAAAAAACAAAAACAAAAAACAACAACAACAAAAAAACGCGGGGGATAGAAATTGCAAAGGAAAGAGTTTAATTCACAGAATTGGTTAAACAGAGACCACAGTTTTGCTGTTACTCAATTTACCCTCCTGGAAAATTCAGAGACTAGGGTTTTTTAAAGATAGTTTGGTGGGCAGGTGGCTAGAGGGTGGGTGCCGCTGATTGGCTGGGGATGCAATCATAGGGGTATGGAAACTGGTCCTCCTCTGCTGATTCCACTTCTGGGTAGGGGCCACAGGACCAGCTGAGTCCTGAGTCTCTGGCTGGGTGGAGTCACCTGGTCTTCAGAAATACAAAAGTCTGAAAAGATATCACAAAAGGCCAATCTTAAATTATACAATAGTGATGTTACTTACAGGAGCAACTGGAGAAATTGCAAATCTTATGAGCCCCGGAACAATGGCTGGTAATCATTTATAACTACACCTACATTTTACAGAATTCAGGCCCCTCTTACAATCCTGACCTTGTAGCCTTTCATTAGTCTTACCAATCTGGTTTAGTTTTGGGAAGGGTTATTATCATCCTTGCTTTAAGGTTAAACCATAAACTAAATTCCTCCCAAAATGAGCTTGGCCCACGCCCCCGGAATGATCAAGGGCAGTTTGGAGGTTAAAGGCAAGAGGGAGTTGCTTAGGTCAGATCTCTCTCTTTTTTTTGAAACAGAGTCTCGCTCTGTCACCCAGGCTGGAGTGCAGTGGCACAATCTTGGCTCACTGCAACCTCCACCTCCCAGGTTCAAGTGATTCTCCTGCCTCAGCCTCCCCAGTAGCTGGGATTACAGGCACGCGCCACCACACCCGGCTAATTTTTGTATTTTTAGTAGAGACGGGGTTTCACCATGTAGGCCAGGCTGGTCTCAAACTCCTGACCTCCAGTGATTCGCCCACCTTGGCCTGCCAACGTGCTGGGATTACAAGGCATGAGCCACCACACTCAGCCCTCTGCTGTCTCTTCTGATAACTGTAATTCATTATTTGTGACTGTTCCTTTAATCCTGTCTTCACCTCCCATCCACACTGTTAGCCCAAGTGTCAGAGGTATTTGAACCAGAGCAACTCCATCTTGAATAGGAGCTGGGTGAAGAAGCTGAGACCTACTGGGCTGCATTCCCAGATGGTTATGGCATTCTAAGTCACAGGATGAGACAGGAGGTCAGCACAAGACACAGGTCATAAAGACCTTGCTGAGAAAACAGGTTGCAATAAAGAAGCTGGCTAAAACCCACCAAAACCAAGATGGTGACAAGAATGACCAGAGGTGACAAGAGGTCTGGGGTGACACAAGCTCTGACCCTCTAGTGAGCTGAGGCAGGATGCCGGAAGGTTCCCAGGCTGAATGAAGCCGTCTTTGCAAAAATTATAATAGTGAGAAAATTATGACAGTGAGAGAGATCTGGCTGGGCATGGTGGCTCATGCCTGTAATCCCAGCACTTTGGGAGGCCAAGGCGGGTGTATTGCCTGAGGTGAGGAGTTTGAGACCAGCCTGGCCAACATGGTGAAACCCCCTCTCTACTAAAATACAAAAATTAGCCGGGCATGGTGGCGCATGCCTGTAATCCCAGCTACTGGGGAGGCTGAGGCAGGAGAATTGCTTGAACCCGGGAGGCGGAGGTTGCAGTGAGCCGAGATAGCGCCACTGCACTCCAGCCTGGGCAACACAGCAAGACTGTCTCTAAAAAAAATTTCAGTGAAAGAAAATTCATGCCGGGTGCGGTGGCTCACGCTTGTAATCCCAGCACTTTGGGAGGCCGAGGTGGGCAGATCACGAGGTCAGGAGTTCGAGACCAGCCTGACTAACATAGTGAAACCCCATCTCTACTAAAAATACAAAAAATAGCCAGGTGTGGTGGCAGGTGCCTGTAATCCCAGCTACTCAGGAGGCTGAGGCAGAAGAATCGCTTGAACCTGGGAGGCGGACATTGCACTGAGCCAAGATCATGCCACTGCACTCCAGCCCGGGCGACCAGTGCAAGACTCCATCTCAAAAAAAAAAATTCATTCGGCACCACTACATCTGCACTCCTGTTTGATGTTCCAGGTAGAGGGGGTCACAGTCCCTGCACTCTTGTGTTACTGGAAAGAAGTCCTGATCCAGACCCCAAGAGAGGGTTCTTGGATCTCACACAAGAAAGAATTCAGGGCAAGTCCACAGTGCAAAGCAAAAGCAAATTTATTAAGTAAAGTGGTGAAAGAATGGCTAGTCCATAGACAGAGCAGACCATGGGCTGCTCTGTTTATTTTTATGGCTATTTCTTGATGATATGCTAAACAAGAGGTGGATTATTTCTGCCTCCCCTTTTCAGACCATAGAGGGTAATTTCCTGACGTTGCCATGGCATCTGTAAACTGTCATGGCGCTGGTGGGAGTGTAGCAGTGAGGACGACCAGAGGTCACTCTTTTTTTTTTTTTTTGAGACAGAGTCTCACTCGGTCACCAGGCTGGAGTGCAGTGGGGCGATCTCGGCTCACTGCAGCCTCCGCCTCCCAGGTTCAAGCAATTCTCCTGCCTCAGCCTCCCAAGTAGCTGGGACTACAGGCACGCACCACCACATCCACCTAATTTTTGTATTTTTAGTAGAGATGGGGTTTCACCATGTTGACCAGAACAGTCTCGAACTCCCGACCTCAGGTGATCTGCCTGCCTCGGCCTCCCAAAGTGTTGGGATTACAGGCGTGAGCCACCACGCCTGGCCTGCCTGGCTAATTTTTTAAAAGTTTTTTGTAGAGATGGGGTCTCACTATGTTGCCCAGTCTAGTCTCAAATTCCTGGTCTCCAGAGATCCTCCTGCCTCAGCCTCCCATGCCTGGGATTACAGGCATGAGCCACCATACCCAGCCCCAAGTGAATTTTGGAACTCTCCAGAGATGGAGCGTGCAGGACGGCCCTTCCCAAGCCTCCCTCGTGATCTGCTCTCAGCTCTGGCCCAGCTGAGCCACCAGCTCACCTCCAACACACTCCCTTCTTCCCTCCAGCTCCAGAATGGGTGCCCCGAAGCCAGGAGCTCTGAGCCTCAGCCGCAGCTCACTGTTCTCACCCTGGCTTCAGGAGCTCCAGACATGTGTGCCTCCTGCCACCTCCCCTCAGAGCTGAGACCTGGAGATGCCTACACGTAGCTAAGGGACATTTCATTCAACCATTCATTCAATGTTTAATGAGCCCCAACTATGACCCAAGGGCCCTGCTCTAGTGGAAATGACATTCTAATGGGGGAGGCATGCAGTCCAGCGGTCATGAGGCAATCACAGCCCAGATTTAGTGGAAGTGATTCGCGGATATTGAGAGCATGGGGGGAAAAGGCCTCTCACAGGCGGTGGGTGGCCATTTAGGATGAGAAATGAAGGATGAGAGGTGCGTGCTGCGTGGTTGTGCAGGCTCCGGGCAGGGAACACAGGGCAGAGGACTCCAGTGGGCGTCTCTGAAGCGTCCAGTGCAAATGCTCAAAACTAAGTTGACAGCCTGGGCTACATGGTGAAACACCGTCTGTACTACAAAAATACAAAATTTTTCTTTTTTTTTTTTGAGATGGAATCTTGCTCTGTTGCCCAGGCTGGAGTGAAGTGGTGTGATCTCAGCTCACTGCAACCTCTGCCTCCTGGGTTCAAGCAATTCTGACTCAGCCTCCCGAGTAGCTGGGATTACAGGTGTGCACCATCTTGCCTGGCTAATTTTTGTTTTTCTAGTAGAGACAGGGTTTCACCATGTTGGCCATGGTTGGCCAGGCTGGTCTCAAACTCCTGACCTCAGGTGATCTGCCCGCCTCAGCCTCCCAAAGTGCTAGGATTACAGGCATGAGCCACTGTGCCCAGCCCCCAATTTTTTAAATTTAGCTGGGCGTGGTGCGTGCGCCTGTAGTCCCAGCTACTCGGAAGGCTGAGGCCTGAGAATCCCTTGGACCCAGGGGATGGAGGCTGCAGTGAGTCAAGTTCGTGCCACTGCACTCCAGCCTGGGTGACAGAGCGAGACCCTATCTCCAGGAAAAAAAAACCAAAAACTCAAAAACTAAATTCACAACCTATGTGATGCCCCTGCTGGCATTTCCCTGGGCCTCTGCTGCACTTTTAAGTGGATAATTACATAAGTATCTGTGTGCCTGCCCAAGTCTGACCCCCTACTCGAGGTAAGCTCTTTGGGACAGGGACAGCTCAGTGTTGCTCACCATTGTATCTCGTGGACCCAGCACAACCTGGCCCACGCTAGGGGCACTATATTGATGGCTGCACAGTGGCTGAGGATGGATGAACTAAGGAAAGAACCTGCTGTGGAAATCCCGGATTCCTCCCCTCCTTCACTATGGTCCAGCTCAGTCCCACCCGGTGAACGGGGCTGGGCATGCACACTTGGGGGCTGGTGAAAGGGTGTGTGGAGAACACCAAGTTGGCACCAAGCTCAGGGGGCTGCACTTCAGCCCTTTAAGGACTGAAAACAGCTTTCCCCACTTCCCTCTGCCTTTGTAGCAAGATATCCTCAGCTGAAATCACAGAAAGCATTTTGCAGTGGTAGAGCCACTCTGGACCTCACAGAAGACACCTGTGGTGGGGGTGGGGGGAGAGTTCCTGCCTCTGATCGTCCCTCAGAAGAAACAGGGGGTCACCTAGGCCCTTTCCTGTTGCACAGAGGGGTTTAGCGTCACATGGCTAGTAGGTTGGTATGGTGAGTGGTATGCTATAGTAGTTTTTGAACTTAAAAGAAAAATCGGTAGACTTTTCTGATATAAAACAGAAAAAAGTGGGTTAGCACAAGACACAGGTCATGAAGACCTTACTGATAAAACAGTTTGCAGTAAAGAAGCTGGCTAAAATCCACCAAAACTAAGAAGGCTTTATTTATTTATTTATTTATTTATTTATTTATTTATTTATTTATAAGTGGAGTTTCGCTCTTGTAGCCCAGGCTGGAGTGCAATGATGTGATCTTGGCTCACTGCAACCTCCGCCTCTCGGGTTCAAGCAATTCTCCTGCCTTAGCCTCCCAAGTAGCTAGGACTACAGGCATGCTCCACCACGCCTGGCTAATTTTGTATTATTTTTTTTTAGTGGAGATGGGGTTTCTCCATGTTGGTCAGGCTGGTCTCAAACTCCCGACCTCTGGTGATCTGCCCACCTCGGCCTCCCAAAGTGCTGGGATTGCAGGCGTGAGCCACCACACCCGGCCCAAGGTGATTTCTTTACTGTAACCTGTAAATTCTTCTCAGTTGAAACCCTGCCTAAGAAAACTGAGCTTCTCTGCTAGAGAGGGGTGGTGCCGGGCACCCTGCCTGCCTCTCTTCACCTCTCCAAGTTCCTTCCTGATCTTCTGATAAGCTTTCAACTGAACGGTGGAAGATGCCTGGGAACCAGGGGCACGTTTCTAAAGCAAAACCCAGCTCAAGTACAAAACTAATTTTTCTGTACCTTTCTGTAATGCAACACACAAAAAGCTTTAGCATCTTATTTTTTAGAGACAGGGTCTTGCTCTTGTCACTCAGGCTGGGCAGTGGTGCAATCACAGCTCACTGCAGCCATGACCCCCCAGGGACTCAAGCAATCCTCCCACCTCAGCTTCCCGAGTAGCTGGGACGACAGGCATGTGCTACCACACCCAGCTTTTTTTTTTTTTTTTTTTTTTGAGACGGAGTCTCACTCTGTCGCCCAGGCTGGAGTGCAGTGGCACGATCTCAGCTCACTGCAAGCTCCGCCTCCCAGGTTCACGCCATTCTCCTGCCTCAGCCTCCCGAGTAGCTGGGATTACAGGCACCCGCCACCACGCCTGGCTAATTTTTTGTATTTTTAGAGACGCGGTTTCACCGTGTTAGCCAGGATGGTCTCGATCTCCTGACCTCATGATCCACCCGCCTCGGCCTCCCAAAGTGCTAGGATTACAGGTGTGAGCCACTGTGCCCGGCCCCAGCTACTTTTCTTAAGTTTTTGTAGAGACGAGTTTACACTATATTACCCAGGCTGCTGTTGAACTCCTGGGCTCAAGAGATCCTCCTGCCTTGGCCTCTCAAAGTGCTGGGATTACAGGCATGAGCTACTGCAATGGGCCCTTGGGATAATCCTTGAGAGGTAAATCATTCTACTGAAGATTCTGGCCAGGCACAGTGGCTCATACCTATAGTCCCAGGACTTTGGGAGGCTGAGGTGGGTGGATTGCTTGAGCTCAGGAGTTCGAAACCAGCCTGGGCAACATGGTGAAACCTCTTCTCTACAAAAAATACAACAAAAATTAGCTGCGTGTGGTGGTGTGCACCTGTATTCCCAGCTACTGGGAGGGCTGAGGCGGGAGGAATGTTTGAGCCCCTGAGGTTGAGGCTGCAGTGAGCTATGACTGCATCACTGCACTCCAGCCTGGGGACAGCGAGACCCTGTCTCAAACAGAACCACCACAAAGAAGAGACGCCAATATCTTAATGCCAGGAAATGAGGCATTTTCTCTTTTGCTCACTTCTATTTCTAGGTTTTCTACATAAATGTGTTACCTTTTGATAAGAAAACCATAGATGGCGTTACTACTGGTGCTCCCAAGTTGGGGAGAACCCTCACAGCTGACGGCACTCGGCTCTCTGCTGCCCTCACCTGGCCTCTCCTCGTCAGGCCGGGGTAGGAGCTGAAGAGGCTGCTGGACGTCTGAGCCTCAGGTTTAAACATGATGTTCCCAACATCTTGAGGACCCGAGGTCAGTGAGCTCAGAGGCGTTTGTGGCTCCTGCTGCAGGCAGCTCCTGATGGGGAGCCGGCCCAGCCCTGCACCCTCATCTGCCCTCAGGGTCTGGTTCAGGTTGGGCCTGCTGGCCCCTGGGAGCCGGTCCCCTTGCTCGCTGGCTGTGGTCCTCCTGCCCACTGGACCCTGGGCCAGAATGACAGCCCACCTTGGTAGAACTCCCTTTGCATTGTGCTGTGGCTTAAGGGTCCCCATATCAGCCCTGGATGGCCATCCTGTTACTCCCGTATCAAACTGAAGCCAACAGAAATGCAGATCCCACTCACCAGAAAGGTGACCCCAGAGCTTGTGCTGTGACACCCTGGCCATTCCCCATCCCCGCTGCCTCAGCATGGAGCCGTGCAGCAGCTCCAAGCCCTGTCTGAGGAAGACAAGGTCTTTTTCACAACCTGAGCCTGGTCCCTGCAGCCAGGGGCAAGGACGGTCAGGGATGACTGGTGGGCTCAGGCTTTTCTGAAGAGCTGAGCTGAGCGCTTCCTGCCTGGACACCCTTCCTGTCTGCGCAGCAAACTCTGGGGTGTCCTTCCGGCCCAGGCTCAGCCAGGCAGCGAGTCTCCTGTCCAAATCCCTAAGCCCCTCCAGGGACACTGTCAAGTCACATTGTGGCCACCCCAACCCCAGAGCCCCCCACTCCAGAGCCCCCCATTGAAGAGGAAAGAGAAAGTGGATGAGAGCCCCCTTAGCAGGGACCCTGCCCTACCTGGAGGGCCCAAGCTGCCCAAGCAAACGAATAGACAGCCAGCAGGCATCATTCAAAGGCTGTAACTTTTTTGGTTTCCTTTTTTGCTTTTGCAAAGAAAAATAAGGTTGTGTTTTCTGTTTGAAACAAAACATAAAACCCCCTCCCGCTGGGCCTGTCCCCTGGTTCTGGGGGATGCTGGGACCGCAGGTCTGGGCAGGAGAGGCCAGGCTGCCCGGCTGAGAGGAGGGAGTGCCCTCAGAGCCAGAGACGAAGTGCATCTGGGAATGGAGTTTGGTTAAGCAAAAAATTAAAAACCTCGACACACACACGCCTGCTATACAGAAATGGGGACCGAGAGGCGCTGCCTCCGAGTTGAAACCATTGCTGGCAGCTGGACTCAAAAGTCCGGATGCTGTCCTGGGGCCCCTGTTCCCCACGTTTCGGGGGGGGCAGGGCAGGAGGCAGCATCCGCAGCTCTCAGGACAGGAGTCGGGGAGAGGAGGGTGACGTCAGAGCAAGCTCCTTCCCCACATTAAAAAAAAAAAGTATTAAAAAAGCACCCAAAGCTTAAAAAAATGAATCCTCCATGGCAGGGAGAGTTGGGGGCATCCTGCTTATTAGCAAAATGCCTGACCTGGCAAAATGTGTAGAAAAATAAAATTAAACTTTATCCCTGAATGGCAGAGTGAAGACCCTTCTTCCCGCTCCACAGTGAGTCTCAGAACCCACGGAGACAGCTGATTCCTCCCCAGCTGGCACCAGCACATGACCATCAGACACACACTGCCCCAGGCCTGTGTCCGAGGCCCAGGGCGGGACAGCGGAGGAGCTCTGATAGCCACGGGCGCACAGTCCCTCCCCGCTGCCTCACAGCATCGGGAGGCCCCTCCTCAGTGCCAGGAAGGAGCCCCAGCAGGGGAGCGGGCAGGAGAACCAGCGGAAGATGGGGTTCTCAGGGGCTGAAGGGAGGCAGGTGCCCGGTAGGGTGGGCGAAGGGGTGCAGTCTCATCTGAGATCTGAAGGCCCCCCGCCAGCCTGCCCTGCAGTTCCATGCGCAGCTGAAGGACCAGACATGCAGGCCTGGAAACACAGGGCGAGGTGGGCCAGGGCTCTCCACATTCTCAGGGTAATGGGGCTGCTTCCAGAAAGGTCATCAGAGATCACAAAGTGGGGCGCATCTAGCAGGGGACGGTGGGGCAGGGGCTCGCGCTGGTCCTGGAGGCCCAGCTGGGCCTTTGGCTGCTCAGACCTGGGAGCTCTGAGGATCCCGGGCGCCCTTCTGCCTACTCCACAGGAAGGGGCAAGACAGGGCAGATGATAAGGACCATGCTTCCCCCTCCCCCAAGGGGCCTTCAGCTTAGTGGGGCTCTGAGGTCGCCCCAGGTGGGACAGGGGAGTACAGTACAAAGATGTGACCACGCCTGTGGGCGTGGGGCCGGAAGGCAGGCCGGGCAGCTCCTGCTGCAGTTACAGTAGTACTGGCGTCCCTGCCAGGCAGGGCTGAACCGTGTGGGGCACCCCAGGGTCATGCAGCCCCTTGGGGCTCCCTGGCTTCGGGATCAGAGTGTCAGCACCAAACACAACCGATGTCAGCCAAGGAGGTGGGCGGGCAGAGAGTGTGACCTCAGACACACGCTCAGCCCTGCAGTCTGTTAGGTGAGGAGGGGCAGGTGTCCTGAGGACAGTCACAGTCCAGTGAGGTCAAGGCCCTGGAGACGAGGGCAGAGGTGGCAGCCCCTCCAGGGAGGGTCCTGAGGCCGGCAGTGGTGAAGCAGCAGGCACCGGGTTGCTCCCCTCCGAGGGGCTCCAATGGTGGGTCAGCGCAGGCTCTGGTATAGAAACGCCGAGGTGAAGAGGGCGTTGGCGGCCAAGCTCACGGCCAGGAGGCCCCGGACCAGGGAAGGGCCAAAACGACCTGCAAAGCACAGACCCGGTCAGAACATGTGTGTGCGGGTGGGGTTGCTGTGCAGCTGAGCAGCCCCCTAGAGCATGCAGTTTGTGGGGAGCTCAAGGCTCTGCCCAGGGTTCTCCCCGAGACTGGTGAGGCTCACCCCCAATTCTTCTCTTGGCCAAAGGCTTCCCTAGCAGGAAAGACCCCCTATCCCTGCCTCCCTGAAGGTACAGTTTTTCCTAACCCTGAGCCACCAGGAAGGCTGTGGGCTGGGCTGTCATGAGCTGGGACCTGGGCGATGAGGCAGTGACCACAATGGCCACTTTACAGATGAGGTCATGGGGGCTGGGAACAGGAACACCCCGTCCAGGCCTCCAAGGGAATAAGCAGCCAACCCAGGTCCACCTGCCGCATGCCGCAGCCTGCGTTCTCACCAAGGCCTCCAAGCTGCTGGGCCACCCTCCAGCCTGGGGCAGCACTGGTTTTGAGAGTCAGTGCAAAATGACCTGCCCAGGAAAAGCCCTGCTTGCTGATCTGTCCATCTCCCTCAACACGCACCCCCTCCTCCCCAGCCGGGGAGTGACGATGTGGACCACAGATCTGGTCTCTTGCCCCTGAGCCCCAGGGTTAGTGAGCAGAGAACCTGGGATCTGAGCCAGGCAGCTCGGCACCCGGGGCAGGCTGCAGCCCCAGCGTGACGTGGTCCCAGCGCACCCAGGCTCTCTGGGCACTTCTGGCCAGGATGGCAGCCTTCAGTATGTGTCCCAAATGGCAGCCACGGGCCACAGGTGCCTACTGAGCACTTGAAATGTCGCTAGTGCAGCTCAAGAACTACATTTCAAACTTTATTTAATTTTAATTCAGTTAATTTAAATAGCTGCCTGGGGCCAGAAGCTACTGGAATAGTGCAGATCTGGGCCCAAATCCCGAGGGTGGGAGTGCCATCTGCTGAGTCCCTGACCCTGGATTCAGAGGCGCCGGGTGGGTTACTTGTCAGCCACTCAGGGACTGCAATGTCCTGGAAGATTCTTTCTGTCAGCGCTCTGGACCTACCAGGGGGAGATGGTGGCTTCGGATGTGTGCCCACTCCCCTCCCCTCCCGCACCTCAGGGTGCAGACCTCTCCAGGTGGCGGCCTCCTCCGAGCAGCCCCTGGTGGTGGTATCCACCACACAGGTAGATGACTGGGAAGAGTCGTCCTCTTTCTTGATGGAGCGGTTGCTGCAGGCGCTGCCTCTTTCCAGCTTGGATCTCAGGTCTGCAGAGAGAAGGGTGTGCATCTCAGTGGCGCTCACGGCTCCCTCCAGGGACAGACATGGGGCAGCTGCACTTCCACCCTAAGGACAGTTGTCAGAAGTGGTGATCCAGCCTGTCCCAAGCCGCTCATCCACCCTGGACAGTGGGGGGCCAGGTCCTTGCTCAACTGTCCTGCCACCTCTGTCTGCCAGTATTCAGGCCCAAGGTGACCAGATCTCTGACATCGTAAGAGACATGGGAAATCTAAACATTCGAGGCTGGGCACAGTGGCCCATGCCTGTGATCCCAGCACTTTGGGAAGCCAAGATGGGTGGGTCACTTGAGATCAGGAGTTCAAGACCAGCCTGGGAAACATAGTGAAATCCCGTCTCTACTAAAAATACAAAAATTAGCCAGGCATAGTGGTGCGCACCTGTAGTCCCAGCTACTTGGGAGGCTGAGGCAGGAGAATCTCTTGAACCCTGGAGGAGGAGGTTGCAGTGAGCCAAGATCACGCCACTGCACTCCAGCCTGGGCGACAGAGTGAGACTCCATCTCAAAAAAAAAAAAAAAGGAAATCTACAAATTCATGTGAAAGTTGAAAGTTGTAGGTTTTAGAGGTTGGGGGCTAACTTTAAAAATTTTAAATGCTTTGCAGTACAGCACCATTTGAGTGAAACTATTTGTGGCCACACGCACCTGGCAATGCGTGATGTGTTTTCGATCAGTTCCAAGGAACAGAGGACCCTGAAGGTCAACTGCAAAAGGAGAAACTGAAATCAGCCGTTAGAGGTCAATGTCCCAGAGGGTTCGAGTCACCAGAGCTGGAATGGGGTGCCTAGAGCTCCAGGGTGGGAAGGCGCACGCTGGAGTCAGAGCAAGGATGAGCCCCCCCCCACCGCCGTACAGCCAGGCCTCTTGGCAGCAGAGGCCCTCCCACGGCCCCTCGGGGAGGTCAGAAGGCCGTACCCAGGGCGTGCTTCATGTCCTGCAGGGGTGGCTTCCGGGGAACCTGGGGCGGCTCCATGGTGAAGAGGCTGCCGTTGTGAGGCGAGTGCTCATCGGAGCTGCTGGGCGTGGTGGGGGCCTCTCCAGGGGGTGACGGGAACAGCAGCAGCTTCTGTCCCTTCAGGTTGAGCCGGGCAGGGCTGATGAGGGGCCTACGGTGGCGCAGAGAGCCGGAGCTGGAGGCCACCGAGCCGGCCACAGAAGGCGCTGGGGAAGGGAGTGGGGAGGAGGGGCAGCTCCCCGACAGCAGAGAGAAGTAATCTGGAGGGAGGGAGGAAGATGATGTGAATGTGGGCTCCTGTCACTGCAACGCTATGATGCACTATTTCATTTCTGGGGGCTTTCTTCTATTAACCCGGGAAGACAGGAAAGGTGCAGACTGGGGACGGGGGAAGTCCTGCCGCAAAGCTGAAGGAGGAGAGGGCTGCCCTCTACCAGGCACCTGAGGGAGGGGAGGGATCCCGGAGCCTCAGCCATGGCCTCCTGCCCTTGATTTCCATCCAAAGCCCCGGACACCATCAGCTGAGAGCAAGGCCAGATAGCAGCAAACCCTGGAGGTACAAGGCCAGCTCACTCGAGGCCTTGCTGCCAGCTGGCACCTGGTGCACCAGCTCCAGCTGTGACTGCCGTTGAGGACGGCAGAGCAGCATGGTACCCTCTGACCCTAGTGACTGTCATTCCCATTTCACACAAGAGGAAACTGAGGCACAGGTGTGTAGGTCACTTGCCCAGCGCTGAGATGTGAACACACACTTGGGGTCTCTGACCCCAAAGCTCACACAAACCACCGTGCTCTGGAACGCCCGGGCCTCATGCTGCCCCGTCCCCCTCTTAGCTCTCTGTCCTCCTCACCTGAAACAGGAAACTCTCCAGATCGAGACACCTGAGATGGTGGGCGGCTACCGCTGAACAGATAGCCCGAGTCTGGAGACAGAGAGAAGCGGGCGACACATCAGGCCTGTGGATGACGTGCAGAGGCCCCCACAAATGCTCTGCCAAAATCCCAATCCAGCCTTTGCTCTTTACAAATGTGCTTTCATGAAAACACAGGTGCTCATGGATCCCTTGGACTGCCATCTGAGGGGTGCTGGGCACGTTCCCTTTTTGCAGATAAAGAAACTGAGGCTCGGGCTGGGTGCGGTGGCTCACGCCTGTAATCCCAGCACTTTGGGAGGCTGAGGTAGGCAGATCAGATCACGAGTTCAGGAGATTGAGACCATCCTGGCTAATACGGTGAAACCCCGTCTCTACTGAAAATACAAAAAATTAGCTGGGCATGGTGGCAGGTGCCTGTAGTCCCAGCTATCCAGGAGGCTGAGGCAGGAGAATCACTTGAACCCGGGAGGCGGAAGTTGCAGGGAGCTGAGATGGCGCCACTGCACTCCAGCCTGGGCGACAGAGCGAGACTCTGTCTCACAAAAAAAAAAGAAACTGAGGCTCACAGCAGGTGGTGAGAAGAGTCAGCACTGGGCATATTGTCCATTCCTCGTTCCATGCCCTTCTTCTTCCCACACAAGGGCCTGCTTTTCCACCCATCTAGTCCCACTTTCTCCAATAACTGCAGATCCCAACTGCCTGTGCTCTCGACCCCAGGGATCACCAACCACGCTGCCTTTTCCTAAATCAGGTGCATGTATCCCAAGGGCAGGGGCCCCAATTCCAAGTGGCTGGCTGAGAGCTGAATGTGGGACCCGGGGAGTGCCTCATGTCCGGTTGCCACCTGTGGGCTCTGAAGGGTCTGCTGCAGCATGCAGATAACCCTCCCCTCACCAGGCCAGGGGATAGGCTGGATAAGGGTGGCCACAAGAACCCAGCATGCCAACCAGGGTCCTTCTAGAACCCATTCTATGGATGCTGGGAGAGGCCGTCTTCCTGCTGGGCATGGGCTGCAGGACACAGGGATGAGGCGTGCGGCAGAGAAGCGGATTGAGGACAGACAGGGAGACAGCAAGCTGGATTCTGGCCACGGCGCCTGAGCCCGGTCCAGCGGGTCTCTGAATACATGAGCCAAAGCCCTGCAGGAACTCCTGCCCCAGACCCACCCTCTGGCGATGCAGACCAGGCTCCTCCCCCCAACCCACTCTGGCAATGGAGACTGGGGTCCCATCTGTCACTGGACACTCCAAGACAAGCTTGCGCCCCAAGACCTCTGCTGCCACCTCAGACAGGTCGCTACTGTGTCCCTGCCTTGAGCCTCAACAGGGAGATTGCCTGTTCTTCTCTGTGGGCGGGAGGCCCTGCCTTGGAGGCCTGAACTGGCCCTGGGATTGCCACGCTCCCCTCCCAAGGGGCTTGAAACAGAAGTCCCTGAGCTCTGCCACCTTGGTCAGTGCGCACAGAGTTTACTCAGAGTGCTCAGGCCCAGGGCAGGGCTGCTTCTGGCACCTCCCACCCCAAGTTCCATTCAAGTGCCACCAGGCTGGGGTGCCCTGAAAATAGGGGGGTATCTCTGCTTAGGGGAAAAGCAAAAGCATCCTAATATAAATCTTGGCGTGTGTGCAAAATGGCCTGCCCTCTAACCGCATGAGAGAGGGGACTTGGCTGTTATCAGCATCTCCTCCCCTAGAATAACTACAGTGGCTCCCTTTGCTGAGGGGCATGTTGCAATTTTAGAGGAAAAGATTAGGGCACAGCACGGTGCACACATTTACCCAAGGTCATGTCACCACAGCTGGGCCTAAGGGGCCGTGCTGGGGCTCCCAGATGATATGGCAATTCTGGGCACTTTATTTTTATTTTTTTTGAGACAGGGTCTTGCTCTGTCGCCCATGGTGGAATGCAGTGGTGTGATCATAGCTCACTGCAGCTTCCAACTCCTGGGTTCAACCGATCCTCCCACCTCAGCCTAAATAGCTGGGACTATAGGTGCACGCCACCATGCCCAGTTAATTAAAACAACTTTTTTGTAGAGACAGCGTCTCCCTGTGTTGCCCAGGCTGGTCTTGAACTCCTGGCCTCAAGCCATCCTCCCACCTTGGCCTCCCAAAGTGCTGGGATTAAAGGCATGAGCCTCCTATTCCTAGCTAGCCCCATTTCTTTGGGGGGAACTGAGGCTCAAAGCTCTGTGCTGCCTGTCTCTGTAGCAGGAACACTAACCACTCCTGGCCCTCCCTACGCTATGTACCCATCCACAGTTCTGTCCCAGCTGCCCCCAGCCCTGTCTGCCAATGCCTGGGCACCCCTTACCTGCTCGAGTCAGAGAGGGTATGGTTCCCAGAGAGAGGGCCCGGCTGAGGCGGCTGGGCAATGAGGAGGGTGAGGCCCGTCGAGGAGACCGGAAGAGCTGCTGGTTGGCGAGGGGCAGGAAGCTGGGCGGACTGGGGATGAACAGAGACGCTGGAGAGCCTCCGACACTCGGGTGAGGGATGGCCAAGCTGGGGCTGGTGGGGAAAAGGCCGGCAGAGTCTCCAGGGAAGAACCTGCAAGGGCCCGTCAGGCACGGGACAAGAAGAGGGTCAGCGTGAGGTCCTGGAGGCAGCCTTGCAGTGGGTCCCACCCCTCTCCCACAGTGCAAGGTGGGGGCCTCAGCTGGGGTCCCAGAGGAGGCGTGCGTTAGTTAAAGCAGAAGAGCAATCCAACCACATTCACGCCATTAGGAGCGGGTGGCTGGGAGGTGCCAGCAAGACCCGGCCCTCCCCGCATGCCCCCTCCTATCCCCTTGGCTTACAGCAAACTATCTCCACTACGAGTCTCGGCATTAAAGTGACACTGTCGCCTTTGCCAACCTCATGCCAACCCTTTTGCCTTGAAGCAAAAATGCCCAGCCCCGTGCCAGGCACTCAATGAAGGTTAATGGTCTTGGACTCCTTGCCACTTCTTATTCTGTGCCGAGCCTTCCCACACAGCAGCCGGGCTCAGGGGCACCCTGGCTCATCTCCCAGACGGGCCTGGATCACAGGAAGTCAGGACCCAGCACGGCTCTGGGCACCCTCTGTTCCCAGGTGTGATTCTTGGAAGTCCTCCCATAGCTCTGCTCTTAGGAGGCTGCCTCCTGCTCTCTGGCCTTGCACTCTGGAAACTCCTCTGAAGTTCCTGGTAGAGCAGAACTGGGGGGCAGCCAGGCCTTGGAATCCCCTAGAAGAGGCTCTCACGGGACAACGCCAAAACCGAACTTAGAAGAGACCCATCCACGACTGCAAGGCTGCCCGAAAGACAGAAGGTGACAGTGTCTCTTTAACTCGAGATGGTACAAATCACACAACAGGACCCGATGGCCCCACACCAGAATGTCAACCATGCTTCTGATTAAGGCACCCAATTACAGAGGGAAGAGAGGGACAGAGGCAGTTAATACATTAGTCCACCATCTGGACGGAGCTCCGGGGGTCCAGCCTTACCTCGGTGCCAAAGGACAAATGAGCCCAGTGGACAACGTGCTGGTGAGCAGGCAGGCTGGCCCACGCCCTGCAGGAGCCGGGGGCTGCCTAAGGGACCTGTGCCCAGCACGACTGAATGCTTGGGGATCGCTAGCCAAGCCGCACGCCACCAACCTCCCAGCTACTTTCCCTCTAAAAAAGTTTTATAAGGAAAATGTGGGGCCAGCTGTTGACTTCCCGGCGAATCATGTAACCTTTCTAATGCCTTCCAAGGTGCCAGGAGGCCACCTGGACTTCGGAACTAAAGCCGAGGCCACGTTTGGTGAATGTGGGCATCAAGGCAGGAGCTGAGCTGGGGACCCTGGGGAAGGGCCTGGTCAGCCGGACTGGACACATCCTTGTTCCGCCCACTGACCTGTGATTCCCAGGCCCAGCGCCCGCTGCTTGCCCCAAGACTCCAGGGAAGGATCCACCTCTACACAGAAGATGAGAGTTCGTGTCGTCATGTTAGAATTCGGATTCCATTTGGTGGGACAGCGCAGCGACTTCAGTGAATGACCCTGAGGGCACCTTTAGGCAGGGGCAGTGAAGGTGTTGCTGGGACCTTGGGGCATGACCCTCCATGGGAGGCAGTCTGTGGGGCAGGGCTCTGCGCTGGGCTTCCTGTGCCCACCCTGCCTGACAGCACAGACATAGCCAAGAGTCAGTCAAGGGTGACCAGGTCCCCCAGTGACCTGCAAGTACTGTTGGGGGATGCATGAAAGGAGGGTCCTAGTGGGCTGTGGGTATGAGGTGGTCAGCTGGGCCGCGCAGCTCCTGGCCCCGAAGGCTGGGCTCCAGCAGGAGTGGCTGGGTCTTGCCAGTGCGTCCCCACTCTTCCCAGCTCCTGCTCACACCACCCGGGGCTGCCTCAGTGCTTAAAACCTGAATCTCCTGGCCACCTGGCACAGGTGCTGTTGTTCCCAGTTTGGTGCCACTGAAGATGGTGCTGTGGGGAGTTCCTTCGCAGTTTGACTCCCTCACTGTGATATGTGGGAACATCACTCAATGAGCAAGACCTCGAAAATCGCTCATGGGGCTGGGCATGAGGGGCTGGGCTCTGTACAGGGGCCCCAGCGAGCCTCCGCCAGCTAAAGGAGCCCAATCTGTTGGGCCCTGGAGAACTCCAAAGGTGCTGACATTTCCTTTGGTGAGAGACCCCCCGCCGACTGCCCTGTACCCTCAAACCACATCTCAGAGGGACTAAGAGGCCAGGATCAGGCCTGGATGCTGGCTCTGGGGAGTGCCGGTGCGGATACGCTCATCTGACACCAAGGGGAGACGTCTGGTCTTCTCCGACCCAATCCCAGCCCACATCAGGAGTGGAAGGAGAGAGACCACGTTTTAAGCAGCAGTTTATTAAGACGGAAAAAATATGATCCAGCAAAGGCGAGCGAGGCGAGCCGGGCCCTGAGCCAGCCGGTGTCATTGTCACTGGCTCTCAAACCTGATTCCTGTGGACATGTCTGTACCCCAAACACAGCCGCCCACCCCAGCCCTGGCACAGAGGCCTTCTGAAAGAAAGAAAAAAGAAGAAAGACGCGGCACCTGACGCCAGCGGGTAAAAGCAGGGCCCCAGAGGCATTTATTGAAAACACAGCATCCAAAACACGACATCTAGGCCAGGCGCGATGGTTACAGTGATGACAGGGTCACTAGACAATTATCCACAATTCTACGACACGAAACAGAGACTCAGCAACAGTCACAGACAGAAAGGTCACGCGTTCCTTCCTGGGCAGGGCGGGGTGCGGCAGGTGCGGCGTGGAGGCTGCGTCCTGGCGGTTTGCTCCCAGGCAAGGGGTACGGGGGGCCTACTTGGCCTGGGTGGGGACCTCAAGTCTGAGGGTGAGGATGGCTGAATCTACCTCGCTTATGTCTCAAGGACGGTCACCCGTAACCTAGGACCCTAGAAGGTCTGATGGCCATCCCAAGTCCCCTGCGAGGAGAAGAGTTCCCTGGCAGGGGTGACACATTCCCGGTCAACAAGCCACAACACAGTGGTGCCTGCACTCTCTCAGCTGTTGCCACAACACTTGAAGGTGCTGGAATTTTCTCCACGTAGTGAAACTTTAAGGGACACATGGATAATTTAAAAAGTCACACAAAACTCTAAAAAAGGCAGGAATCCTCACTCTGCTGAGAGCTACCTCCTGAGATGTCTTTCTGGACCCCAGCAGAGGGCAGGAGTGACATCAGCTCGGCAGGAGGATCCTGGCCAGCACGAGGGCTGGCTCTGGTTATTATAAATAATCTAATTTAAATACACACATACACACAGATGTCCTGCTTCTACCCAATGCCAAGAAAAGCAGAAATTAGCATCACACTGTCAACACTTCCTCGAGAACCGAAGATTCGAGACGCAAGCAACAGCATGGCCAGCCAACAGGACGCTTTCCCGTCCTGGCTCCGCCACGTCCTTCTCTCAGACAGGCTCTTTGTGGGCTGGGGGGTGGCGTGAGTGGACAGGCAGGCGGTTCCCTGTCCCTCAGGTAGACACCACTGGGGGCCGCTTGGGCTCACCCGCCCCCACTCCTCACTGCAGAACCAGTGGGAAGCGTGGCCCTGACCACATCTTTTCAGAGGGGTTTTCTCACCTCACGCTCCACACAGAACAACAAGCTGAGCCCAGTAAGGCTGGGGCCTTGTCTGAAGCCACACAGGTCATCAGGCACAGAGGTCACAGAAGCCCCCGAGGGTCTCCCGACGCACCTGGGCTCCTCACTCGTGAAGCTGGGTAGTATGTGAGCTGCTACCCAATCGCTGGGGTGGGGCAGCCTCTAGGACCCCCAGGCGTGGCAGATTCACAGCAGTGAGGCCTGGCACCCGCCCCTCCAACCCATCCCGGCAGACCCAGGTGGCGGGTGTAACCCTCATGCACCTGTGATCTGCTCTTGCCTCCCCTGGGTTCCAACGCACAGGAGAGGAGCTGGCACACCCGGGCCACATCTGGAAGGTGAACTCGTGCTGAGTGGCGAGTGGCAGGACACGCGGGCCCCAAGGGAGTGGGCAGCCAGAGGGAACATGCCCGGTCGGGGATGGCCTCGGGCCACTCTCGACTGGGACCACTGGATAAAGCCCCCAGGCCGGGAACTTCCTCTGTATGTGGCAGCTCCTCGACTTCCAGAGTGTGTCCTCATGAGCCACCTCATGTGATCCCCACACCCACTGAGCTGGCACCCAAGGGCTCTGGAGAGGGGTCCACCTCATTTCATAGATGGTAAACTGAGGCTGGGAACAGCAGGGGCTTGGCCAGGCCCTGCTACTGAGGAGCAGGTCTGTGGGCTGCCCCCTCACCTGAGTCGGAGGGCAGAGTGGCGCTGGGCCATGGTGAGCAAGCACCTGGGGAGGCTCGTGACAGGTCAGGGAGGGACAGGATGACAACGACCTGATGTCACTGAAGGCCTGCATACCCTGGGCCCCTTACCCTTGGAAAAGCTCAGATTCCCCAAGGTCAGCACAGGCTCCTGCTGCCCATCTCAGGTGGGGTCTCGCTCCCCAAACTCATGGCAAAGGCCAGGCTGGGCCCAAGAACTGCACTCTCCATTCCCGGGGACTCGGGAGGGTCTCGGAGCAGGAGGCCAAGCAGCAGACAGAGCTGCAGCTCCGCCCCCTTCACGGCTCCACCACCTCCTGCAGGGCCGGTCCAGCCACAAGCAGGACCAAGGGTACAGACCACAGGTGCTCCTCAGGGGTGAGGCGGGGGCTCTGTGCTGCCCCAGCCTCACTCTGCTGCACGGTCAGGGCACGCCAGGGGCCCAGCCTGCAGCCACTGTCCTCACCCCTGTGCAGGAGCTCAGAGGGGAAGACAGCAGGACCAGGCCCCTCACCCAACAGTGTCAGAACCAGGAAACGGCGTGGTGAGAGGGGGGTGCCTGGAGCTGCCAGCAGGAAGCCACGGGTCAGAGCCTGTGTGGGTGCTGCCCACATTCCAGTCACCAGGCCAGTGAAAGGGCCATTGGCCAGAGAGGTGGCAGCAGTGGTGAGTGGCCACAGGGCACTCGGGGAGGGCTGGTGGTGCCGGAAAGGAAAAGGCAGGGCAGACTGACTCTTCGAGGCAGTGGAAGGACTGGGCCAGGACCTGGGGCTGTATGGTGGGGGTGGGAGGGCATGAGCAGGTGAAAAGAGGCAGGACAGAGAGGAGCCCGCTTCGGACCTGGCAAAGCCTGGGCCTGAGCATCCGCGTGTCCTCCCCCCGCAGTCATGGCTGCTTCTCTGACCTTCGGGGCCGGAACCTCCGCGGGCCCGTCGCCTTCCTTGTGGCCACAGCCGCCGTGAAGCCAACCAGGCAGCACAAAGATGTGGTGCTGAACTTGAGCGTGTCCAGCCAGCTGGGCGAGGTGGCCTGCAGGTGCTGCTCAGCCAGGTGCAGCCCCAGCAGCAGGGCCCACAGGCAGGTGCAGAAGGCGTCGATCCTCCGGAGCCTGAAAGGGAAGCAGCAGGGTCATCCCAGGG
The DNA here is from genome assembly GCF_028885655.2 of Pongo abelii. Lineage (NCBI taxonomy): Eukaryota > Metazoa > Chordata > Mammalia > Primates > Hominidae > Pongo > Pongo abelii. The sequence goes on from NC_071985.2 coordinate 224,630,113, forward strand.
GACAAGACCTCCTGGGTCCACACCTTCCTTCCTGCCTCCCCTGTCTATATCTGGCCCTGCTCAGAGAGTCCAGAGCCAGGAGAGAGCGTGGGCTCGGAATCGCCTCACACTCACACGCTACCCGGCTCCGAGCAGGTGGGTCAGTGTTTCTCCCCAGCCTGTAAGTTCCAGCCTGTAACAGGGCTAAGGAAAATTCCTCTGAGTCGGTGAGCAGGGGCAACGGGGACACAGCACTCACAGGACACGCTCCTACTCAGGGAACCCCAGAGCCTCCCACGTGAGCCCTCACAACCCAGGAGGCAGGTGGTTATCGTCATCCTGACTTGACAGAGCCCGAGGAGGAGAGAGGAGACAACCAGGCCCAGCTCACAGCACGTGTGCATGGAGCTGGCTCAGAGGGCGTCTGCTGTGCAGCCTCACCTCACCTACGACTCCCAGCCCCTGGGACCAAGCCTTGTACCAGTGACATGGTGGAGTTCAGCCTAGGGCTGTGCACCCAATGGGGTCTCTTGGCCCCCGCCCTAGACAGTAATCCAGCACACAGTCCCCCGCCCGCCAATTCCTGGCCCTGGCCCCATGCACACCTGATGCGGCCAGCCAGCAGCATTGCCAGCAGGCAGGTGAGCAGGCCCAGTGCCACGACGCCCGTCTGGTGGCTCTGCCCAAAGGCCCAGGCCTCACACAGCTTCTCCGCCATGTGCTCGGGGAGCAGGCTCAGCAGCTGCCGCCAGCCCTCGGCCCCAGGGGCAGTGCCATTGTCAGGTGTGGCTGAGCCATTGCCACCAGGTGGCAGGGCCAGGGGCACAGTGGTGCCTGGGGCGAAGTGTCCGCTGGCCCCATACAGTGCGGTGGTCAGTAGGAAGGCGCAGGCCAGGAAGGCGAGGGCACGGAGCAGGATGACCTGGACTGGGGACTTCACGGCAGAGGAGAAGTTCTGCAAAGGAGGAAGAGAGACAGGTTAGTGAGATGGCCACAGAGCCACCCCCAGCCATCACCAGTGCCACTCTGTGCGGGGTTCCGGCCAGACCCATGTTCCCACACATCCTGGGCTTGGTTCAAAAACTCACCACTCGGTTCCACTGGCCCGCCTCACTTCTGGGTGGGGAGGAGTGCTGCTCTACCACTCTCTCCTTTTAAAGAAGACTTTCCATATTGTAGTGACCTTATTTTGGCTCACTGCAACCTCTTCTTCCTGGGTTCAAGTGATTCTCCTGCCCCAGTCTCCGCAGTAGCTGGGATTACAGGCGCCCACCACCACACCCAGCTAATTTTTGTATTTTTTTTTTGTAGAGATGGGGTTTTACCATGTTGGCCAGTCTGGTCTTGAACTCCTGACCACAGGTGATCCACCAGCCTCGGCCTCCCAAAGTGCTGGGATTACAGGTGTGAGCCACCATGCCCAGCCAAGTTGAGCCCCTTTACTCTGGGGAAGCAACATGCCCGTGGGGCCACCTCCCTACCCTGCTCCCCAGGCCCCTTCATGTCATCAGACAGGGTGGGTGTCCCGGGAGAGTGACTGGTATCACCACGCGTTTGTTATGTACTTATCTGAGCATGGGTTTTAGGGGTGGCCCTCCTGTTTCTCAGCACTTTCCTGGCACTTGCATTTGCCCTCCTAGCAGCCTTGGTGGTACACTCCTAAGCCCTGGACCCATTTACAGCTGTGGAAACCACACTCAGGGAAGCTGAGAAACTTGCACAGGGCCACGTAGAAAGCCCACACCTGGTATGCAGTGGCTCCAGGGTTTGAGCCCAAGCCCATCTGGCTAAAACTAATTTTTATCATAGTACTCAGTTGACAGAATATTCTGGTTGTTTAAAAAACCTGATATGGTAGCAAGGAGGTTAAGTAGTAACATCTACCCCTACAAAGAAACTCCTATCCACCCCTTTGTGTCTCTAGATGTGACTTGGGTCTGACTGATATGTGGTTTCCAGTCTGCGGCTGGGACACAGCCATGCCACCTCTGCCCTGCTACACGTCTGCACAGCAAGGCACTAGGTGGACCCTCTCCTGTGGCCTTTGGTTCTCATTCTGACTGCCTTGTTCTTGGTCTGAATAACTTACTACTGTACTTTTAAGGTTAACTTTTGCCACAGTTATCTGTCCATTTATGTCAGTTCCAATTAAAATCACAATAGGGGCCAGGCGCAGTGGCTCACGCCTGTAATATCAGCACTTTGGGAGGCCGAGGCGGGTGGATCATGAGGTCAGGAGATTGAGACCATGGTGAAAACCCGTCTCTACTAAAAATACAAAAAATTAGCCAGGCGCCTGTAGTCCCAGCTACTCGGGAGGCTGAGGCAGAAGAATGGCGTGAATCCGGGAGGCGGAGCTTGCAGTGAGCCGACATCGCGCCACTGCACTCCAGTCTGGGTGACAGAGTGAGACTCTGTCTCAAAAAAAAAAAAAAAAAAAAACAAACCTCACAATAGGAATTTTTGGTGAGAACCTGACAAAATGATGGAAACAGTTATTTGAAGGCTGGGTGTGGTGGCTCACGCCTGTAATCCCAGCACTTTGGGAGGCCAAGGCAGGTGGATCATTTGATGTCAGGAGTTCAACAGTTCAAGACCAGCCTGAGCAACAGGGTGAAACCTCGTCTCTACTAAAATACAAATATTAATCGGCTGTGGTGACGTGTGCCTGTAATCCCAGCTACTTAGGAGGCTGAGGCAGGAGAATTGCTTGAACCCAGGAGGAGGAGGTTGCAGTGAGCCGAGATCGCGCCACTTCACTCCAGCCTGGGTGACAGTGTGAAACTCTGTCTCAAAAAATAAAATTTAAAAATAAATAAAAGGCTGGGCGTGGCGGCTCACGCCTGTAATCCCAGCACTTTGGGAGGCCGAGGTGGGAGGATCACCTGAGGTCAGGAGTTCAAGACAAGTCTGGCCAACATGGTGAAACCCCATCTCTACAAAAATATAAAAATTAGCTGGGCATGATGGCGGGTGCCTGTAATCCCAGCTACTCGGGAGGCTGAGACGGGAGAATCACTTGAACCTGGGAGGCAAGGTTATAGTGAGCCGAGATCTTGCCACTGCACTCCAGCCTGGGTGACAGAGCAAGACTCTGTTTAAAAAAAAAAAAAAGAAAAAAGGACGGGTGCAGTGGCTCACACCTGTAATCCCAGCACTTTGGGAGGCCAAGGCAGGCGGATCACCAGAGATCGGGAGTTCGAGACCAGCCTGACCAACATGGAGAAACCCCGTTTCTACTAAAAATACAAAATTAGCCAGGCGTGGTGGTACATGCCTGTAATCCCAGCAAAACTTTATCTCAAAAATAAAATAAAATAAAATAAAAATAAAGGGGCTCAGCCTCCTGGGAGGGTCTCCTGAACAAACTCAACACCCCCACCCCCACCCTGTGGACGCCACCTCTCACCTGCGTGTGGGTCTGGTCGGCCTCCCGGCGCTTGAACTGGTGGCTGAGCAGCAGGGCGCGCAGCTGGCGGTTCTGGTGCTTGATGTAGTACTCCACAGCCGCTTGGCACGGCCGGCACAGCTTGTACATCTGCTCCAGGTGATGCCGGTACACCTCGACCTCCTCGTCATACCTGCCCTGTGGGGTAGAGGGAACAGGCTCGGCGTCTGCAGGGGTGGCCAAGCTGCCTCCATCTTGACCTGCCACTTACTAGGGGATGACCAGGGGCAAGTCAACCCCACTCTGAACCTGCTTCCCCTCTGCCCAACAGGACAAATGCCCACTGTGTACAGCCATGTGGGCTACCGGGAGTTAGAGCCAATCCAGGGCAGGGCCCACAAGTGATGGGGACACTAACAAGGTTCTGTCGCTCCAGAGACGCACCCGCAGGCCAGGAGCTCAGGGTCTGCTCCCCAGACGCAGAGCTCCAAGAAGGTGGGTGAACATGGGGGAAGGTGGCTGCGGGCTGACACTGCCTGGAGTGGGGCAGATGGACAACCTAGACTGTGGTGCCTGCCCTTCCTCTTGAACGCTAGAGAGCCCCTGGCCAGGCCTGTCTCTTTCACTTTGTGGCAGGTGAAGGTTTCTTTCGGCTTCTGAAATGGCCCAGAAGACAAGTCCCCTCCCTCCCAGCCCTTAGACGTGCAGCTCTGCAGCTCTCCCTCCCTGTTTCTGAGGAAGCAAACATTTTGGCCTGCAGGGCTGGGAGGGTCACGAGTGTGGTCCCTTGCTGGGACCAAGCATGCCAAAAAGCTGCCTGGCTGCCAAGTCACCCCTGCCTTCCCCTTCCCGCAGGTTCCCCATCCCTGCGTTGGCCTGAGTTCACCTCTGTTCTCCCTCCCTCCCAGGCTGGACCCCAGGAAAGCCAGTGTCTCTGGGCCCCAGCTGGGACCTGCCTCTTGAGGTGACAGGACCCCCTGGGCTGGCCGAGGGCTGGAAGGAGCAGCCAGTAAGCAAGGCTCTTGGACTCCACGGAGGGCACAGGCAAGGCGAGGCTCCCAGCTCAGCCCAGCTCCTAATGCCAAGCCTCTCAGCAATGTTTAGCTTCCTCCTCCTCCCAGAAGCCAGTGGCATCCTCCACCAACCCCACAGCAGACTGCGGAGCCACCAGCAGGCAAGGCTGATTCAGAGAAACAGGACAGAGTGGGTCTAACAGGGCCCCACCTGGAACCCAAGGTCCCTTCCTCCCACTGCCCAGGGACAAATTTCTCTGGACTGGCAGGTGCTGAGGTTTCCACGGTGTTCCTAGGCTTAGAACCCAGATAGCAGTGACTTAAAGACATGGGGAGAAGCAGCTCAGCTCCAACGGGGTCGGAAGAACTAACACATCCTGGAATGTGCTGGCAGTGGCCAGGATGAGGGGGCCCCTTTGGGCACTCAGAACAGAAAAGCCGCTGTCTAGCAGAGCAGAGCCAGAGGACCAGAGCCAGCACCCTGCACATGCCTGTCCCCTGGCTGCCCTAAGCATCCCTGGCCCCAGCCAGGACCCCTGCCTTCCCAACCCGGCCTCACCTCCTCGCGGGGAGCGAAGGCGGCCAGCTGCTTGATCTTGGTAGTCTGGTGGTGGTTGCACCTCTTACACAGCAGGACTTGGCTGCTCACCCACTGCTGCGGCTGCGAAGGGTCGCGCAGGCTGGGCGCGCTGCTCACCACATGGTTCAGGTGCTCCAAGTACTGGGCGGGGATCGGCTTGTTGTAGTCCCCGTTCTGCGGGAGAGAGGTGGGACTCGAGGTAGGCAGGCCTTCCCAGCTGGCTCAGGCTTGGTGATGTCCCTGGGGGCCCGCCCCGCTCCAGGCAAGTGATGGTAGATCTCAAACATCTCCATTCTTTTTTTTCTTCTGCACACAACAGCAGCTGCTTTTCTTCTCAAGACACCTCCATGGAACCCAAAGGCCCAGATGCCCAGTGAAGCCACCTAGCCTGAGCACAGAGCAGGGCCTGCAGCCTGCCGCCCACCCACACACCTCTAGCCAGCATCTGTCCTCAGAGCCCTACCCTCTCAGAACTCAGTCTGCAAACCCTGGTCTAGTCCAGGGGACAGCACACTATGACCCATGGACGAGCTGCCTGTTTCTGCAATCAAGTTTTATTGGAACACAGCCAGGCTAATTCACTCTTGTATTATCTACGGTGGCTCAGCAGGGTTAGCAGTTGTGACAGAGACCAAATGGCTTCCAAAGCTTAAAATACTATCTGGCCCTTTGCAGAAAAGGTTTGCTAGCCTTGATATAGTACAGAGAATAAGATGCAGAGCCAGAAAGACCTGGGTGTGAACCCCAAATCTGCCACTTTTAGTGGTATAACCTTGGACAAACTGCCATGGCTCCCTGCGCCGGGTTCCTCCTCAAGTGAGGGGACAGCGCCAGGGCAGTGGTGAGAATCGAGTGAGACAATGTACACGAAACACCATGCTCAGGGCCTGGAGAGGACAGGGTATGAGGGTATGGGGTCCACTAGCCCCAGGGCAGGGCAGGGACACAGGGTGGTCTCAAGGTGCAAATCTCAAGATCCCCACCCCCGCGTGCCCACCCGTCCGCCTGCCTGCGACCCACACCTCCTGGAAGCCGTTGTACTGCTCGCAGTGGGGACAGTCCCAGCAGTTGCGGTTCCCATAGGGCACCAGAGTATCCTGGTTGCAGAACCAGCAGTTGACCATCGTGTGCGTTGGCTTCATCCTGTGGACCAAGGAAAGAGCGGGTTGGCCTGGAAGACCCCAGCACCTGCTGGAGAGGGACCTCCATGCCCTGCCCCAGGGCCACCAGGAAAAGGGTGCTGGGAGTGGGATCTGGGATCTGGGAACACAAAGCTGGAGATACTGGCCCCAGAACAGCAGGAGGAACAAGGGCTCTGAAGGAGAGGAACGCAGACTGGGTGTGGCTGCGTCCACCCAGGAGGACCAGACAGGGAGGCCACGGCCAACCTGGACTTCTCAGTCTTCAAGGGGAGGAGGCCAGCTGGAGCCTCACCAGATCCCTAGGCTCCAGTGTGGCCGCATGGGGACGCAGGGCCACCAGCTCCTGGTGGCCTGGGGCTCACACATGGAGCGCAACAGGGGCCAGGGCTGGCCAAACCACAGGGCTGACTGGGACCAGGTTCTAGGACCACTCCTCCCCCACGAGGTCCTTGATCCTGGGCTGCAGGAAGAGTGCGCCCCAGGGAGCTTCCAGGTTGAAAGGGGCCTCCTGTGCTCCAGAAAGAGAGAGTCCCAGGATGTGAGAGCCAAGGAGGCTGAGGGGAGGGAGCAAGTGACAGCTGCCTAGCCTGGGGCCAACCCTCTCTGGTGGAGGGGACAGTGGCCCTCGCTGGCTACACGTGTGGTGACAGGTGGGGCCTCAGGATAATCCCAGCCCAGACACTGGGGGATGTATGCTCTGGGCCCCCCTCTACCCACCTCATTGGCTGTGGGACACTGGGGGACTGGGGAGGGGTGGGCAGAGACCGCCACTGCCCAAAAAACCCCCCAGTTCCGGAAATACAGAAACAATGTGGGTAACAGGCAGCAGCTGTGGGAGTCCTGGGGCCCCGGCTTTGCTGCTCCGACTCTCCACCTCTCCCCCAGGGGCCACCTCCAGCTCGAGGACACCACTTGGGCCCCTGCCAGAGTGGGCAGCCACTCCCTGCACAGACGGCCCTCCATCCACAGGACCAGAGAGCATGCCCTCTGGCCTTTCATCCTGAGGCGCTGCTCAGAGAAAGGAAGACGGAGCCCTGGGAAGTTCCTGTACTCTCAGCCTCAGTGTCCACATCTGTGAAGTGGGGACAACCACAGCACCCCCGGCTTCTGCATGCTGCAAGGATGCAGTGACACAAGACAGAAAGGTGCTGTGCTCTGCAAAGAGCCAGCTCTGTCGCTAACCCATCGGGCTGGGCAGGGGCCTGAGGGGGAGGCTGGGCCCTGGGAAGCAGGGCTTCCGCTTCTGACACCACTGCTGCTGCCCGGCCCTCCCCTCTACCCCCTTCTCCTGACCAGGGGCATATGAAGGGAGATGTGTGATCACCTGTCAGCTGGGGACAAAAGCAACTCCCTCACAAGGGACTGCTCGTGGGACGCACTTAACAGTGCCTGGCCTAGAGTATGTACGCAAAAAAGCCAAGTTACATGGAGGGTGGGGAGGCTTGGGAGAGAAGCGGAGATGGGACCAGGCCCTGCGGGGAAGGCCCAGGGCCCACGGGGGCAGCTGGGATCTCCCCCAGCAGCCTCGGCCCACACCCTTCTCACCCCACACCCCCTGCCCCAGCACAGGCCCAAGCCCTCACAGAGGACAAGGACCACTGCATCTTGTCAACAGCATGGAGACAGCGGGCAAGGCCTGCGGACCAGCGACGAAACGGAGCCAGCCAGCTGGGCAGGCAGCATGGCAACAGGCACCGCCTCGGAGAGCAGCTCTGCCTTCTAGGGCTGCAGTCTCATCCCTCACCTGTCAAAGGGAGCTGCTGAGTGTCCTCCCTGCCCCAGGAGAGGCCACTGTGAGGATCCTACAGGAGAATGCAGGGAGGTGCTCAGTGCTCGGCATTAGGACAGCGCCACCGGGCGCCAACTACACGAACAGCCAGGGAAGGAGACTCACTCTGGGGCGTGTGGAGGAGACCTGCTCTGCTGTGGTGCCCGCATCTAGCACTCCGGGGCAACTAAGCACGTGGACTTCTCTGTGCTAATTACTACCTGTTTTACAGGCTTCTTTGTAACTGTGCACGGGGGCGTATCCTGATGGGTGATGACCTGCTTGTGTGACCCCCTACCCCAGAGCCCTGTGCTGGACAAGGCTCTGCACCAACTGCCTTTGGGTGACAGGCTTCCTATCCCCACGGAGGGCCCCTCAGCTCTCTTACCCTGTTTGAAAAGGAAGGTCAACCCTTGAGCCTGCCTAGGGGACCAATGACAGCTGAGCAGGGGCTGTGGCTTCTGTCCAGGGCGCCTGCCATGAAGCCCCGCCCACCCCAGGAAGTCATGTTTCCATTCTGAATCTCCAGCTCTGTTGCTAGGGAAATGGCTCCACTGATCTAGAATGAGGCGGCCTGGAAGCAGCGGGGAGGCAAGGGATTAGCCCTTGTCCCTGGGGCCAGGAGCTCTAACTCCTGTCACTCTCAGCCCTGGGTAATCCCTGCTAGAGTTGGGGGTGGGCTCTCTCGTGGCCGGAGCAGCTGCCACCCACTTTGGCCAGGTGGGCCCTACCTGCCAGGGGGTCCTCTCCCACAGTGCCTTTGGGGGCGAGCCCTGAAAGGTCCCAAGAGGCAGGTAGGCCAGGGGTCGATGGGGAGCTGGGCATGAATTGCAGGTCCCCCAGGTGCCAGTACGGCGGCGTCAGACACATGACCGCATGTGAAACACTGCCCACAGCTCGGACAAGGTCCCCATGCAGGTGGGGGAAGTCCTGGCCCCTGGCCTATGCTTGCCTCTGCCCGGCCTGTTGAGGCAGCATCTGGGCCAATCTCTTCTGAGCCAGCCTAGGCTGGACCCTGTTTTTGCTCTGGGAGAAGCCCCCAAGTTTCCCTGATAAACCCCTCAGCCCACTTCTCTTCTGCAAGCCAACAACCTCCGTCCTTAACTTGACTCTGGGACAAACCACAGTTGGTGGACAAGGTTTGAGGTAACATGACAGAATGTCCCTGCAACATAAGAAAGAGAGGAGCTTGGGCCTGGAGGGGCTGCCCCCTGCCCACAACGGTCCCAGCTCTGGGGGGACAGCAGCTGGCCCTATGGGTCCCATTGGATGGGTGGACACAAGGGCCTGGAGGCCACTCTCCCAGCTCCTGCTAGATCGATGCTGAACCCCTGGGAAGCCTGAGGAAGCCCAGAGGGAGATGGGTCCCTAAGAAAAAGCTAGAGTAGCTGCACGCTCTGTATGTGCCCCGTCCACAAGCCCAACATACACACTGAGGGAAAACAAGACGAGCACGTGTCCTTAATGATGATACCACTCCAGAGCCCTGAGCATGGACATGTATTAAAACAAAGCTCCTGCAGGATGCCTAACTATTCCTTGCAGGTGGGAGGGGCTCTGTTCTAGGTGCGAGCCCAGCACTGGGTCCTCAGCCTAGGAAAGCACCAGGTAGGGGGCACCTGCTAGAGGGGGCACTGAATGGGGCTTGGTCCCTGCCCTGGGGAGCTCAGTGGTCGTAGCAGGCTGGCCATCTCCCAGAGTCTCTGCCCAGCCCTGGGAAATCATCACCTCCTCAGACAGGGGCCTTAGCACATTGCTCGGGACCTGGGACACTGTGTGCTGGCCCCAGTGGGGAGTTGGAAAGACTGTAAGAGTCAGGTTCCCTCAGGGGCCAGGGAGCCAGAAGCCAGCCTCCCAAGCAGCTCCTCACCTGCACTTCCTGCTTAAGTGGGTAACACCGTGTCTCATTCAACCAGAAGGACCAGAGAAGAGGCCTCCTGGGCTTCAGCGACAGCAGCATCAAAATGCAACTCAGAACTTAGCACTGCCAGGGCCTCCAGCCCGTCTCCAAGCAAAACATACTTGAATCCACAGCAGCAACTCCAACATCAGGATGGAAAACGCCCCAATCCACCATTCTAGGGTCGCTCCTGGTGCGAGCGGAACATCCCATCAGTTAAGCAAGCACCACGCCAGGCTGGCAGAGATGCAAACATGAGCAAGACAAGAACGATGACCTCCCAGGGCAGCTGGTGACAGATGCCACAGGACAGAGGCCAATAAGCGGGGCATCTGCGGTCGCCCTGAAGCACAGCTGTGCTCACCAGCGGGGCAGACGGCAGAGGGAGGGGACCACCCAATGTGTGCCCGGGGTGCGGCGGTTGCTCAGGGAGAGCGTGCAGCAGCAGGAGAGTGAGTGGGAGGGGGGAGCCTGGAAATGGGAAGGGCCATTACAGGGGACTGTGACTTCCAGAATGAGGCTCTGCTGCATATCCTGTGGGAGGCTGCATCCTCTTTGTCCCCAAACACTAGAAAGGAGACAATCCCAGTAAACACCAACAAAGCCCCGGAGGCGGGATGGTGGTGTGTGCAGGGATGTGCTGGCAGAGCACAGATCCTGGGCATCGTTTGAAGAGGGCTGAGGACAGGCACCCGAGCAGCAGCGTCCAGGGGACAGGGAGGCCTAGGAAGCCACAGCCTTCACGACGGCCTGGACGCGGGGAAGTGAAACTTGGGCATCTGTCCCCCAACTGTGCTGACCGTGGTGGCTTCCCATGGGTGCAGAGAAGCAGCCAAGGGGCTCCGTGAGCACCCGGAGGTTGAAGCTGGGCTGACAGCTGAAGTTCTGGTGCGAGGCAGGGCCCTGCCATGTAATAGCCGGGTGATGTGGAGCAGGTAGCCCAACCTCCCCAAGCTTTGGATTCCTCATCAGTAAAATGGGAGAACAGTAGGGCCCGCCCTGGTAGTTTCACTAGGAGACAGTGTGCTGTGCTTACAGCCCTCAGCTGCTCCCATCAGTAACAATCACGGAAGCGAGAGGACTCCATGCGTGGGGAAGCCAGGGCGGGCCCTGACTGAAGCTGTGGGAGGACTCAGTCCTTCAGAGAAGCAGCCTCCTTCCCAGGCACCTCAGCCAGTCCTAAAGCACAAGGTGGGGCTGACCTGCCCGCTCCCTCTACATCTTCCTCTCTGTCCATCTCTGTGCTGAGCCTGCAAACACCCACCCAGCCAAGTCGCCTTCCAAAAACAGCTCTCCTTAGATGCCCTCCTGAGGGTCATTCAAAACCCACACTGCAGCCAGAGTCAATGCTTGGTTCCTCGCTGTCACAGCACTCTCCTCCTCGGAGGAAGGCTCAACCTCTTGCTAGGTTGGTCTGGCTTCTGAATCGTGACAGTGGCCAATTTATGACCTCCAGGTGAAACCCAGTGCTCTATGAGGACATCTTAAAGCATCCTGGGAAAGGCTGGCCCTTCTTGGCCCAATCAACAGCAAGGTTCTCAATGCCATACCATGACCCGCTGGTGTCGTCAGGGGCGTGAAAGGACTTTCAGGCACCCTCCTAGTTCCCCTGGCACCAGCTAGCCCAATACCTCTCCAAGGCCCCAGACTCTTGTTTCCAGGAGATGGAGAGCTGTGGCCAGCAGGGCAGGAAGGGGAGACAGGACCCCTGAGGACAGCTGCAGTGTGTGGCACAGTGAGCCACCCAGTCCAAGTCCAGTCTCAATAAACACAACAGAGGTGCTGTGTGGCTGGGAGACTATCCCCTTGCCCAGGCTCTGATCCTTGAGGCAACACCCCCAATCCTGGGTTAGCTGAGAGAAGGCTTCATCCAGGAAGAACACCGGGCACTGGACCAGCTCAGCTGACAACATGCTCTGGGAATCTGAGCAAATCACCTGAGGTCTCTGGACCTTGGTCCCCTGGGTATAAAACCACCGGCTTGGACAAGCTGGTCCTGCAGATGCTCAGCTTCCAGAAATCCAGCAGAAACCGACATGGAGAGACTTGGGTTGTCAGGGACGCCTGGGCTGGGGTCACTCAATCCCCAGCTACCCTCCTCAGTCACATCTGGCCCATCCTCCAGACACAGCTGATGTCCCTCCCATGCCTCCCTCCTCTGGGAAGCCTCTGTGATTCAACCACCTGTACTTCTTTTTCCCTGTTTTCCCCCTGGAGGAGAAGCAGCACCGGTATGGGTGAAGGAAGAACAAACAGACCAGCCAGACGACCGGGGTTCAAACCCCAGCTCTGCCACTTACTGCTGAGTGGGCAAGTCCCTTCTCCCCTTTTACCTAAGGGTGTGAGCTCACTGCATCCCTTGCCGAAGCTGCAAACCCATCCACTCTTTGTAGGATGTTCTCACAACCCCAATTTCCCCCCGCCCTCTGGAAAGGTGGATCAAGTGGAGAAACAGTAAGCTATCTGCGAGGCTCTGCTGAAGCAAGAGGCCACTAAGCTTTTATGCCTGGCGATGGAGGCTGATGAAAGAGGACGGATCTGAACCCGGGGGCCCGCATGGCCCGTGAGCGGGGCAGGGAGGAGGGTGGCCCCGGCTCGTCTTGAACTGTTTGGAGGCATCTCAGGCCTTGCCCACCTCTGGGAGGCAGCCCAGCCTAGGGATCTGCCCTGCAGGTTCCATCGGCTCAAACCATGATTCCTCTCATTAACAGCAATTTACTCAGCCTCCCTGTCCCTCAGCTGCTCTAGCGTAAGCAGGGGCTGTGACTCTGAAACGCGCGGATGCGAGGCGTGTAGAAAAACACCCGGGACGTCACATGCCGAGCAGCAAGCGCCAGCCGCGATCGCCAGCATCGCCGTGCACCGGGGCCCAGCACGGGGCTGAGGGCAGGGGCGGCCCGTGCGCACCGGCTCCAGCCCCCCGCGGTTCCCGGAGGAAGTTTGTGGCCCCCGCGCGGCGCTCTCGCCCGCACCCCACGTTCCCGGCGTCCCCGCCGCCCCACTCGACTCCGCAGCCGCTTCCCGACTGCAGTCCCAACCCAGTCTCGGGGGGCGGCGGCGCGCGCCGGGGGTCTCCGCGCGCCCGCGGGCAGGCCGGGTCCCGGCCGAGGGGGGCAGCGGGCCGGGGCGGCGCGGGGGCGGGCTTGGCGGGAGGCGCAGAAGGCCGCGTGGGGCCGAGCCGTGCACTCACCTCTGCGCGATCCGGTAGAGCAACACGCCGGCCGCGGCGCACGCCGTGACCCCCAGGCCGCCGGCCAGGCCGGCCGTGGGGCAGCGGGCCAGCAGCGCGCTCACTCCCTCCATGGTTCTCCGCGTGGAAGGACGGCAGGCCGGCAGGCAGGCAGGCAGGCAGGCGGGTAGGCGGGTAGGCGGGTAGGCGGGCAGGCGGGTAGGCGGGCAGGCGGGCAAGAGGCGGCGACGCCGGGGGCGCGGGCCGCAGGCGGGACGCGGGGCGGCGGCGCGCGCCTCCTCGCGCCGTGACCTTCGCCGCTTTGTAGCGGGCGCGGGCCCGCCCCCTGACTCGGCGCGCTCCCGTCACGCAGCCAATCGGGACGAGGGGTGAGCCCGAGTGGGCGGGGCGGCGGCGGAAGCGCCAGCGCCGGCCCGGGAGCGCCCCCGCGCGGCCGGAGGTGGAAGGCGGTGCGGGGAGGGCGGGGCACGGAGCCCGGTGGGAAAGCCCCGCCCTCTGCCTCCCGCGCCCGCCGCCAGGCCCGGAGGTCTGGCTGCAGACAGTCCACCCAGCTTTTGCTAAGGGGAGCATCTCGAGTACGCAACTGCTTGTAATTAGTCTTTTTCCCCCTCGCTAATCCTGTCTAGTCAAACCCAGTCTATGCGCCCAGTGCTGTTTAGCAGCTCCTTGAGCCGCTCTAATGGTTGAAAAACTAGCTTTTTAGAAACACGATCATCCACGGATAGGGACATGGTTGAATAAATCATAGGACAGCCATAGTTCGAAACATAATGCAACCATTAGAAAGAATGCCAGATCCAGGCAGGGCGCGGTGGCTCACGCCTGTAATCCCAGCACTTTGAGAGGCCGAGGCGGGCGGATCACGAGGTCAGGAAATCGAGACCATCCTGGCTAACACGGTGAAACCCCGTCTCTACTAAAAATACAAAAAATTAGCCGGGCGTGGTGGCGGGAGCCTGTAGTCTCAGCTACTCGGGAGGCTGAGGCAGGAGAATGGCGTGAACCCGGGAGGCGAAGCTTGCAGTAAGCCGAGATCGCGCCACTGCACTCCAACCTGGGCGACAAAGCGAGACTCCTTCTCAAAAAAGAAAGGAAAGGAAAGAGAGAGAGAGAGAGAAGGAAGGAAGAAAGGAAAGAAGGAAGGAAGGAAAGAAGGAAAGAAGGAAAGAAAGAAAAGAAAGAAGAAAGAAAGAAAGAAAGAAAAAGAGAAAAGAAAGCCAGATCTGGAGTTATTGGCATAGATGGATGATACATTGTTTTTAAAAAGCAACATGCAGTCAGGGCGCGGTGGCTCACACCTGTAATTCCAGCACTTTGGGAGGCCGAATCACCTGAGGCCAGAAGTTCAAGAGCAGCCTGGGCAACATGGTGAAACCCCGTCTCTACTGAAAATACAAAAATTAGCAGGGCGTGGTGGTGCACACCTGTAATCCCAGCTACTCGGGAAGCTGAGGCACAAGAATCGCTTGAACCTGGGAGGCGGAGGTTGCAACGAGTCAAGATTGCATCACCCCACTCCAGCCTGGCAACAGAGTGAGACTCCATCTCAAAAAAAAAAAAAAAAAAAAAGAAAAAGCAACATGCAGATTGATTTTTAAATAATATCCAAAGCTTAAATAAAGCCTTATGTGCTTGTGGGAAGTGGAGAATAGTTAACACTGAACTGCAAACTGATTACCTGGTGGTGGGAGGAGATTCAAGAGGAAGAGTCACTGTGTTTCATTGATTTCAGCTAAATTACGTTTTAAAAAAGTAAACAGAAAATATTTGTATCTAATTACACACTATGTTCCAGTGTTCTGATAACTTTTTTTTTTTTTTTTTTTGAGGTTAACATTGTAAACTCTTTGTGGGGTAGTGATGGATTGAGGGCAAATGTTTTTTTGCTCCTGCAGCCAGTCCTCTGTCCACATCCGAATCATGCACATTCACTAGGTGGGAAGGGGGACTGGAGAGTGAAGCAGACAGGAAACCTGGAGGTTCACTTGGGTCTGGACCTCCTCTTTCTTGTGAGTATCCCAGCAAAAGCCTTTCCATGTGGTCTTGATGCTTTCACCAGCCATGAGCAAACAAAATAATCATCTAAGGTGTATCTTCCCTCAAAACAGCAGGCATTGTGTTTAAGTACCATTTGCTTCCCAAGGAAGATTCAGTTTGCATGTCCCACCCAAAGGACTCTTTATGTGGCCAATTCTGTTACGTGCATTAGTTTAAGCACACCTTTATCAGCAGTATCATCCATGGATCTGTAATTCTTAAGTAAATGGAATGAAATGGTTTGTCAGATCTTGACTTTGGAGTCAGACCATTCCACAGGCTCAGATGCCCCTCTTGCTCTGTCACCCAGATTGGAGTACAGTGGCACAATCTCATGGCTCACTGCAGCCTCAACCTCCTGGGCTCAAGGGATCCTCCCACCTCAGCCTCCCAAGTAGCTGGGACTACAGGAGCATGCTCAGCTAATTTTTTTGTAAAGAGAAGGTCTCCCTATGTTGCCCAGGCTGGCCTTGAACTCCCGGCCTCAAGCAATTCTCCTTCCTCAGCCTCCCAAAGTGCTGGGATTACAGGTGTGAGCTACCTCGAGGTGGCTCACGCCTGTAATCCCAGCACTTTGGGAGGCCAAGGCAGGCAGATCACTTGAGATCAGGAGTTCGAGACCAGCCTGGCCAACATGGTGAAACCCTGTCTCTACTAAAAATACAAAAATTAGCCAGGTGTGGTGGCGGGCACCTGTAGTTCCAGATACTTGGGAGGCTGAGGCAGGAGAATCGCTTGAACCCAGGAAGTGGAGGTTGCAGTGAGCCGAGATCATGCCATTGCACTCCAGCCTGGGCCACAGAGTGAGACTCCGTCTCAAAAAAAAAAATTGTTTTAATTTAAAAAATCTTTATATTAAAAAAAGAGAAAAAAGCACAACAGGATGACTACAGTCAATAATAATTTAATCCTACTTTTGAGACAGGGTCACTCCTGTCACCCAAGCTGGACTGCAATGGTGCCATCTCAGCTCACTGCAACCTCCGCCTCCTGGGCTCAAGTCCTTCATTCTCCTGCCTCAGCCTCTGGAGTAGCTGAGACCACAAGTGCACACCACCGCACCCAGCTTTTTTTTTTTTTTTTTTTTTTTTTTTTAAATAAAGACAGGGTTTCACCATGTTGCCAGGCTAGTCTTGAACTCCTGAGCACAAGTGATCCTCCGCCTGCCTCACCCTCCCAAAGTGCTGGGATTACAAGCGTGAACCACCCAGCCCCAACATTAACAGTACATTTCAAAATAACAAGTGTAACTGGATTGTTTGCAACTCAATGGATACATGCTTGAAGGGATGGATACCCCATTCTTCATGATGTGCTTATTTCACGTTGCACGCCTGTATCAAAACATCTCATGTACCCCATAAATATATATACCTCCTATATACCCACAAAAATTAAGAGAAAAACCACAGGTATTTCCCATTTTTAAAGCTAATGAGCCCTTTACAGAGGAAGCATCACTTCTTTCCTACTTTGGGTGCCTAAGCAGCTTGCATTTCCATGCCCTGGGGCAGGAGAAGCAGAAAACTAAAATTATAATTGGTTACTATCAAATTTATTCATTCAAGAATGAGTGAAAACAAAGTAATTTTACACCTTCATATTAGACACAATCTTGGAAAACAGGTTTTAATATGGATATAGAAGGATGTTGCTAAGTGCCATCATCGAATATGAATATTAAAATAGGAATGTGAATATTAAAATTAGATGTTACTCTGTAATCCCAGTGCTTTGGGAGGCTGAGGAGGTAAGATCGCTTCTGGCCAGTAGTCTGAGACCAGCCCGGACAACATAGCAAAACCTCGTTTGCACAAAAAAAATGAAAAAACAGTAGCTGGGCATGGTGGTACTTTCCTGTGGTCCAAGCTACTTGGGAGGCTGAGATGGGAGGATCCCTTGTGCCCAGGAGTTTGAGGTTACAGTGAGCTATGATCTTGCCACTGTATCCAGTTTCAGTGATCGATACCTTGTCTCAAAACAACAACAAAAAGGGGGGGCGTAGCGCGGGCCAGGTATGGTGGCTCCCTCCTGTAATCCCAGTACTTTGGGAGGCCGAGGCGGGTAGATCACCTGAGGTCAGGAGTTTGAGACCAGCCTGGCCAACATGGTGAAACCCCATCTTTACTAAAAATACAAAATTAGCCAGGTGTGGTGGCGCATGCCTGTAATCCCAGCTACTCAGGAGGCTAAGACAGGAGAATTGCTTGAAACCGGGAGGTGGAGGCTGCAGTGAGCCGACATCATGCCATTGCACTCCAGCCTGGGAGAGACAGAGCAAGATTCCATCTCAAAAATAAAACAAAACTTCTGGAATAGCATTCCTGTCATGTATTGTAAAGTACAGAAGCTTCACTAAAGTCACTCATTTTGACTTCTACATAGTTGTTGGAGCAATTATACTAGCGTCAAGAATCCCAGTTAAAAGTAAACTCAATTTAAATATAACTTGGAAATACCCTCCTCTTAACCCTACCAGAGTGTCTGCAAGTAAACCTGAAACTACGGTGCATAGGTATTAGAAATGAGTATCTTTCTAGACATTCAAATTGAAAACCAACTTTCATGTACAATATACTCAAATTCCAGTGAAAGAGCTAATGGAAGACCAGGGGTTTTACTTGCCTTCTTCTTAGTATCATTTTTTTGTTCCCTTATTAAATTTGCTTTAAAACCAAGGGGGTAACATCCTGGTTTTTTTTTTTTTTTGAGATGGAGTCTCACTCTGTCGCCCAGGCTGGAGTGCAGTGGCACCATCTCAGCTCACTGCAAGCTCCGCCTCCCAGGTTCACGCCATTCTCCTGCCTCAGCCTCCTGAGTAGCTGGGACTACAGGTGCCAGCCACCACGCATGGCTAATTTTTTTGTATTTTTTTTGGTAGAGACAGGGTTTCACCGTGTTAGGCAGGATGGTCTCGATCTCCTGACCTCGTGATCTGCCCACCTTGGCCTCCCAAAGTGCTGGGATTAAATTTTTTTTTTTAAACGTTGAACCAGAATATTTAAACAAACCCAGAGCTTCCTATCAGAATAAAGGTGAGCTCTCTGACGGGTGAGCCATAGTCCTGCATTGTGCTCCTTTTCTGCAAGAGCAGAGGTCCAAGAACAGGGCTGAAGACCTCAGTGGGAATGACGGTTCTTCATCACATTCTGGATTAACAGCCAAACAGGGTAGCTGTGCTGTCAACACACTTAACAAGGCAACTGGTCTTAAACTTCCGGAACTATATCCAGGAGCCAGGCCATTGATAAACAGTTCTTTAAAAATTCTTGCCTTTGGTTCAAAGTAGGGAGAAAAGGATAACTTCAGGACATTTTTTATAGCTTAAAATATTTAGTGTCAGAAAGTTATATATATTCATCTCAGTAGTCTGAAAGCTTAGATGATCAATCTGCAAGTAATTGGAAATGTATAAAGAAGAAAAATTGCTGGGAAGTTTGTCCTGGTCCACACACCACCATCAAAATGTGACAAATTTTTTTTTTTTTTTTTTGAGATGGAGTCTCACTCTGTCGACCAGGCTGGAGTGAAGTGACGCGATCGCGGCTTGCTGCAACCTCCGCCCCCTGGGTTTCAAGTGATTCTCCTGCCTCAGCCTCCCAAGTAGCTGGGATTACAGGCGCACGTCCGGCTAATTTTTGTATTTTTAGTAGACAGGGTTTCGCCATGTTGGCCAGGCTGGTCTGGAACTCCTGACTTCAGGTGATCCATCTGCCTCGGCCTCCCAAAGTGCTGGGATTACAGGCGTGAGCCACCATGCCCAGCCAAAATGTGACACTTCTTCCCTGTCTAGCAGTGCAAGATCTTAAAGTCAGATTATAAAACAAGTTGTATTCTGACTTTATCATTTTTCTCTGCATTTCTAGGGCAGGTTTATCTGAATTACTTAAGTCCTTCATAGTATAGTGAGCATAAAAGAGGACACAAGCCAAATGTATACTTAAATTAAATAGCATGATTTAATTTAGTTGGTGCTTAACCCTGAATCCTCTTAAGTTAAAAAAAAAAGTTATAATTAACTATGAACGTTAATGAATTTAAACCTTCCAGAAAGCATGAATCCAAAAGGAAATGTCCAACAGGTGATATGAACCAGATATTTTATGGCCTTTCCTGTTTCAGTCTCAAACATTCTAAACGTCAATGGGGAAAAAAAATTCTCTAGAGTTTTTCAGTTTTATTCTTCTAGAGCACAATTTTCCGGCCTGTTACTGAGTACGGTCTTCTAACAGGTACACAATTAACTCATAAGTAGACAACACAATGGCAGTATTTGGGATCTGCCGGATAAGCTGGGCAAAGAGTCCTCTATAAAAGGCGAGGTAGCCTTCTTCCCGGAACACCAGGCGCGCCGTCTGGACAAAAGACTTGTACTTGGTGCCCTCTTCCCGGAGTCTTGTCCTTATGACTTCTGCAGAGAGACAAAGACCTACTTTACGCCACATATTAAATGGGGAAAGAATCCACAGCACACAACTTTAAAACTGTCAAGGTTAGGCCGGGCGTGGTGGCTCACACCTGTAATCCCAGAACTTCAGGAGGCAGAGGCGGGCAGATCACTTGAGGCCAGGAGTTGGAGACCAGCCTAGCCAACATGGTGAAACCCCGTCTCTACTGAAAAACAAAAATTAGCCAGGCATGGTGGTGCACGCCTAGTACTAGAGTGGCTGAGGAATGAGGATCGCTTGAACCTGGGAGGTGAAGGTTGCAATGAGTCAGGATCATGCCACTACACTCCAGCCTGGGCCACAGAGCAAGCAAGACTCTGTCTCAAAAAATAAATAAATAAAATAAAATTGTCAAGGTTACAACTGTGTCTATTTCCCACCTCAGCTGTTTGGACAGGAAAGTCACATAACCTAGAGAGACAATGAAAAATTAAGTTCTTTTTAGAACCTTTTCCAACTCTAGGATTTGGTCAACTATGGACACTTACACATACACGGAAGTACAAAATAACTTTTTTTTTTTTTTGAGGCAGAGTCTCACTCTGTCACTCAGGCTGGAGTGCAGTGGGTACGATCTTGGCTCACTGCAACCTCCGCCTTCCGGGTTCAAGTGATTCTCCTGCCTCAGCCTCCTGAGTAGCAGGGATTACAGGCACCCGCCACCACGCCCAGCTAATTTTTGTATTTTTTGTAGAGAAGGGGTTTCGCCATGTTGGCCAGCCTGGTTTCGAACTCCTGATCTCAGGTGATGTGCCCATCTTGGCCTCCCAAAGTGCTGGGATTATAGCAAAATAACTTTTAAGGGGTTAAAAAAAGCTTAGTTTGAATGGGACTTAATGTTAAAATAATTCATGGTTTTCTACTCCCAATTAGGCAAATGCTAATTTGTATGAAGTATGGCAATATCTTCAACGAATTCTTTTCTTATACTTTTCAGTTTTCTCCTCCTCCTGGAAACGTTTTCTACTCTGCCCAACTCAAAAGCCACCTTCTCCTTTTGCCAGCCTTTGCCCACCTGGGCCTCCTTCCCAGACACCTAGAGTTGCACATTCATCACTCCTGCCCTCAAACAGACCTCAGACCCTGGGAGGCATCACTGACCTCTTTCCTCAGATGTCCTCTGGGGTCAGCTTAGTGCTCCAGTACACAAAGGGGACTCAGCACCTGTTACTGAGTTGACCATATGCATTTGCCATAGCTGACAGTACAGTAGGCTTATGAAAATAAAACCTGTTTTTCATGGCACAATAAACTAAGCATTTTTTAAAATAAGTAGGCCAGTAGGTCAACAATTCTATAACTTAAAAAAATAAACGTACCCAAAGTAGCCTTACTTAAGGCTCCATTAGGAATGGAGGCTGAGTGATTTTTTTTTTTTTTTTTTGAGACAGAGTCTCGCTCTGTCGCCAGGGTGGAGTGCAGTGGCTTGATCTCGGCTCACTGCAACCTCCACCACCTGGGTTCAAGTGATTCTCCTGCCTCGGACTCCCAAGTAGCTGGGACTACAGGCGTGCGCCACCATGCCCAGCTAATTTTTGTATTTTTAGTAGAGACAGGGTTTCACCATGTTGGCCAGGCTGGTCTCAATCTCTTGACCTCATGATCCACCCACCTCAGCCTTCCAAAGTGTTGGGATTACAGGTGTGAACCACCATGCCCGACTAAGGCTGAGTAATTAAGTTTGGCTCCCATATTATTATTTTGATTCAAGGAATATTAAATACAATCCAGATTTTTAGCTTCCTTGAAAACAGCAGAAGTTCAGCAACCCAGGGCCTGTGTTTCTGCACAAGTTTTGGCTGTAATCAGCTGGATTTGAGTAAGGTTGATTTCTCACCATTCACGCGACCTCCGTCCATGCAGTTAGAGCTGTTTTCCTCATACTCACTGACGTTACCTGCAGGGATCCTGCGCCACAATGTGCGCCACAGAAGTCTAGATATACCCACAAACAACAAACCTGACAGCTGTTTTACTGCTCTGGAAGAACAAAAGCAAAACATACCGTGTGGATAAGCAATGCAGGAGGCACAGCCCTTAGAAAGAGCAGCAGCTGCCATAAGTCCAAAAAAACTTGTGGAATTTTTCTCAGTCCCATTTGCAGGAGAGGCTAATGGAGCTTCTTTCAGATACTTCTTTAAACTTTCATAAATAGCAAAGCAGATTATAGTTTCGGAAATTCCAGCATACGAGGCAGTTAATCCTCTATAGAAGCCACGAATGCCTTCGGTCTGGTAAACGTAACGAGCACACTGGAGTGTATTCATCTGCTTAGAGCCCCTCACTCTGCATAAAAGAGACCAACACAGGCTGTTAAGGAGACATATCATGGCGGAACACAGAGACATCACACAGTAGGAGAACGGGTACAGGTCTTCCTTGTGGTGTTAGGATACTTGTTTTTGTTCTCATTCCTGGCTCCTAACTCTCATAGCCCTTGTCTTTTGTTATCATGTGGGGTGTGTGAGGCCGCAGGGGCAGCCTCTGACAGTCCCTTGATCTCCTTTCACCTGCCCCAAGGCCATCCTCTAATGTCCTTACCTTGTTGGTCTTACTCCATGAGAGTCCCCTCCTATCCCCTGGGGGAAGGAATGCTGCTGTCATGAAGCTTCCAGAAAAACCCAAGAGGACAGGGTTCAGGGAGCTTCCAGAGCTGATCGCATGGAGGCTCCTGGAGGATGGCCCCCGGGGAGGGTATGAAAGCTCCGCGCCCCTTACTCTGTACCTGGCCCTACCTGTCTCTTCTTCTGTATCCTTGCGATGTCCTTTATAACAAACCAGTAAATATTAAGTGTTTCCCTGAGTTCTGTGAGCCACTCCAGCAAATTAATAGAATCCAAAGAGAGGGTCATGGGAACCCCAACTTGAAGCTGGTCGTTCAGAAGCTCTGGAGGCCCAGACATGCAACTGGTGTGTGGGTAAGTGGGTGGGCAGTCCTGGGGACTGAGCCCCCAATCTGTGGGGCTATCTCCTGGTAGACAGTGTCGGAAGTGAACGAGAGGACACCCAGCTGGTGTCCGCTGTTCCGTGTGTGTGGGAAAAACCCTCTAACACATTTGGTCACAGAAGTCATCTTCTGTGTCAATGACTGTTGTGGTGTGACAGTGGAGGAAAAACATGGTTTGAGGAGAGCTTTTCCCACATATCTTTGTACTGTTGTCAGCTGACCTCCAGCCCACTGTGAGGCCAGACCAAGTAGCTGGCACACCTGACAGGCCCACAGAATACTAGCTACATCTGTATCAAGAGTCATAGAAACATGTTCATAAAAACATTAGCATTTGACCTAATTTTAGAAAGAGCTGCAGGGAGGAGTAAGGCTCATCAGAGGAACTACAACTGCAAAACAATCAGGACAACAATCCAGATAGCTGACCATGGCACGTCTGCTAGATTAAGTCACAAGGCTGTGAGACACAGGGAATGCTTTCAGTGGAAAACAGGACTAAGTTAAAGGTAAAGGATGATCACAAGGGCTGGGCGCAGTGGCTCACACCTGTAATCCCAGCACTTCGGGAGGCCGAGGTGGGAGGACTGCTTGAGGCCAGGAGTTCAAGACCAGCCTGGCCAATGTAGTGAGGCCCTATGTCTACAAAAAAATAAGTAGTAAGAAAGGAAAATAGGAACATTCCAACCTGTTGGTGAGGCTACTTATTAGATTTCTGATCACACTCGTCTCCAAATAGATTCTATTATTGCTAAATTTATAAAATCATAAAACATCAAAATAAAACAGCAAATGAAAACCCTGTGGTTTAGAGGCTCCTACCCCAGGACAGAAAGCATTTATGAACTGCCTGGCTGCAAGGCAGGAGTGAGCCACCGGATGAGTGTAGTTAGGTGTGCACAGGTCACACATCACAGACCCCTCCGAGCGGGCGCAGACCTGGGGCCCCTTGGGCTTCAGTCTCAGCTGGCCTCTCTCCCTTCTTTATTATCTCCACATAGACTGTTCTCACTCCTTAGCCGCAGTGACCTTTCTAACACAAATCCAACCATGCAACTCCCGTGCTTAAAACCATCCAGAGGCCGGGTGCGGTGGCTCACACCTGTACTTCCAGCACTTTGGGAGGCTGAGGTGGGCAGATCATGAGGTCAGGAGATCGAAACCATCCTGGCTAACATGGTGAAACCCCATCTCTACTAAAAAATACAAAAAATTAGCCAGGCGTGGTGGCGGGCACCTCCCAGCTACTCGGGAGGCTGAGGCAGGAGAATGGCATGAACCCGGGAGGCGGAGCTTGCAGTGAGCTGAGATGGACCACTGCACTCGAGCCTGGGCTGCAGAGCGAGACTCCGTCTCAAAACAAAACAAAACATCCAGAGTTTCTCACCCTTGGCACTATTCATATTTGGGGCTAGACCATTCAGTTTGGGGAGAAGCAGGGTGTCATGTGCCTTGTAGGGTTTAGCAGCATCCCAGCCTCTATTCACACTAGACACCAAAAACACTCACCTAAGTTGTGGCAACTTCAAGTGTCTCCAAACTTAGCTGCTGAATGTCCCCTGGAGGGCACCCCCTACCTCCATCCTCCATATCCCCTGAGGACCACTGCTCTGATGACTTTCCACTGCCTTCAAAGCCCAACTCCAAACTCCCTTTCAGGCCTGGGAAGGATCGGGCTCCCCTGCTACTCCAGCCTTATTCTTCCTTAACTCCCTTCTCCAGCGCAGATGCACATACTACACGCCAACTACACTTCCTGTCTTACAGCTCCCCAGAACTAACCACGCTTTCTTTTCTTTTCTTTTTTTTTTTTTTTTTTGAGATGGAGTCTTACTCTGTCCCCCAGGCTGGAGTGCAATGGTGCAATCTCAGCTGCAACCTCCAACTTCTGGGTTCAAGCGATTCTCCTGCTTCAGCCTCCTTGGGATTACAGGCACATGACACCACACCCAGCTAATTTTTGTATTTTTTGTAGAGACAGGGTTTCACCACGTTGGCCAGGCTGGTCTCGAAATCCTGAGCTCAAGTGATCCGCACACCTCGGCCTCCCAAAGTACTGGGATTACAGGTGTGAGGCACCGAGTCCGGCCTAACCACGCTTTCTTGCCTCAAGATTTCTACATTCACCTTCTCTCTGCCCAAAGGACTCTTCTCTGCTACCTCCACCTGGCTATTTTTTTTTCCCAAATCAATGTCTTTTATTGCATCATTTAAATATCACAAATAGGTCTTAGGAATCATCTGGCATCTTGTTTCTGTAGCTGGACCACTCTTAGATCTTATTCATCAGACTGCTGAACAGTTCCTTTTTCAGAGACACAGATACCATCCCGAAATTTCCTGATATCCTTAACCATTGTGGCTTGCTGAATCAAGGCAACTGAATTTGAAACAAGCTCGATGTCGTTTCCTTCAAGGATTAAATTCATCTCTCTAGGCTTGAGATACTGAACAAGCAACACCTGGTCTCATCCAAACCCTGCGGGTGTATTTTTCACCCAAGAAATTTGGGATTTCAACAAGAGACCCATCCTCCTGGGTAACAATGTTGGTGGGGAAGTGAGCATACGCAGACCTCATCTTGTAACGGAAGCCCAATGTAACACCCTTGATCATGTTCTGCATATAACTACAAAGAGTTCGAACGGTAGCCAGTTCCTTTGTTACCCCACTGTGTGGCACCCCAGAGCCTCTTTAGACTGAGTTCTACATTGATGTGACTGAAGTCCCTCTGTGGGGTTCCTCTAGGGCCGTTCACAAAACTGTGCATCCCTTCAGAGTAATGTTGACATTTTCTGCAATGACAACAGTCTGATTGCTGAGAATGGTCTTCATTCTCACAGTAGACACGGCAAAGCCCACCTGGCTATTCTTAAGATGGAAGTTGGGTGCTGCTGCCTCTGAAGGCCCTCCCAACCTTCTCTCTCTTAACCCAATCTGTACTGGGTGACTCTTGAGGGTCTAGTGGCACCCTCAGCACCCTTATCCCACCAAACTTTGATTATCTTATCTGTGAAGCTGTAAGTTGAAGGGGTGGGTTGCCCCTCCACACCTGTGGGTGTTTCTCATTAGGTGGAACGAGAGACTTGGAAAAGAAAAATACATAGAGACAAAGTATAGAGAAAGAAATAAGGGGGCCCAGGGGACCAGCGTTCAGCATATGGAGGATCCCGCCAGCCTCTGAGTTCCCTTAGTATTTATTGATCATTCTTGGGTGTTTCTCGGAGAGGGGGATGTGTCAGGGTCATAGGATAATAGTGGAGAGAAGATCAGCAGATAAACACGTGAACAAAGGTCTCTGCATCATAGACAAGGTAAAGAATTAAGTGCTGTGCTTTAGATATGTATACACATAAACATCTCAATGCCTTACAGAGCAGTATTGTTGCCCGCATGTCCCACCTCCAGCCCTAAGGCGGTTTTCCCCTACCTCAGTAGATGGAACATACAATCGAGTTTTATACCAAGACATTCCATTGCCCAGGGACGGGCAGGAGACAGATGCCTTCCTCTTGTCTCAACTGCAAAGAGGCGTTCCTTCCTCTTTTACTAATCCTCCTCAGCAAAGACCCTTTATGGGTGTCTGGGCTGGGGAAGGTCTTTCCCTTCCCACGAGGCCATATTTCAGACTATCACATGGGGAGAAACCTTGGACAATACCTGGCTTTCCTAGGCAGAGGTCCCTGTGGCCTTCCGCAGTGTTTGTGTCCCTGGGTACTTGAGATTAGGGAGTGTGATGACTCTTAAAGAGCATGCTGCCTTCGTCTGTTTAACAAAGCACATCTTGCATAGCCCTTAATCCATTTAACCCTGAGTTGACACAGCACATGTTTCAGAGAGCACGGGGTTGGGGGTAAGGTTACAGATTAACAGCATCTCAAGGCAGAAGAATTTCTCTTAGTACAGAACAAAATGGAGTCTCCTATGTCTATTTCTTTCTACACAGACACAGTAACAATCTGATCTCTCTTTCTTTTCCCCACATAAATTCCTAGAAGAAGCTAGGTCTTAATTCCCTGCTGTTTCCCTAGTGACTAGTGCAAGCAACAAATATTCACTGCCGAGAGACAAATATTAACAGAGCTCACCCAAAGTTCTAAGGTATTCTGAGCACCATCATTATTAGGCAGAATGACAAGAATACATATACAGGCTCTCAGCTGATGGACACATTTATCCCTTGCTAAAGAGAAGTGATTTGAGTTCACTATGGGACACTTGGAATTAGGAGGAATTACCAAAGGCTTCCACAACAGGTGACACCATGACCAGGAAGGGGAAGGGGGATCTCTGGTGAGGGACAGCATACGTGGGGAGACAGAGCCATAAAAGCACATGACATTTTTGGAAAATTACAGGACTGCTGAATTAGGAAATTACCCTGAGAGGAACAGATTCATCAAAAGAGTCTGAGCAAGTGGTCTGTTCAAATGATTATACCTGATGCATGTTAGAAGGGGGAACTTGGAGTCAGTGACTCATGCAGAGGTTATCATGGTCATTAGGAAGAAAAATGAACTGGGGCCCCTACCTACCTTTCCTGGGGTGTGCTCACTCTCTGCCTCCTTTCCTTTTTTTTCTTTGTCCAGTAAGAGTCTCACTCTATCACCCAGGTTGAAGTGCACTGGTGTGATCTCGGCTCACTGCAACCTCCACCTTCTGGGTTCAAGCGATTCTCCTGCCTCACCCTCCCAAGTAGCTGGGATTACAGGTGCCCACCACCACACCTGGCTAATTTTTGTATTTTTAGTAGAGATGGGGTTTCACCATATTGGCCAGGCTGGTCTCGAACTCCTGACTTTGTGATCCACCTGCCTCGGCATCCCAAAGTGCTGGGATTACAGGCATGAGCCACCATGCCCAGCCTGCCTCCTTTCTTTAGAGGCAGCTGAAAATCAGAGTGGATTGGCTGTAAGTTTCCAGTGCATACATTTCTAGGCAATACAGTAATACAGGGGTTCTTAATAGAATGCTGGTAGTTCCTTCACTTGGACTGGGGAGAAAATGGCATCTTTAACCCTAATCCCTAACCGAAATCCAATAGTTAAGTTGTTAACTATTGGAGTTTAGGGCTAAGCATAGTGGGGTATCTAATCCCAATTTGGGTCTTAGCTATTGTGTCTTCAGAAGTATTAAAGCCACCTTCATAGTTTCTTTTATTTCAGCTAGCGTTTTTTACAACTTAGATGAAGCTTAGCTTTATTGAGAATAAGCCTAAAACACTCGTTACGCCGGGTTCCATTATCTCGGGTTGATCGTATTTATTACGAATGGAAATAAACAGGCCACAGTAGTAGCAGCAGTACCTGTGAACTGACACACATAGAAATATCTTCATGTCACATCACATTTGTTGAAAACATCACAGGACACTGTTTATCATTTCTTAGAAATTATGGTAGTTACTAGACTGCTGCTATATCTTAGCTGAGTGTGGTGGCATGCACCTGTGATCTCAAACTACTGAGGAGGTGAGGCTGAGGCAGGAGGATTGCTTGAGCCTGGGAGGTCGAGGCTGGGTGATAAATGAGGCCCTGTCTCAAAACAAAAAACAAACAAAAAAAAAAACAGAGAAAAGAAAAGGAAAAAAAAAATACATTATTCTACCTGGGAGGCATAGATTGCAGTGAGCCAAGATTGGACCACTGCACTTCAGCCTGGGCAACAAGTAAGACCC